>NC_141064.1:25768970-26171470 GCF_041138505.1 Cibotium barometz | reverse complement strand
AAATGTAATATTACACACCAACCCCATATCTACTTACTTAGTACGAAACATAATATTAAAAATATGGTTCAACACTGCAACGATATTTGTTTTCCTAGAGAAAGAAAGAAGAGGGCATCTAATGGTTATACTAGAAATCCATTCAATAAGGAAAAGGCATTGTAGTGATACATGAAAGTGCCCTCTTCTCTCAACAAACTTTTAGGGATTGATCTCAATCATAAATCATTACAAAGCTCTCAACCATGATTAACTGAGGAATAATCAAAAGGAGTACCACCACATGAAAAGAGGTCACATTCTAAATACAAGAATAATACCCCTAATAAGATTACAACTAATTCTCATGAAAAGAGGTCACATTCTAAAGACAAGAATAAGACCCTCAATAAGATTACAACTAATTCATTAGAAATGTGTTGCCAAGTTATTCACACTCCATACAAAGAGGACACTTAACACGCCTTTCAATACTTAAACTTTAAAAATTATTTAGGTGAAATATTTTTCTTGTGAAGGATTTTGCTAAATTAAAGTGTATATAATAATGTGTTAGCATAGATGTGCAATAATCCACAGATCATAAGCAATAAATAGGAAGTATCAAATATGAAGATATAATCTCATATAACAAAGTGATGCAGGGTGGTTTCAATCGATCTTTATAATTATATTCAAAAAATGGAAGCTTAGACCATTATGACTTTTTTTAAACATTGCAATCAATGATACAGAAATATTCATTATGCTATTGCCTTCACACACACACACACACACACACACACACACACACACACACACACACACACACACACATGCTTGCACATGTAGAGATATGTAACACATACATCACACATGCACAACCACATGCTAATTTGAAAAAAAAGGAGCAAACGTTACCATATGGCAATTTGTGACATGACTCTATTTCTTAATTATTAGTCCATGAGTAGCAACATGCTAACATATCAAGAGAAGGAGGGTGATTGATTCTTTGAGTGAAGTTGCATGTTTGGTGCCTTTGAATGAATGTGGAGAAAATTTGTAAGATTTTGAAGAGAGTATATTGTAAAAAGATATATTGGAGTTAAATGTTTCATAAGGTTATAAGGGGTTGTGCTTTGAATTTGCATGTATATTTTACATTTATATGTGTAATAACTTTGGCATGGAAAGGAGTATATATACAATGAAGGGTAGGGTGTACACAAAGGAGTATAGTTGTAATGGTAAGGATAAAGGGTAGGATAGTTAGTATTGTTAAGGTATATATGTTATAGTGCAATTATTATTAGGTTTAAATGACAAGTATAGTTTTATATATGAGTAGTTTGAATTAAAGTATATATTACACTAAATATACTGCATCAATAGTGAAAATGTAATATATGTTATGCAATATATATTTGTAGTTATAAGGTATGATCCACAAGTATAGTTTTATATAGTTTGAAGTAAAGTAAATAGTATAGTAAATATACTAAATCGTGAAAATGTATATATTAAGCAATATCAAATCAAACTATAAAGTATCATTACATAGTAAAAATAGGTTTCTCAATAGTCCTACCTTGAAAATAAATAAATAAATATATGTATGTATGTAAGTATAAGTATATATATATATATATATATATATATATATATATATATATATATATATATATATATATATATGTATATATGGTTTAGCTTATTTTTTTATTTTGATATGAAAAAGGGGGGGAGGAGGGAGAGGTTATTGGTAAGAATATATTTAAAATTTTACTAAAGATAAATTAAAAAAATATCCTTTTCAAGTTACACCCTTCATTGTTAGAGGAGGACCTTTGAAAAAATTCTTCGAGTATGCCTTTGTTATGGACTCTCAAGATTGTAAGAAAAATTAACATCAGTCTCATTCATGAAGGAATGGTCTCTTGAATATTTTTTATGATGTTGATATAATTGTCTTTAACATTGTTCATTTCATGAAGGAATGGTCTTTTAAAGATATTTTATAATGTTTTTTTGCCTTTTCTTTAAAGTAGCACCACTTAGATGCTCCATGTTTTTGCCTTTCTATGATATACCTTTGAGGGTAATTCTTTTCTCTAACACATTGCCCATCATAGGTTATTATATACACATTGTAACATGAGAGGGGAAGCCTTACTCTTGTATTAGTTTCTGAAAGCCATAGGAAAGATTTCTAGTATAATCTATCATGATAGTACACATGTTGATATTCAACTTATCTGTGCAAAGTTCTCTTTCGATTTCTCATGATCTATTTGTATAGAGGTCATTAGAATTTTGGTACTATTATTTCAAAAACAAAAACTTTCTATTGGGAGCTTTTAGGTTATGCATTGCCTTTGTCATCTATGTGTACAATTTTTGAAGGTGGATTGATTTCATGGCATCACAACAGGTTAGTCATTATATAACCTAGCAATATGTCTTTACTTATCCTATGTAGTTTCATTCAAGAATACCTCATAATATAATAATATTTGTTGATGTATCAAAAGGCATATCATCTCTTCAAGCGCAGTGGTGGTAGGAAGCACAATATCATACTACCACTAGGAAAAGCATGTGAAGAGGCTACATTGTTAGCCAACTATGTAGTGGCTTCAATGAGTGGCCAAGTCCTGTGGTCAAATGTTGCTTTTGAATGTAGCCTTAATCTACCAAGAGCATGACACAAAATGGTTTGTAAATAGGTATGCAAGTTTTCCAATTAAAGGCTCATGTTTAGTAGCAATCAAATGTATAATAGATTTTGTAAATGCCTTGGTACATATCCTCATCCAAAACATGACTTTCAATGGACCTTAATGATTAGAAAATGTATTCCACCTCAAAATTCATAACTTTGTTCCTTAAGACTTTCTATAATCACCAATGTTTATATCCTAACATTACTAATCTAAAAAACATTTTTATTATAGCATCTCTTAATAATATTGAGTTATAGAGTCCAAATCACTACATCAAAATTATACCTCATAACATAACCACTTTTAAACATTTAGAAAACTAATACTAAGAGAAAAGTGGTTTCCATGAGACCGATCTTTTTCTATATCAACTTTGACAAAACAAGAAAAGGATAACGAGTGTGTGCAAATTGTAGCCATTCATACACGTAGTGCATAAAAAAGTCTTCTTGCACCTCTCAGCATCTAATAAACAAGAAGGCCAAATACAAAGGCTCTTTCTTGATGTGGATTCTTGTACCAAACTCTATTTCAAACATGTGTCTACATTTAAGCACGTATAAAAGGATAACGAGTGTGTGCAAATTGTAGCCATTCATACACGTAGTAAGTCTTCTTGCTGGAGGCTTTGTATTCATGCAATGTGTTTAAATATATCTCTAAGTTGATGTCATCTTTCTGCTTATGCAATGGGTTTGAATGCAAGATTTCAATTCATGTAGTGGGTTTGAGTAGGACTTTGAGTTACCATATTATAATGTAGATATGTTGTATTACACCCATCCATATATATTAAAACAAAGTTAAGCCTTCTAAGAAGAAATTTTGTAAAACTTTTTTCTTGAAGATGATAGCCATAAATGTTACATAGGTTGACACTTCAAAATGTTATCATTATTGTAAATGTTGGTATCCTAATACAATTTCAAAAAGGTGACCTAACCAAGTTTTGGCCTATGCACAATCATCAAGCATGTATTTCAATCATAGATAATGACAAAAGGTGCAAGGATCTTCAACTTTTTTAAAAAGAATAAAATAAATCCTTCATTTTTTTAGTACTATCCATAACTTTCAGTATGACATTATATTGAAAAGATGGATTGAACAAATTGAATATATAGTAGAAATGCTTAAGTCTTTAAAGTTTCTTTTAGAAGGAATATATATAGATACTTTATTACGAGAAAGGAACCATTTACATCACATCCACTAAAGGCCTATGTTATATCTACTCTTAGCTACTTTTCCTAGTAGATTAGTGGTTGCCATGGTCATAATGTATGTTAACCTTATTTTGACGTTAACTTAACATCTTTCTGTTACATAAAAGAGATAGCATAATAAGTGTCACGAAATGGCACTATAAACATTCTAACTATGAGAATGGCTGGCCATGCCACAAAACTATGTATCTTGTAATCTTTTAGTTCATCTTTCATTAAGTTTTAGGCATCTACGTGTGAAAATAAGATCCAATTGTATAAATAATGTAAGACACAATATCCCTTTGTGCCAATTGTGTCTAATCTTATCTCCTATCTCTCTTGTGTTAATGGTGTGTGAGAGAGAGTTGAGAGCAGAGATAGCTACATTCGCATCACGCCAATGTTAGAAAAGCAACAAAACAAAGCATTTGCATCAATACTTGCATGGTGGTAGTTCCATAATCACGCCGTGATTATGTAAGGAACATCCATTTGCTGAATTTTTTGAAAACAAAGCATTTGCATCAATACTTGCATGGTGGTAACTCCATAATTACGCGTGATTATGTAAGGAAAATCCATTTGCTATGTTTTTTTAAAATCTTGAAAAATTAAAAAAAATAAAGAGCCATTGATCCTCTTGCATGATATCATTTGAATATTCAGGTTGCAAAGCAATAATCTAATCTGAACTAGAAAAATTAAGATTTACACCCCCAAATCAGTGATTTTTGGTCGAAATCTATGGAATCACGTCATCGTGATTCTGTAGTCTACGGAATCATGTCATCATGATTTTACAGTTTATAGAATCACGCCCGTGATTTTCGATCACATCGTGATTCTCTCTAACAAATCCAGCTATCCCACCAACCTCAGGATTACACATTAAAGGCGTCTTATCTCTGATAGATTTCATCTTATCCAATCGTGATCACAGATTACGGATCACTACACGTGACTCTTAATCACAACTATGACTGCCACATCATAAATCATTCCTAAGAAGCATGCCCGTGATCAGCAAATCTCACACCGGGATTTGCCACATCACCAATCACGATGAGACAAAACTTGATGATTTGATAAGAGAGACATCTGAAATAGTTATTAAGGGCATCAGGGAACTCATTTGAACAATTATTAGACTTGTTTGGGTGAAGATCATCAATGTGATTCTATAGAGGATCACGACCGTGACAACCCTGTAAGATCATGTCATTGATATCTTGAGAATTAACAAGAAAAGGGCTCAGGGTTGTTCCTAGGGGCTTCCTAACACTAGGGGAACTTGTGAATAGATAAGAATAAACAACATCTGTGATGTCTATCGTCACGTCCATGATTTCTATCGTTGATCATGCCCGTTATTTTTTATCGACCATGATTCTGTAAAATTTTTTAATCCCACACCTGATAATTCCAAATGTGTGCAAATCCATATTTTTACTAGTTAAAATCATTTCATGCACTTATGGTGGGAAGGCTTGTTGGTGATGACATTGTGCTTGATGACAGTGCATCGAATCAATCGAGATTCTCCTACCAAAGAAGCTTGGGGTCAGCTCGCACAGCCATAGCACATAAAGGAGTGTGTTTTCTTTTAAATCATTGAGTAGAGAGGAAACCATGGTGAATCCTCTTAACGAGAGAAGGTGGCAGGGGAGAAGGATAGTTCTTTAACAACACTATCTGGAGGGTTCATGGACTTAGCCCAAGGAATCTTAGGATATGGTCATGATCTTGAAGGGAAAGATCTACAGGCTACTAAGGGATAGCCATCTAGCTTGGATAGAGAAGTGAGTACTGAAAGACCTAGAAGTGCAAGGCAATATACTGAGAAAGCAACTGTTGAGATATTGAGCTCAACTAGTGCGGTGGTGCGGCGGACATTGATGACCCACCAGGGTGATAACTTTCATACTTATACCACTGGCATGGTTGGTGAGATTATGGTTGATATGCCGCTAGTGGATGACACGTTGTGTGATAACCACTTGGAAGTACTAGAGTTATAGCATAGTTATAGCGCCATCTCATATAGTCGACTTCACACTATGGACCGACCATTGTATGGTATTATAGGAGAATACTTTCCCTTTATGTATGTACTCTTATCTTTTAGATATATGGTTATAGAGAAGAGAAGAAAATTTAGCGATCCATCACTCTCTCGTGTCTTGCACTCTCTTATGTGTGTGTGTGTGTTTGCTTGCAAGGAACTCAAGCTCTCCCTCTCCCCTACATTCTCTTTATGGTATTAGAGCTCTGGTTTGTGTGAGAGCTAAGGAGGCAAGCAAGAGACAAGAACAAGGAAGGAAGGAAGCGGTACATAGGTAAGCGCATCATCATGTCTTCCCCTTCTTATTTAGGTACAACACCCCCTAGGTAGCTCTGGGAGCTATACATCTCCAATTGAGGAGTTGTCTTCGTAGGCTTGGAGGTGCTTATATGGTATACAATACTTGGTTCTTTAGTTTTACAGCAGCTAGATTTGCTTTTCGAGTGCATTTCGGTCTTTGTTTCGTCACTACTACAATATATTTTTGACAGTTTCAGGAAGTTCTGGTAGAGAACTGGCTCTTGTCGAAATCTGGTTATTACAGTGCAGCATTGCATTTCAGGAGTGCATATAGTGTTTGCACATGTATTGTTGATATTGGGTGTATGTACATGTACTCTGGTTAGATCTGGTGACATACAGGTTGTGCTGAAGTACTACTATTACAGGAGTCACAGAACATACTGCTATGTTACAGGTTACGAAAATTGTTTGTTTGTAGGTTTTTGACTGTTACAAGCTAATATGTCTGATGAACTCAATTAGATTGTTAGTGAGAAGTTGGACAAGAACAACTTTCATGCCTGGAAGTTCAGAATTACCAATTTCTTGATAGGTAAAGGATTTTGGAGTATTGAGAGATCACAAGTAGCCTCCAAGGCTCTACCTACGCCCCTTGTGGTCCTAAAAAAAAGTTATAGGACAACATCTCTAATACCAAGTATCCTCCTCACCTCTTGGTAAGTCAAACCATGTATGTGACGAGAATCTTGCTAGCTAGCTCAACACTTGTCTACGAAAATGATGTGGCTAAGGCTACGCAGGGATGCCCACAAAGACTTTAAGTTTGTAACAAGATGCAGCGTAGACAGATAGTCTACTATACTAGCATACACACCTATAAGGTCTGCCTCTATATCACCTATAAGGTATTTAATGGAGTAGCTAGGCTCCATGTGAAACAACCCCCTATCCTCAAACACCATACCCAATGTGAATGGACAAGTGTGAAAGGAAACAAGGTTTAGGGTCCTAATAACTCAAAATTGTCCTTAAGGACCCAGTTAGTAGGCTTAAGCAGTAGGCTAGCTCTCTCTCTCTCTCTCTCTCTCTCTCTCTCTCTCTCTCTCTCTCTCTCTCTCTCTCTGTCTTTGGAGGAAGTGAAGAATGAGGGGGAATTGTTTTTTCCACATTTTATACATCTCATATGAGATCTAGGGTTAAAGAAAAACTCAATGAAATCAAGCATGCAGACATCTCATTTGAGATAGGAATGCCATTCCTATCTCATTCAAGATAGGAATGGCATAGCTTATCTTATATCTCGTACGAGATACAAACGACCAGATTTCATTACATATCTCTCGTATATGAGATATGAATTGACAAGCCATACTTTTTTACAAATATGTTATTTACAATTCTATTTTGTGCATCGTACAAGATATGTATATATGTATGATTCAGAATTTTATTACAATGAAATAGGTATATTGTTTGAGATATGTAGAGGTACTTTGAGATTTTTTTGGGACATATTGTATATCTTGTAAGAGACACATGTGGATCCTCTATGGCAAATGTAATATCTCATATGAGATTCACGGTGGATATGATGTGGCATATATCACGAGATTCTAGTTGGCATGCGATATCTCATACAAGATATGACATCAGATCCTATGTGGATGCATTTGAGATCTTGTATATGAGATAGACAAATCTAGGTTCAGATGGATGCGTGTGTCACTGAGCCCTCCAAATATCTCATATGAGATACCCTAATCACCCCACGTGTTGAAAACAATAGTCCTATTTTTGGAGGCACTAGAAAAAACTAGGTACACTTACCTTGCACAACACTTCCATTCTTGGAGGCACTAGAAAAAACTAGGTACCCTTACCTTGCAACAACCCTCTTATGGAAAAATAAATTAATAAGTCTATTTTGTGAGGGTACACATTAACAAGTTCTATTGTGTGTAGGTTCACATTAATTTAATTTATAGGGTAAAAGATTTAATTTTGTAAGGTTTATAAAACCATGGTTTAGCTAAAACTAATTGGATTTTGGTTGTAGGTGGTAGTTAAATTACTCATGGTATTTATTTTATAGTATGTGGTTTATGGCTCATGCAAAACAAGAGTCGTGTGCATACACCATTAGTTCAAAAAGGATAAATTTCATACATGAAATTTAAAAGTGGAGTTTAACTTTGAAATTTTATGGCTTGGCATCTACTCAAGTAGTCCATGCACATGTTGGGGATCTTAATCACCCTAGGCATGTATAGATACCCTCCCCCCTCATGGAGAAATTGATAAATTTTATATAGGAATAAAGGAGGCCCATTTAAATGTTTCCGATGGCTGCTACTTGTCATAAGCAAGTACAATCAATTTCTATCACACTTATCACTTCCAAAGTACCTAGTCTATGCCAAATCAGGAGTTGAGCTTCTAGGGAGCTATGCACATCTTCATCACACCCAGAGGCATCTACTATAGGCATTAAAGCTAGGCCTAGATGTACTTTCATAATTTACATCTCATTTTTAGTCATTTTTAAGTATTTTCTTGTTTTTGACTATTTTAAAATTAGCTATTTTGATTTTTTTATTCTCTAGTAAAATAATAGTAGAATAACCTTAGGAATATGAATTTAAACCTTAGACTATTAATTAGCATAAGAATTTGTGTGCAAAGATTTAATAGTTTAGCTTAAATTGACCCATTTATTATTATTATTAAAGCTTGGAAATAATCTAGGCTAAGTAATAGGATTAACTTTTAAATATGGAATATTCTATGTACATGCTCCAAACCAAATGATTAATTGGCTTAAAAATTCACTTTAGCTTAGGGTAAATTAATAAAAACATGTCTAAATTATTTGTGGATAGTTGGGGTAATTATTATGAGGCCAATCCAAATCGGGTTGCAATTCGTGCTATTTACTTTGGAGGAGAAAATAAAAGGGTGTCAAAGAAGGAAATAACTTGTATTATATGATTTTGTACGAGCACTTACATGTTTGGAAAGTGATGCTATTCTTTCTTATCTAGAGGTTGTTTTGTGGATTTCGCTCAACTTTTCCCTTTTCTCGGAAAAACCCGCTCGGGAAAGGTATTTCCCCAATCATGGTATGTAATACAAGTTGCACCTTGAAGAAAACACATATTTAAAGATAAAGATGTTAAGAAAGAAATGGAATAAGGTGATAATGTCCCCAGTGCTTTGGAAGGTAATTAAAGAGATGCTCAGTATGTAAATGATGATGTGGATGATGAAGTCATTTAGAATCAATTGATAGAATATAAGGAGGGTTCATCATCATCTAATGAACTTACCAATAGTACATCCTCATATCCTTCTATGGATGGTAATTAATTCCCTCTTTTAATCTCATGTTTGAATATAGGAGATACAAGGGATCGTATTAGAAATTGGCATATTTAGAGCCATGGATCTTGTATAGGAGGATGAAAAATCATAAACTTTCTTTTATATTATCAAATCAAATATATTTACTAATATTTTTTTACAAAATGCATTAAATAAAATTATTTTCAAATATCGACACTTATTTCAATGCATATATCAATACTCATTTTAACATGACAATTATACTTAGCTTTAGATCTTGAGAGCTCCTAGAGCTAATGAAACCCCACAATAATCATGGCTATATTTATGGGGTCTCTTGAACTAAGTGAGGGTCAAGCTATGTATATATATCCCCTAGACCCAATTATACTTAGCTTTAGATCTTGAGAGCTCCTAGAGCTAATGAAACCCACTAACATTAATTCATTTATTGCTCCCCTCCCTACAATACAATAAAGCCTTGACTAGATTCTCCAACATGGGTGGGTAGAAGCCTAGGATACACACACTAGCACCTTCTCATCCATAATAGTAAAACTTATCATCTTTATGGCATCTTAATTGAGTTCATCCCATGCATCTTTTGCCCATTGTATCCCTGTGATGTGATAAATGATTTCATCATTTAATCTGAGTGCGATAAGTCCCAATGCTTTCTCATTCCTGCTCTTCCACTCATTTTTCCCTCTCACCTCTGGGCATTTATTTCTTCCCTCAACTAGCCCCCACAGATTGTCTGCCATGTGTAAAACTGCTTCCCATTAAATTTGGCTATCTCTTGTGCCGTACTCATGATAATGTGAAGGGGGTCTTACCTCTTGATCCAATTTCAAGATTCAAGGGCAGTGTCTACCCTTTTACAACTCAATCTAGTGTTTAGGTGATGATCACAACAGATTTATCAGCATAATTTTACTAGAAATTACAGTAAACCAAGGGTAACAAATATGTACGGAATGGTTGGAGTATCAAACCATCTCCGAATTGCAATCTGAAGTTATAGGGATCTGTATCAAATACCCAATGGTTGATTTGAACCATCAATTATACAAAAAAATAGTGATTAGTACTGATTAATCACTGATTAGCAAATTCATCCTCTGTTTTGTGTGCAAAAAACAGAGTATGCGAGGAGTCAAGACCTGAGGCCTTAGAGTTCAAATGAGCTCAAATCCTTTCAAGGCCATCAATAGCAATTAGTCTAGTAGAGGATTAAGCTAAGAAACACAAGATTTGACCAAACATTGAATGGTTAATCTCTGTTTTACCAAAGTCACCTGTAGATTTGATGAAGAGCTTGGATCTCACTATAGACTTGATCAACTTACTCCTTGCTCCAAAATCTTTCCACGATGCACGTGTGGGTATCTTCGGTGACCCCAGAGCCCGAGCACCGTATGGTCAGCACCCTCTAGGATCCTTCGTCTCGCAGGTCACCTAGCGCTTCACTCATAGGCCGCTTCCTTAGTCCCTCATCCACCGTACCGGAAGCTCACCATTTAAATTGAACCGAGGCTGGGGTCAAGACCTCGGCCGACCTTGCTACGTGAGACGTCCTCCATTGACTCTTTGTCAGCTGTTGCAACTTTATTAGATAGGTCTCCACGACCTCATTCACAAGACGGTCAAAACGCTTCCCCAGCATTTTTGACATAAAACAATCATTAAAAAACAGGTCATAAATACAGTTTCTATAACGAACTCTCGTCTTTCCACTTTGTTCCACATCAATCCACATTATTTAATCCACATCCATTTCATATGTATTTCCATTCTCATCCAATCTCAATTTTTTCCATCTCATCACATCTTTCCTCCTTTAACCTCATCAGATCTCATCCACTCGCATCTACCCATATCCACATCTCATCACATCATATTCATTCACATAAAATATCTTCCATTCACATCTATCCCAATTTACATCACATCTCATTCACTCACATCCCGATTCACATCACATCACATCTATTCACGTCCATCACATCACATTCATTTACATCCATCACATCACATTTACATCCATCACATCACATCCATTCACGTCCATCACATCCATTTACATCCATCACATCGCATTCATTCATATCCATCACATTCATTCATTCATATCCATCACATTCATTCTCATAACCATCCCATCACATACATTCTATCCACATCATATCTCATTCATACACATATCATCTCATTCATCCACATCCATCCAATCGTTCACATGTACAACTACCCACATCTATCCATACATTCATACCTATCACTTCACATCCACATATATTCATGTCACATCACATCTCTTTACATCACATCACATTCTTTCACATACACATCCATATCCATTCTTTCACATACATCCACATCCATTCTTTAACATACTCATCCAAATCCATTCTTTACATACACATCCACATCCATCCTTCACATACACATCCATATCCATTCTTCACATACACATCCACATCCATTCTTCACATACACATCCACATCCATTCTTCACATACACATTCACATCCATTCACATCCCATATCATTCACATCCCATATCATTCACATCCCATCTCATTCATTCACATCCCGATTCACATCACATTACATCTCATCTATTCATTCACATCTATTTGATTCACATCGCATCTCATCACATCTATTCACATCACATTCTTCACACATACACATTCACATCCATTCTTCACATACACATTCATATCCATTCTTTCACATATACATTCACATCCATTTTCACATCTATATGATTCACATCGCATCTCATTTCTATGCAAGTTTTCAGTTTGATTTTCTTTTGAATACAAGGAATATTTCTTGAATCAATATCCCCAAAACTTCTTGATCAAAATTCTGAATTTCATACTAGAATTCCTTGAATTCTATAACCTTGATTCACAGATCAATTCGAAGGCTCTCAAAATTAGTTTCAGATTTAGCGAGAATTTTGAGTGTATTTTTCTAAATTGGTCAGATTTTTTCTGAACTATCTTTCTCGAAAAGGTTTGGTAATTCAGTTACTATTTTACTGAATTTCTTTCTTTGAATATTATCTTAACTGATTTCTAAATTAGTTACGAGTTCCAATGAGGAATAAGTTAATCATTTATTTGAACATTTCAATTTCGATAGATTTCCTGAATTTTCTTTTTACAATCTGTGTGAATATAAAACGATAGAAATTTCTCTCTTAGAGTATTTAATTATTCATTTATCAAATACTCATAGAATTTAAGAGAATTCTAATTTTGATATAAAAATTATTTATGCATCTATTTATGCATAAAAATCAACTTCAATGGGAATAACACTTCTAAAAAGAAATCCTTTTATGCATCTAGTTATGCATAAAATCAAGTTTAATAGGAATAACACTTTTATAAAAAAAATCCTTTTATGCATCTATTTATGCATAAAATCAAATTTAATAAGAATAACACTTTTATAATAAAAAAATTCCTTTATGCATCTTTCTATAAACTAAATTTAATAAGAATAACACTTTTGTAATAAAAAGAATTCCTTTATGTATCTTTCTATGCATAAAAACCAAATTTAATAAGAAAAACACTTTTGTAATAAAAAAAAATCCTTTATGCATCTTTCTATGCATAAAAATCAAATTTAATAAGAGTAACACTTTTGTAATAAATTTTTTTTTCTTTATGCATCTTTCTATGCATAAAAATCAAATTTAGTAAGAATAACACTTTTGTAATAAAAAAAATTCCTTTATGCATCTTTCTATGCATAAAAATCAAATTTAATAAGAATAACACTTTTGTAATAAAAAAATTCCTATGCATCTTTCTATGCATAAAAATCAAATTTAATAAGAATAACACTTTTGTAATAAAAAAAATTCTTTATGCATCTTTCTATGGATAAAAATCAAATTTAATAATTAATATTAGTGATATCCATGCATATTCATAGGTGAATATGTACATGGAGTAATCAGAATATTTCTTTTAGATGCAAAAATGGTGGGATTTACTCTTTTGGAATAACATAAAAACAAACTTTCTTTTTCACAAAATTCTAGAAAATTTTGCCATAACCTCCTTTGTATGGCTGACCATTTCTCATTTTTATCTTTCTTTATTTAACCTAATTAACCCAATTTAGAATTATAGAACTCTAATCTACATAATTTTCTAAACTCAAGAGGATAAACAATAAGAAGAGTTTAATTAATCACTTAGTTAATCTTTCTAGGATTGAGAAATGTTGGAATGTAAAGAAGAGAAGGGGGTGGCCTTTTTATCAAAGGCATAGCATTTGAATTTAATTTAAACATTTGCAAAACATAAAAATCAAGAAAACCATAGATTTTTCATTAAATAAAGTAAGAAAATTAGCTTACATAGAGCTTGTAAGCTCTCCTTTGGCTTGAGGGATTGAGGGTTCTACTCTTGTTTGAAGCAAGAGTGGCCACCAATTCACTTTGGAGAGGATAAGGTAAAAAACAATTGAATTATTAAAAAATTTAATGTAGATGGCTTAGAGATAAGAGTAGAGTAAAGTGCATAAACACCATTAGGCTTTTACAAAGGGGGAGGCTTCTATTTATTAGAAAAAGTGAGCCTCTAACCAAGCAAATTGATTCTAGAATTTTCCAGATCAGTTTGGTCAATTTTTGACCATTTATGGGTCAGTTCAGCTTACTTTTTGGATCTAGTTTTGAAAAAAGAGAGAGAAGAGATAAAAATATCTCATTTTATTGATTAAAAATTAGGGATAATGATGAGAAAAAGGTGCCTACTTCATGAGGGGATATCCCCACACTACTGAGGTGTCAAAATTCAGTTTTTTAATTCTTTTCTTTGGTCCTTAGTCCACTCTTCATCTTATGTGAGAATTTACTCATTTTTGGGGAGGTTTTTCTTTTATTCTTCAATTTATCTCCTCCCTACATTTGGATTAATCTTATTGGTCTATAGGAACCTTAATTGGACCATAATCCAAAAATTTCTAAAAATCTGGACCCTTAGGATAAGGTCCTTTATACCTATTTTCAATTATTTCCAATTGCACATTGGAAAGTTTTTTTTGAATTTCTATTTCAGGGGAGACCATTTTAGACACTAGGAGGATTTTTTATATCCAAAAATATCTCAATTTTGAATTACCTCCCTCTAGACATTTTCTCTCTCCAAGCCAAAATAGGGTAAAACAGGATCTTTCTTTTATTTCAGAGAGGGAATAATTTTTAAGATCAGAAGGGGAGGTTCTTACACTTGCACACCTCAAAAGCTAGAGGGAGGAATCTTACAACCCCTCTCTCTCTTGATGGAGGGGGAGGGAATCTTTTTGGAATCCACTTGCTTGATTCCAAAAAAGCACTTATTGGAAAATGCTCACTAGAAAAAAATCCCCCCATTGAAACCAATGTGTACATTAATGAGAGTTAGGTAAAAAAGCACTTATTGGAAAATTCTCACTAGAAAAAAAATCCTTCCCCATTGAAACCAATGGGTACATTAATGAGAGTTAGGTAAAAAACTAAATATTATAAGCTCTTGAACCATTAGGACATGCTCGATCAAATGAAAAGATGAGAACAAACGAACATGATTAATTGAAAAGACTCACCTAAGAAGAGGCTACAATAAGAATAAACAAGGCTAAAAAAAAAATTCAAAGGAAAAACTTTAACAAACAATATGGGCACACTACAATCCGTGGAGGATGAGGACCTTGATATTGATCTTACAACAAAGGATCAAAATTTCATTTTCCCTTTGTGGCTAGAAACCATAACACAATCATAGCCTATAATTGACATAGGAGTAAGCCAAAAATTTCTATCTTTTGAAGTGGGAAGTTCTAAGTAAACCAAAATTGGAACCAACAAACGTTAGAGCTCCTTAGTTGCCATGGAAGTGTGGTTAGAGGTAAAGGGAGTTTAAAAGTTCAAATTTATGTCAACAATAACCCTGTGGGGACAAAAAGGTGTATGTTATGCCTATAAGAGTTATGGAAGAGTAGGTATTACTAGGAAGAGCATGGATTGGAGCAATTGATTACTCCATTTAATGGAAAGAAGGAACCATCCAAATGTAAGAAAAGGAAGGAAGGATAGCTATACTACTATGTACACCAAATGCTAGGGGATTCTCACCTTCCACAAACACTCCAAGCTGCTTGAGCTTAAAGGATAATCAAGAAAAGCATGAGGTCTACACTCCTATGAACCTCTTGAAATTACACATAGATACCATGAAGGGAACATAAAACTTTGGATACACAAACAGAAAAAGTGAAGAAATCCCTAGCTCTGAGTTAGAGCTAGGGATTTCTAAAGCTAAAATAAATCTGGATATCCAAACAAAATGTGAGGAAATCCCTAGCATAGGCATAACAATCTATAATAAATGACAACCAAAATGGAAAAGAGAACCTTGATAATAAGTAGCCATGGTGAGGCTGCTGGGTAATTAAGGCCATTCTAGCAGCATAGAGGTACTACATGTGAGCCACCTAGATTTAAATAGCTAAGAGAGCTCAAAAAACAAAGGAACAAAAGGTCTAAAATACAAAAACACTAGAGGCTAAACATCAGCAGAGCAGAGAAAAAAGAGGGCATGCCTAGCATGGGTGATCTTAGAGAAGATAAAGTAATCTCCACTAGTTTGGAGGAAGAAAATGCATGGACCATCATGATCAACTAGCAAAAATAAAAACACCATCTAAAAAAACCAATCTAGTTTTTCATGGTTTTTTTGCATTAAAATGACTTCCTTAAATCAAGGGAAAATTTCATGAGCTTGCATATTAATATCTTCCTCAAATCAAGGGCAAAGTTCATGAGCTTGCACATTAACATATTCCTTATCCACTTTTGTGATAAAATATTTAACGTGAATACCTCAAGATATTCGCAGCCCCACCATCGTAAAAAACCAGTTTGGTTTTTCACGTCAAGTTCAACTCTTTAAAAATAGCCAATTATCATATCTTTCATCTTCTCTAACCTAACACCTCTTTTTGTACCAAAACACTAACTTTTAGTTTGTGTGAATTTCTCCAAAAAGTCATGTGTGAGTAACCATCATGTTTTTTCACACAAAATTCTTACAAATTGCATAATCTACTAAATTTACCTTATCATCTGAGTAATCTATAATGCTAACATGAATGTAAATGGTCAAAACAAGATAATTTTTTAGATGTGAATATCTTAAGATATTTGAAAAGATAAGTGAAAACCCGACATAAGTACTAGAGTACTATGTACAAGCGGTCTATAATGTGAACACGCTAAATACTTACATGCTACATCATAGCACCCCTATACTCTACCTCTGTACTCAACAAGGAAACCATTGGTTGATTTTTGCTAATCCATGTACTAGAACCATTCCTAAAGGAAAAACATAAACTTGCTAGTAGATCTTCTATCCAAGATGCTACCAGCCCAATCTATATCACTGTATCCATATGCCTGTAAATGCATACAGCATACCAGCATCATAGAAGAGACCATAATCCACTATGGACCTCATGTAATGTAGTGTGCACCTCACACTATCCAAATGTGGCTTTTGAGGAACTTGCATAAACTGACTCTCCAATTGTGCAGTTCATGTCTAGGTTGGTGATCATCATGTAGATCAAGCTGCACACTATCTTCTTGTACATAGTGGCATTCTCCAAAATCTCACCTGTGTTTGCACTTAGCTTGCCATTCAGATCCAATGGTATAGAAATAGGCTTACATCTAGCCATACCATATTTCAACAACACAACCAATGCATACTATCTTCGTGAGGACAGCCATATGCCCTCAAGCATCCTAATGACCTCAATGCCAAGAAAGTATCTCAGCTCACACAAGTCCTTCATGTCACACTTCTTTTGGAGCAGTCCCTTTGTATTCTCAACTTCCTCGTCATTGTCACCAAAATCCTTCATGTCACACTTCTTTTGGAGGAGTCCCTTTGCATTCTCAACTTCCTCTTCAAGTCATCCACATAGATGGTGATGACCACAATCTCCTTATCACTCTTTTGCACATAGAGTGAATGATCAACATTTGCCATATGCAAGCCAATGGTGATAAGATCTCGATAAGATACTGTGCAATCTTATCATTTCATTCTCTTGGTTCTTCCTTCAAGCCATACGTGGCTTTACATAGCTTACACACATAATTTAGGTGACACAAAATCCTCATAACCAAGTGGCTGTTCCAAATATACTTCTTCTTCCAACTCACCATGTAAGAACACATTCTTTACATCCATCTGATATGTAAAACAACCCAACCTTTTAATATAGCCACTGTGATAATAACTCTCACAGTTTGCCATATTATTGAGATGTCAAGCTCAACATGAGCTGACACTCGCGAGGCGCCTGCATGACTATTCGACATTTATATCACTAGCGGGTTTGGTAGCTGGCACCGACATATCTTCGCCCAGAAATTCTACAGCTAAACTATGCCGAGTAGTCCACATCTACCCACTCCTCTTAGTGTGTTCGCATTATGGACTGCTTGTATATACTCTATTATGTGTGTTAGTCACTTTATCTTCTTTGTAGACCTCTTTTGTTGTGTGATGATGAAGAATAATTTTCAGCCTCTCACCCTGTGTGCTCTCTTCTCTAGGGTTTGTGTGAGTGTGTGTGCTTGCAAGAGCTCACGCTCTCTTCTCCCCTATATCTTTTCATGGTATCAGATCCTGGTTCATGCTAAGGGATGAGCAGCAAGAAAGAGAAGCACAGGAAGCGGTATGAGGGTAAGAGCTTCACCTACTCTTCCCCCTTTGTGTTGGCTACCACACCCTTCTTCGGGAGCTCTTCGGGAGGCACCAGCAAACGAACTCTGATTGAGGAGATTTCTTCACGGGAGTAGAGCTACAAGGCAACTATATCGTCCTATTGGACACTATTTTTTTAAGTGAAAACACATTTTGGGCGCGTTTTGACCTCCGTTTTTCAGTTCTTCGCACGCGTTCACACAAGGACTGTGGGTAAGTTTTGATTCTCTGCAGAACTCTGTTTTTTTTTTGGAACTGCAGGAAGGGCGATTGGTTGTGCAGATACTATGTGTGATACAAAAAGTTCTCAAAGTTTCCATTGGGTGTATGTATGAAAAGTAAGGTCACTGGTTGTGATAATTTGGGTGGTGCAGTATAGTACCACTGTGTAGAGAATACATCAGTTTGTGCAAGTCAAGCAAGAGTGTTGTTGCTGGTAAATTTGTGTTGCAGAAAAGATGTCAAATGATTAAATAAACTAGATTGTTGCAGAGAAGCTTGACAAGAACAACTTCCATGCTTGGAGGTTTAGATTGACAAATTTCTTTGATGATGGGAAAAGCTTATTCTACATTGAGAAGGTGAACATGAGGAGGCACCGGAGATACTGGAGATTAATCCAACTGTTGTAGATATAAAAGAATTTAAGGAGCAAGAAAAGTCATGTATTGGCTTTCTATTCAGTATACATGACACCATGATTGGACATATACAGGATGCCAAGTCACCTAAGGAGGCATGGGACACCTTCTGTGGAGAAGAAGAATACGTATGTGAATGATTATGCTTTGAAGATCAAGGGCATTGTGGAAACCCTTGCATCAATTGGTGTTTCTGTTGATGATGATGATAAGGTGAAAGTGTGTCTACGTGTCTCAGGCCACAATACAAGACATTCAAAACGTCTATTCAAACTTAGGAGAACATTCCCAACTTCACAGATTTGGTGTCAATGCTGATCATTGAAGAGAAGAACTTGGGTGAAGATCAGTAGTCTTCACAAAATAGAAACAGTTCAGAGTAGCAGGCCTTCTACACAAGTGCAGGTAGAGGATGAGGTAGAGGTTATGGACATGGTGAAGGTGGTGGCCGAACATGTAATCAAAATTATGGTTAGCAGCAGCAACAATCCTAGGATTTACAACAACAATAGATTGGTGGAAGAGGCCAGTTTAGAGGCATGGGGAGTCAATGAGGTCATTGGTAATTGGCAAAGGCAGCATAATGATACACGAGATTGTTTTTACTATGGTAAGCCTGGGCATGTGGTGTAGGCATATTGCTATAAGAAGCAAAATGACATGCAAAATGGAAAAGTGCAACAAAACAACTATGCATCCTCTACTAGAA
The DNA here is from genome assembly GCF_041138505.1 of Cibotium barometz. Lineage (NCBI taxonomy): Eukaryota > Viridiplantae > Streptophyta > Polypodiopsida > Cyatheales > Cibotiaceae > Cibotium > Cibotium barometz. The sequence goes on along the minus strand of NC_141064.1, from coordinate 26,151,768 downwards.
ATAATGAGGATAATGAGAGGTTGTTTGTTATGCAATATGTGGTTAATGCTGTGTCTAGAAATGATGTAGTAGCATGTAAGGATGATGTATGGTATGTTGATTTAGGTGCTTCGAACCACATGACAAGTCATGGTGAGTGGTTCAAGGCAATGAAGAGTCTTGAAAAACCAGGTTTTGTTGAAACAGGGGATGACACTGCTCATCTGATTGCCCATGTTGGGGATGTGCCATTATCTATGCAGGATGGTAAGGTGAAGTACCTTGCAGATGTACTTTATGTTCCAAACATTACAAAGAATCTAGTTTCTGTTAGCCAGATGATTGAGCAGGATTTGCAGGTTCGGTTTAACCTTGATTTGGCTACTATGTAGAAGACTTTAAAGATAAGTGCAGGTTGGTTGCAAAAGGCAACAGAGTAGGCAGAATGTTTACATTGAATGTAAATATGCCTGAAGTGAGTGCTACAATGTTTGCAAATGGTTCAAGAGTTGTTGTAGATACAGACATTTGGCATACGATAATTGGGCTTGTCAATGTGCAAAGAATGAATGAAGTCTATGCAGACTAAACAAATTGTGATAGGGCTGCCTAAGTTTAAAGTTGAAGGTATGCAAAAAGTTTGTGAAGCATGCCAATTTGGAAAGCAAACAAAACATGTATTTCCACATGACAGAAATGTGAGTAAGAATGTACTAGATGTTGTGCATTCGGATGTATGGGGTCCTGCGAAGACTATGTCTATGGGTGCTGTAGGTACTACGTAACATTCATTGATGACCACACGAGGAAAGTGTGGGTGTTCTTCATGAAGGAGAAGAGTGAAGTGTTCACTCCTTTTTAAAATTTTAGAGTTATGGTTGAAAAACAGATAGGAAAGCATGTGAAGTGCCTAAGGTCAGATGGAGGGGGAGAATACTTCTCCAATGAGTTCTTTGAATCTTGCAAAAGAATGGCATTCAGAGACAATTTACATGTAGATACACTCCATAGCAAAATGGAGTTACTAAGCAAAAAAAGAGGTACATTGTAGAGATAGTAGAGATAGCATGAGCATTGGCTGAGAAGAATATGCCACATAGCTATTGGGTTGAGGCTGTGTCTATAGCAGCTTATATCATGAACAAGACTCCTACTAAAGCCATACATGATGCAATGGTAGAGGAGAAGTTTACTAGCAAGAAACTTGATTTGTCTCACTTGAAAGTTTTTGGATGTATTGCATATGTGCGTGTGCCAGATGAGTTACGTACCAAGCTGGATCCAAAAGCAAACAAATGTGTGTTTATTGGGTATTCCCTTGAGCAAAAGCGATATAGATGTTATAATGAAGTGCCTAAGGTCAGATGGAGGGGGAGAATACTTCTCCAATGAGTTCTTTGAATCTTGCAAAAGAATGGCATTCAGAGACAATTTACATGTAGATACACTCCATAGCAAAATGGAGTTACTAAGCAAAAAAAGAGGTACATTGTAGAGATAGTAGAGATAGCATGAGCATTGGCTGCGAAGAATATGCCACATAGCTATTGGGTTGAGACTGTGTCTATAGCAGCTTATATCATGAACAAGACTCCTACTAAAGCCATACATGATGCAATGCTAGAGGAGAAGTTTACTAGCAAGAAACTTGATTTGTCTCACTTGAAAGTTTTTGGATGTATTGCATATGTGCGTGTGCCAGATGAGTTACGTACCAAGCTGGATCCAAAAGCAAACAAATGTGTGTTTATTGGGTATTCCCTTGAGCAAAAGGGATATAGATGTTATAATGAAGTGCCTAAGGTCAGATGGAGGGGGAGAATACTTCTCCAATGAGTTCTTTGAATCTTGCAAAAGAATGGCATTCAGAGACAATTTACATGTAGATACACTCCATAGCAAAATGGAGTTACTAAGCAAAAAAAGAGGTACATTGTAGAGATAGTAGAGATAGCACGAGCATTGGGTGAGAAGAATATGCCACATAGCTATTGGGTTGAGGCTGTGTCTATAGCAGCTTATATCATGAACAAGACTCCTACTAAAGCCATACATGATGCAATGCCAGAGGAGAAGTTTACTAGCAAGAAACTTGATTTGTCTCACTTGAAAGTTTTTGGATGTATTGCATATGTGCGTGTGCCAGATGAGTTACGTACCAAGCTGGATCCAAAAGCAAACAAATGTGTGTTTATTGGGTATTCCCTTGAGCAAAAGGGATATAGATGTTATAATCTTGCTACACGTGAACGCGGGTAAGCAAGGATGTTGTATTTGATGAGATGAGTAGCTGGTATGCTGCTGAAAAGGATGCTATTGGGGCTGATGTAAGTGGAAATGTGGTTGCATAGAATGCAAATCAGCAATCATAGTCATTGAGGCTATTGGAAATGTGTGTTGCGAGGCTATTGGAAATGTGTGTTGGGAGAAAACTATGGATGAGGAGATGGATGCATTGTATGGAAATGAGACTTGGGATTTGGTGCCATTGCCTGAAGGCAAGAAAGCTATTGGCTGTATAAGGTGAAACATAACAGGGATGGTAGCATAAGCAGGTACAAGGCTAGATTGGTAGCCAAAGGATATGTGCAGACACATGTGATTGATTATGAGGAGAAATTTGCTCCAGTTGAAGATATGGCAACTGTGAGAGTTGTGATTGTAGTGGCTATAACTAAAGGCTAGTTTTTACATCAGATGGATATAAAAATGCGTTCTTGCATGGTGACTTGCAAGAAGAGGTGTATATGGATCAACCACAATAGGTTTTGAGAATACATGTCACCCAAAGTATGTAATGTAAGCTTCGTAAGGCCTTGTATGGACTGAAGCAAGCTCCACAAGCATGGCATGACAAGATTGATGAGTATCTTATCACCATTGGTTTTCATATGGCAGATACAGATCACTCTTTGTATGTGCGTAAGAGTGATAAGGGTATTGTGATCATCACTATATATGTAGATGATCTTATAGTTGGAGGTGACAATTTGGAAGAGATTGAGCATGTGAAAAGTCTTCTCAAAAAGAAGATTGAGATGAAGGATTTGGGAGATTTGCGCTACCTTTTGGGAATTGAGGTCATTCGCACACTTGAGGGTATTTGGCTGTCACAGAGACAGTATGCATTGGACATGTTGTTCAAGTATAGAATGGCTAATTGTAAGCCAATCTCGGTGCCATTAGATGAAAATGGCAAGCTCAGTGCGGATACAGGTTATGTGTTGTAGGATCCCACTATGTGTAAGAAGATTATGGGGAGTCTTATCTATGTCACAATCATCAGGATAGATTTGAGCTACGCTGTTGGCTCAGTGAGCCAGTTTATGAAGGTTTTGCGCAAACCACATCTTGACAGTGTGCGATGCACACATCGATACTTGAGGGACACTTTTGATTATGCATTGTTTTATGTAGCAGGTGTACCATTGGAGCTATATGGTTACACAGATGCAGATTGGATAGGTAGCATTTCAGATAGGAGATCTACCAGTGGATTTATGTTTTTATTGGGGAGTGCTGTTGTGACATGGAGCAGCAAGAAGCAGCCCACAATTGCCTTGTCAAGTATAGAGGCAGAGTATAGAGGAGCTGCGGTGGTAGCATGTGAGGTAGCTTGGTTACGCAAGCTACTTGTTGTGCTGATTTGGGGTTGCATGTGGAGAGAAAGATTGTCATATATTGTGACAATCTTAGTAGCATACAGTTGGCTAGGAACCTAATTTTTCATGCAAGGATGAAACACATTGAGGTGCATTACCACTTCATTAGAGAGAAAGTCTTGGTAGGCGACATAGACTTCGCCTACATCAGCACACAGGATCAGGTCGCTGACATCTTCACATCACGAAAGCCTTGGGAGCTGAGAAGCTCCGCATATTTCGATATATGCTTGGAGTTCATGAGCTGGGGTTGAGCTTGAGGGGAATCAGTGTTGAGACGTCAAGCTTAACATGAGCTGACACTCACGAGGTGCCTACATGACTATTCGACATTTATATCACTGGCGAGTTTGGTAGCTGGCACTGACATATCTTTGCCAGAGATTCTATAGCTGGACTACGCCAACTAGTCCACATCTACCCACTCCTCTTAGCATGTTAACATTATGGACCGCTTGTATATACTCTATTATCACTTTATCTTCTTTGTAGACCTATTTTGTTGTGTGATGAAGAAGAAGAATTTTCAGCCTCTCACCTTGTGTGCTCTCTTCTAGGGTTTGTGTGAGTGTGTGCGTGCTTGCAAGAGGTCAAGCTCTGTTCTCCCCCGCATCTTTTTACATCTTGGTAGTGAGACTAAATTTCTCCTCATAATCTATGCCGTAGTCTGAGCATAACCTTTGGCAACCGATCTCACCTTGTACCTCTGCTAATGCTTCCATCTGAGTAATGCTTGACTTTGTAGACCACTTACATCCAATAGCATTTTGTACATGCACGCAACATCATCCTCGAACATGTGGGTTCAACCCCTTGCACATCCTTTCCCATGTATGCATAATGGTGAGCTGCATAACCACCATACATCAATCTCTAATGAATAGGGTTTTTGACCCTATTAAGCCTGCATGGCCCTGGATCTGTCCTTAGTGTCCTTGCGGCTACCTTAGCTTTCCTTGCACTAGGTGTCATGATATCTGGGTGGATAACCACTCCTAACTAACCTTGAACTATATCCTAAAAAGAACTAATCACGTTTAATTCACTCAACAAGCACAAAATCATTCCACATATATTTATTTTTCAAATTTTGTATATTTCCATCACACATACAAAACACTTCACGTGAACCCTATGCTACTCAAATGAACCACATAACTTACTTATTATGCAACAAACTGGCTCCATTGTACCCACAAATGAAATCCAAACAACATCAAACTTTATGTGTCATAAGAACTCATTAAAAATAGCATATTAATTTAAGAAATCATATTGAAATTAATTACCTAACTCTACTTATTAACCCTTGACTAAATAGACAATTATACCTATTTTACATTATAACTATAAAGGATATTCATTATCTGTTCAAACCATTTAACACATAGATGAACAAAAAAAATAAATCTAAGTTTATTTTTAAACTTTCCCAAGTTCATTATATATTTTGAAATATAAGTTTCTTAAAAACATAACCAGAAATTAAGAAAATTAATTATTTTCTATTAGAAATACATTTTGATGATTTCTCACTCCTTTGACACTCCATATCATCCTTAAAAAATTACTACTAATTTTTGGAAATAAAGAAAAATAATTTACTATTTATTAAAAACATTTATTCAATTCTCAGCTCATAAAAATACCTAACAATTCCATAATTACCCGTAATAAAACAAATCAAAACATGCTCAATTTTTTTTGAGTAAATATGACCTAATACTCCTTTGACAATCACCATTAAGATAAAATCTTTAAATAAATCTGCCATAATAATTAATTACTATTTTTATCATGATTTTATAAATTAATTATAAATAGAAAATAACACCCAATAATTCTAAAAAAACTTCAATATAGCATTTATTAAACATGTTTTTGTATTTTGAATCACATTAAAAAATAGATCATTTAAAATTAGGGTTCCTTCATTAACTTCCATTCTATAATTTTTAAATTAGTGGATTATTCAAACATTAAACATGTTTGATTAGTGATATGACTTATGAAATTATTAAATTATGATGTAACATAACTTTGATAATCAACATTCCCTTAAATGCATATTGAAAATCCTAATAATCATTAAATATGGCCATTTCAAAGCATAATTAAGAAAAATACGTCTAAAAAACACTTGATTTGGTGCACGGTTGAGAAGAATGGTGTTGCCAATGCCCTTGCAATGTCAAAAATGTCCTTTTCACAACAACCTCTAGCCAAGAATATAAACCCTCTCCCTAATCTCTCACTAATTCATAATTAAGCAAGATTAGGTATAGATAATAGAGAATTTCATTACTAATTAGAGCAGGGAAGGCATGTAAAGCAAGAAACTTAGCTCAACTACACCCAAGAAGCAAGAAGTCAGTCCCCCACACCCTCTTCTTCTCCACACGCCTCCTTTCTTGATGTGCAACTACCCCCTTTCACTTGAAAAATAAGGACTTCTTCAGATTCATTTATGTCCTCTCACACCTCTAATGTCTGGGTAGCCCAAAATTTGGTTGTCCAAAGCACTTTAGATGCATATGAATGAGGTACTTATGCACACTTCTTCATCCCTTGGGTGATCCTACATCCCATCCAGGCCTGGCAACACCATTGAACATTCCCACCTCCCGGCGCTTTATTAATTTTTTCGATGAAACTCGCGAAAAATACATCAAAATAGTCCAAAAACGAGCTCAAATGTCCTAAAAGTTGAGATAACCAAAATCATAATAATGCAAAGTTTCCTAAAAATTTCTAACATCCCTACTAAAAATAGCTAAGTTTGCTAAATTCTACTCCAAAGATTACTAAAAATTACTAAAATTATCTAATTTTACTCAAAAATAGGCACATTAAGCCCAAAATTTAGGAGTTATCTTTCCCCCCACACTTGATTGCAAAGAATCCTTGAGAGAACTATATCATGTCTTTATTTTGGTTCTACTACTCTCACTCTTTATAATATCTACATATAAAGAATACCACCAATAACTCGGTCTTTTTAAAAGACACACACTCATACTAATACTAATTCGATTGTATAACCACTCTCTCGAAATCCTATTCTCATTACTCAGCTCTTGATAGGTCTTTATCTCCATATAGAAATACTACAAAGATGATCGCTAAAGTCTACCTCACTTCGGAAACTAGCACTAATCCAATCTACACCTAAACACTACTGAAGCTATGTCTACGGTTATGACCTTAGATTCACTACACAATATCTCTTCGTAAAACCTATCCATGACTATATATTCTAACTCTATGAATAAAAATGCTAAGTTATCGAGCTTCTCTTAAGCATTAGCACTCTAACACTTATTATTTATTTAGTAAAACTCCCCTCTGCCCCATGACTTTTTTTTTCTTTCGCAAGGTCCCACCCCATGGAGACCAAGGCATTGGCTCCAAACCTCAATGTTTTCGCACCTAAGGTGTTCCTAGATGTTAAGATGTCAAGCTCAACATGAGCTAACACTCACGAGGCACCTGCATGACTGCTCGACATTTATATCACTAGCAGGTTTGGTAGTTGGCACATCGACATATCTTCGCCAGAGATTCTACAGCTGGACTACACTGACTAGTCCACATCTACCCACTCCTCTTAGTGCGTTCACATTATGGACTGCTTGTATATACTCTATTATGTGTGTTAGTCACTTTATCTTCTTTGTAGATCTCTTTTGTTGTGTGAAGAAGAACAAGAATTTTCAGCCTCTCACCTTGTGTGTTCTCTTCTAAGGTTTGTGTGAGTGTGTGTGTGCTTGCAAGAGCTCAAGCTCTCTTCTCCCCTTCATCTTTTCATGGTATCAAATCTTGGTTCATGCTAAGGTCTGAGCGGTAAGCAAGAGAAGCACAAGAAGCGGTACAAGGGTAAGAGCTTCATCTACTCTTCCCTCTTTGTGTTGGCTACTACTACACCCTTGTTGGGAGCTCTTCGGGAGGCGGCAAACGAACTCCGATTGAGGAGCTTTCTTCGTGGGAGCAGAGCTATAGGGCAACTATATTGTCTGTTGGACAAAATTTTTTTGAGCCAAAAACAAGGCAACTATACTGTCCATTGGAAAAAAAAAATTTAAGCCAATAACGCGTTTCAGGCGCGTATGGACCTTCGTTTTTTAGTTCGCAGGTGTTCATGAGCACTACGGGTAAGTTTTGATTCTCTACAAAACTCTATTTTTGGAACTGCAGGAAGGACGATTGGTTGTACAGACACTGTGTGTACAACAAAGAGGTCTTAGAGTTGCCATTGGGTGTATGTATGCAAATTGAGGTCACTAGTTGTGACAATTTGGGTGCAGTATAATACCGCTTGCAGAGAATATAACAGTTTATGTAGGGCAAACAAGAGTGCTGTTTTGGTAAATTTGTGTTGTAGAAAAGATATCGAATGATGGAATTAACCAGATTGTTGTAGAGAATCTTGACAAGAACGACTTCCATGCTTGGAGGTTTAGATTGACAAATTTCCTGATGGGAAAAGGTTGCTGCTGGGACTACATTGCAGGTGAACATGAGGAGGCACTGGAGATACCGGAGATTAATCCAGCTATTGCAGATGTACAAGGTTGCTGTTGGGACTACATTGCAGGTGAACATGAGGAGGCACTGGAGATACCGGAGATTAATCCAGCTGTTGTTGCAGATGTAAAAGAGTTCAAGGATGGGAATCAAGGAGCAAAGAAAGTCATGTATTGGCTTTCTATCAGTATACGGGACACCATGATTGGGCATATACAAGATGCCAAGTCACCTAAGGAGGCATGGGACACCTTGGTGAAGTTGTATGAAACTAACACCAAGGCACAAAAGATTCAATTGAAGAATGAGCTTCATACTGTGGAGAAGAAGAATATGTATGTGAATGATCATGCTTTGAAGATCAAGGGCATTGTGGAAACCCTTGCATCAATTGGTGTTTCTGTTGTTGATGATGATGATAAGGTGGAAGTGTGTCTTCGTGGTCTCAGGCCACAATACAAGACATTCAAAACATCTATTCCAACTCGGGAGAACATTCCCAACTTCATAGATTTGGTGTCAATGTTGATCATTGAGGAGAAGAAATTGGGTGAGGATCAGCAGTCTTCACAAAACAAAAACAGTTCAGAGCAGCAGGCCTTCTACACAAGTGCAGGTAGAGGACAAGGTAGAGGTCGTGGACGTGGCGAAGGTGGTGGCCGAATAGGTAATTAGAATTATGGTCAACAGCAGCAACAATCCTAGGATTCACAACAACATATAGGTGGAAGAGGCCAGTGTAGAGGTAGGGGGAGTATGAGATCCCACTGCCCCCTCCGCACATCAGATTCTCGGCAGCAGCAGAAGCAGCTCCCTCATACGCGGGGCAGAGTTTCCCACTCGGGGCCTCGTCCTCGAATGTCTGGGCACGAGACAAAGCTGGTGGTCATTCCAAAAACCGAAACCGGAAAAATTTCCCATGCCCAAAAAACAGGAACGATTCCACCATTTTTTTTCTTAAACGATTTTTTCTAACGAAGTCAAGATACTGAACTAACCTTCATTTGAATAAACCAGATAGAAAGGAAACTATTACAGACTTAACTTGAAGGGATCAATGCTTTTTTCCGAATTGAATCACGCACAGCCGTTGATCTATTCATTAGAGAAGTCTTCAGGCTTTTATTTAACTATTCGAGTTCTAAACGTATTCCTATTAATCAATTTTATTATTAAAATTCTACTGATTCCAGCCTAACCCCATCCAGCCCATGGTTAGCCACCGCCCAACCACACTGGAATTGGTAGAACCAGACAAGTACTCACCCACCCATAATTGAATGCCTTTCTTAACTTTTGCTTTAGAATAGAGATATGCACACACTCCTCTTTAAACTTTAACTTATAAAACAATCCATTGGCAAAAAATTATTGGTTACAGATGTCATAGCTTAAAAATTCCATCCAATCCTTGTTTCTCACAAAATACAGTATCACTCTGGACTCTCCATTGAGACCAGCTGGTCAGCAAAACGAGATCTAGTAACAGATTACAATAAACATTGGTCCATCATATAATATATATCTTCCACAACATACACATGGGTGTCCTAAGCACCGCGAGCCCATGCATTGCCAGGTCAGAACCCTCCAGGATCCTGCTTAGGTGTCCTGGCACTTCACTTAGGGACCGCTTCGTCGGCCCTCGCCCACTCTACCGGAAGCACACCATTTTTCACCATACCAAGGCTGGTCAACAAGACCTGGGCAGGTTTTTGCTGCGTGAGCTATCCTTTGAACCAGTTGTTGTAATCGAACTTCCCTTAGAAAAACACATATACCAAATACTCCCTCCAGCATTTTGGCGTAAGACAGTCCTTTAAGAAAAATAGGGTTTCTATGCAAGTTTTTAGTTTTGATTTTCTTTTGAATACAATAAGTATATCTTAAATCCGTATCCCAATACTTCTAGATCACAGGTCTGAATTCCAACAAAAACTTGATTTCAGATTCGATGGGTGATTTGAGTGAGTTTTCCTGAATTGGTCACATCATCTTTTCTTGAAACTGACGAAGGAGTTATGTCTTGGTTAGAGTCTGATTTTCAAGATTTGAGTCTGGAAAGGTTCTCCCTGAACTATCTTTCTCAAAGGGTAATATTTCAATTACTACTTTATTGAATTTCATTCATTGAGTATTTGCTTAGCTGAATTCAAAACTAATCACGAATTCCTATGAGAGGAATAAATTAATTATTTATCTAAAAGTCCAACTTTGATAATTTTTCTAAGTTTTCTCATTACCATCGTAGAGAATATGAAACGTTAGAATTTTCTCTCACAGAGTATTTACTTATTCATTCAACAATATTCATGGGATTTAAACATAGGATTAAAGAGAACTCTTATTTTGATATAAAAATTATGTATGCATCTATTTATGCATAAAATCCAACTTCTATGGAAATAACACTTTTATATAAAAGAAAATCCTTTTATGCATCTATTTATGCATAAAAATCAATTTTGATGAAAGTAACACTTTTATAATAAAAACAAATTCTTTTATCCATCTATTTATGCATAAAAATCAATTTTGATGAAAGTAACACTTTATAATAAAAAAATTTCTTTTATGCATCTATTTATGCATAAAAATCAATTTTGATGAAAGTAACACTTTTATATCAAGAAAAAAAATCTTTTATGCATCTATTTATGCATAAAAATCAATTTTGATGAAAGTAACACTTTTATAATAAAAAAAATCTTTATGCATCTATTTATGCATAAAAATCAATTTTGATGAAAGTAACACTTTTATAATAAGAAAAATTCTTTTATGCATAAAAGTCAATTTTGATGAAAGTAACACTTTTATAATAAAAATATTTCCAAATATGCATCTTTCTATGCATAGAATTTAAATCTAATGAAAATCACACTTTTATAATAAAAAAAATATCCAATATGCATCTTTCTATGCATAGAATTTAAATCTAATGAAAGTCACTCTTTTATAATAAAAAGAAATTATCCAATATGCATCTTTCTATGCATAGAATTTAATTTTAATGGAAATAACACTTTTATAATAAAAATATTTCTACTATGCATCTTTCTATGCATAGAATGAAAATAATGTTAAGAAAACGTGGTGCTCATGCTAGATTCAAACATGCAAGCTGAAAAATTCAATTTTAAGTGAGATCTTGGAATTCTTACCAACGAGCTCCATAGAGCTTGTCAAGCTCATTCTTCTTTGCAGTCGAAAGCTGGTCCACATGGTGAATAAGAGCCTCATCAAGATGAAGCATGATGATGGCTTGTGCCCTCTCATCATCTTCAATATCTTCAGCCTTAGTTCGATCAATAACCTTAGTGCCGGAGATGAATGGCCAAAAACCTTTGGACATCATCTTGTACTTGACAAGAACTTGCCAAGTGAAGAAACCCTCTCCTGAGAACTTCTTAATTTGGGCGTTTTCCTTTGAAATTAGGTATTGAAGGGCGATTACAAGAGTGTAATGAGCTGATTTATGAAGAGGCAAACCAAAAAATTTGTGATGTTTTGGCTTAAGTAGGAAGAGAATGGCTTATGAGAGTGTTTCAACCCTTAATCAAGCCAAGGATGTTGCATAAAAAAGGAGATTAAGATGGTGAAGCTTATGGTTTAGCACTTAGGGTTTGTGCCCAACTACTAATTCTGATGGAGAGAGCTTCATTAGTATCAAGGAACACTTTCTTTGGTGATTAAGATCACCATTAGTATTTAGCAACACTATTAGTGCTTAAGAGCACATTTTTAGCATCAAATGACACTTGTATTGGTGATTAGATTCACCATTAGTGTTTAAGAAAACTCTTAGTGTTTACAAACACTCCGTAATTTTGAGAGGCTCCCTTTGCTAATGGCTACACCCATCAATAGTGTTTAGCAACACCTTTAGTGCTAAACAAGCACACTTGGGAATGTTGAACACTTTGATGAAGCTTGATGAAGTTTGATGAATGAGACTTATGAACACCTCATGGTGTATGCCAACAACATCAGAAGATCTGGAACAAGCCCTTACAAGAGCACTTAAGAGATTTAGAGCCAAGAAGAGAAGATTAGTGCAAAAACCACTTTATTTTGAAGCTTTAATGGAAGCTTCAATGGATACCACAGTGGGCAGGCCTGGTCTTTCCTCTGTTGTGCACACGTCAGGCCGCCATTAGAGCTGAGACCTGGGCTGTAGGACCTTGAGGCTTAGGGCTTCAAAAGCCCTAAGGTTATGTGGCTTAAGCTTTTCCACAAAAGGCGTAATGCTGTACGAAATCAGCGCTGCAGAGAAATAGGCGTCAGCCTTCAATGACGCGGCCGAGAGAGATGTAATCCAGCAATTGGCTGTACGAACCTGAGCACTTGGAGGTATTCTTCATCTTCCTAGTCGAAAGAACGCCAAGATATGGCCTCCACAAGCAGCTGGAAGGCCTCCACTGGCTGGGGGTTCTTCCCCACAAAAAAATGAAAAGTGGATAACCTAGTCGACACCAACCAAAATGTGACCTAATCTACCCAAGCTCTAGAGACCATGTTAAGAAAACGTGGTACTCATGCTAGATTCAAACATGTGGAGGAGAGAGACCCCAAAATACAAGAAGAGATCTTGCTTATTAAGTTGCTTAGAAATACAACTTGGATTTTGCACCCTGCATAATGCCTTCTAGCTTCACCTTTAAATAGGTGAGCTAGTGGACCATAAGTCCATTCACACACACACCCTTCTCCTACCCTTTTACATGACCTTATTCTTTTAATAAATAACACTTTTAGAATACACAAACGATGGGGATTACTCTTTTTGAATAATAAAAGATAATACTTATTTCACAAAATTTAAGAAAATTTTGCCATAACCTCCTTTGTATGCCTAACCATTTTTTAATTTTTTCTATCCTCAAGTTACTTAAAAATTATTCCAAATGGTTTAAGGCATTCTAAACTAATCAAATTTCACTTTTAAAAGAGAAACAATATGAAAAGTTTAATTCTAACAATTTGATTACATAACTAGGATAAAGAAGGGCTGAATTCAAGAATGAAGAGAGGGGGAAAGCCTTTCCAACAAGGCATAACATCATTTTTCATTTTAAAGAAAAAAAAATAGAAAACCATTAAAAGGAATAAAGAAAAAGTAGGATTTCTAGCGTACATGAATTTCTGTGAGCTTTCCTTTGGCTTGATGGTTTGAGGGATCTACTCTTGCTTGCAACAAGAGTGGCCACCAAATGGTCAAAAACTAATGAATTATTAATAAATTCACTGTTTTTGGCTCTGGGAGAGGAGTAGAGTAACAGTGCATAAAACAATATTAAGCTTCTACAAAGAGGGAGGCTTTTATTCATAGGAAAAAGTGAGCTTCTAACCAAGCAAACTGATTCTAGAATTTTCTAGATCAGTTTGGTCAATTTTTGACCATTTTTGGGTCAGTTTAGCTTACTTTTTGGAACTAGACTTGAATTAGGAGAGAGGAGAGATAAAATATCTCAATATTTGAGAATTTAAAACTCCACCACACATGTGAAATAGGCACCTCCTTCATGAGGGGGAATCCCCACTCTGAGGTGTCAAAAACTCATTTTTTTAGTATTTCCTTTGGTCCTTAGTCCACTCTTCATCTTATGTGAGTATTTACTCATTTTTGGGGGGATTTTCTTTATTTCTTCAATTTATCTCCTCCCTACATTTGGATGAATCTGATTGGCCCCTCAGAACCTTAATCTAAAATTTGGACCCTTAGGATAAGGCCTTTTGAATAGATTATAATTTGTTTCTAATGTACCTTCAGAAAATCTTTTTGAACTTCTGTTTTGGGGGAATTTATTTTAATAAGATGAGATATTTTTCCATCCAAAAATATTTAAAAACTGAATCACCTCTCTCTAGAAGATTTTCTCTCTCAGTCAGGTAGAAACAAGATCTTTTATATTTCTGAAGAGGGATTTGATTACAAGAGAAGATACTGGACTTCTTGAGAGGCTGGGGAGGAATCTTACATTCTCTTCCACTTGAAAAACGCGAGAAGTCCTCATCTCGCAAACTGGGGATAATCCTGCAACAACAGTTTGGCTTCTTTCTTCCAGGTGGCATCTTCAAAAGGATAGAACTTCCATTTGACCAATAATTCTCTCAGAATTCTGTTCCTGAGAACCTTTTCTTGAACATTAAGGATTTCTTCACGTTGGAGTTCCATCTGCCCTTGGGTTGAAGAAGTTAAGATTTCATCATCAAGCACATGATTCGGGCTTGGTACATACTTTTTAAGAAGGCTGACATGAAATACATTATGTACTTTGAGATGAGGAGGCAGAAGAAGCTCATAGGCTAAGTCACCTACTTTCTTTGTAATCAGATATGGCCCACAATATCTCGGGGATAACTTCTTGTACTTCCCAAGAGATAGAGAACTTCTTTTGGGGCGTACTCGAATGCCATATCTGCTTCTTCAAATTTTCTGTCTGTCCTCTTCTTATCTACATACTGTTTCTGTCTATCCTGGGCAGCTTTTATATCTTTGTGAATTGATTGCATCTGCTGCTCCATGTCGTCAAGCATCTGTCTGGACATCTCGACCCTAATCAATGGGTCAGACCAAGTTAATGGAGTTAAGAAATCTTGTCCATATAGAGCTTTGAAAGGGCTCATCCCAATACTTCGATGATAAGAAGCATTGTAGGCGAACTCGACTAGGTGTAGATAGCTTAGCCACTTCTTGGGTTCCCTGCCACAGCATGACCGAAGTACATCTTTGATTACTTGGTTTACCCTGTCTGTTTGACCATCCGGTCTCAGGGTGGTAAGCTGTGCTGAGATCCAAGAAAGTTCCTACTGCTTTGAAAAATGCAGTCCAGAATCTTGACGTGAATTTGGGGTCTCGATCACTTACTATTCTTCTGGGGGGTAGGCCATGCAATCTGAAGATTTCCTTGAGGAACACTCTAGCTACATCCACTGTAGTGTAGGTTTCTTTTACTGGAATCAGATGGGCAACTTTGGTTAGTCTATCAACAACTACCACGAAAATGGAGTTGTAACCTGATTGCACTGAAGGTAATCCAGTAATAAAATCCATACTGAGACATTCCACTTCATCTGGGGGATGTCTAATGGATGTAACTTCCCAGGCATTTTTACTCTCTTGGCCTTGACTTTCTGACAGGTCAGACATCGACGTACATGATTAAGCACATCCTTTTTTAGACCAGGCCAAAAGAAGCTTTTCTTCACAGACATGTAGGTTTTGATGAAACCTGGATGTCTTGCAATAAGGTTGTCGTGGGCTTCATCATTGGGAATGCATAGCGTACAATTATAATACATAATTCCATCATCCAGGTTATACCCTTAAATTTGGTTCAACTCCTGTGGAGTTTTGCCTTCCTGCATAAGTAGTGTAGAAATAGGGCCAAAGAATCTACCTGCATGATCTTCTCTCTTGCTTCAATAATCAAAGGATTTGACACTACAGTAATTGCAAGCAAGGAGGCTTTTCTGTTGAGGGCATCAGCTACCACATTTTCTTTGCCTGGGCAGTACTTGATTTCAAAATCAAATTCCTGCAGGGTCTACATCCACCTTCTTTGGCACATGTTGAGATCCTTGTGAGTGAAGATCCACTTTAAGCTCTGATGATCTGTCATCAAAGTGAATCTTTGACCCAGTAGGTAATGTCTCTACAACTTCAGGGCATATACTACTGAAAGTAGTTCCAGGTCATGGACAGCATAATTCCTCTCATGCGTTCTGAGTTTTCGGGATTCATAGGCCACTGCATGATCTTCCTGCATGAGTGCACCTCCCAGGGCAATACCATTGGCATCAATTTTACTACCTCAAAGGGTAGAGAGAAATCTGGCAGCTTTAGAACGGGACCAAGGTGGACTTTAGCTTATCAAAAGCACTCTGGCACCTGGCAGACCATTGAAACGGGGTATTCTTCTTGAGAAGATTAGTCAGGAGGGAAGCTATGAGAGTGTAATTTGGTATAAAAATTCTATACCAACCAGTCAATCCCAAGAATCCCTTGACTTCTTTCACTGTTTTTGGTTCAGGCCAATCTATGACTGCTTGGATGTTTGCGGAATCTGGAGAAATTCCATCTTTGGATACCAGAAAGCCCAAGTATTCAACATGGTCGATAGAGAAAGTGCATTTGCTCTTTTTTGCAAAGAGTTGGTGCTTCCTTAGAATCTCAAGAACTTTTTTGACATGAGCTTGATGGTCAGCTGCATTCTTTGAGTAAATCAGAATATCATCAAAGAAAACAAGAACAAAATCATCCAAGTATTCTCTGAGAATGTCCTGCATTAGGCAATTGAATGTAGCTGGGGCATTTGTCAATCCAAACGACATGTCAGTGAATTCATAATGCCAATACCAAGTATTGATGGCTGTCTTCGGGATATCTTGCTCGTTAATCCTGATCTGATAATACCTTGATTTGAGATCTATCTTTGTGAAGATTTGGGCTCCACTTAGCCTGTCTAGAAGCTCATCAATTCTGGGGATAGGCTACTTATTCTTAACTGTGAGCTGATTGAGACCTCTCTAGTCCACACATAGTCTTAGCGTTCCATCTTTCTTTTTTTGAAAGAGAACTGGCGCACCCCAAGGTGAAACACTGGGTCTTACAAACCCTTGTTCTAACAGCTGTCTAAGCTGTTTCTTGAGTTTGATGGCTTCAGGAACTGGCATTTTGTATGTGCGCAGGGCTACTAACTGAGCTCATGGGATCAATTTTATCACATGATCTGCTTCCCGAATTGGAGGCATCTCTGTTAATTCTGCTGGGAATAAATCATCATAATCACTTAACCATTCAGGCTCTTTAGCTTTTAACTTTGAGTCTACTGGATTCATTTTGACAACATAAATGAGCTGCTTCTTTCTAAGTCCTTTTAGTAACTTAGAAGCTTTTACTAATTGCAGACTTGGGGATCCTGAAATTCTGGTTCCTTGAACTTTATTTCCGTGAAGGTCACGGAAGGAAATGGTTCCATTATGACAGTGAATGTCAGCTTGATTTTTGTGGAGCTAATCCATTCCAAGGATATAACTCTGAACTGACAGTCAGTTAAATTCCCATCTAGATTGAACTGAATACGATCTATCTCTCAAGGTGAGTGAAAAGAATCTTGCCACTGGGTGGCCAATTCAACTTGCGTAGGTTTTCCTGATTTCTGATCTAAGACTAGCTTACGCAAGCATCCAGGGGAAATAAATGAATGAGTACTGCCTGAATAAATCAAAAGCTTAAAAGGCTTACCCTGATACTCAGCTGGAGTATGGATGACGGAGAATTGATGGTTTGGCCCTTGGTTTTCAACTGCTGCATAAATCTGTCCTCTTTTCTCTTCCACTACTTCTGCTATTGTGACTGCTCTGGCTGCTGCAGTCTAAGGCGGAACTCTTTCTCTTTGGTTGTCCCAGTTCTGGGAAGGAGTTCTAAGGCTACTCTGGACAGAGGCAGAGGGCTGAGTTGGAGTTCTCCTGGGATTGCCCTGATTTTGATGAGATGGACCCTGATTTGACTGATAGGAAGGGGTTGGTCTCTGCACTCTCTCGGTCCTTGACTTCCCTGTCCCCTTGACATAGCAGGAGTCAGGCAGTCTTTCAGCTGTGGTGACCAAAACCCTAACATCCAAAACACCGGTTCTCACTTCTATGCTCATCCCTCTGAATCCTTGAAAGAGGTGGGGCTCCTGAGAATGTGTTCTATGGGAAGGGTTTTCCTTCACTTCTAAATCTCCCAGTATCCTGATTCTGATTTGGGCCTTGCTGCCTCTGTGGGGGAGGAAAGTTTGAAGTACTTCCCGGGGTTTGGAATCTTTTAAAGTTAGAGGGTGCTGCTTTGGCCGGACCTTAACAACGAAGGCCTTGGCAAAGTTCTTTGCCATTCTTTATGCTTCGGCCATTGAGACAGGTTTGGCATTCTTCACTAAGGTGTCCAATGGCTCGTTCATTCCTCAAATGAATTTGGCCATCAGCTGCTCTTCATCCAATTGTGGGGAATATTTGAGGAGAAGGGCAAAGGCCTGATGGTACTCTTTAGTTGTCTGACTATCTTGCTTTAGTTCCAAGAACTCATTCATTTTAGTTTCAAGAAAGCCTGGAGGAGGACAAAACCTCTTTCTGAGGTAAGCTTTAAGATCGGTCCAGGTCTGGGTATTTCGGTTGAGACGGTTAGTCTTGCAGAGTGATTCCTCCAAGTGACCCTGGCCGTTTGCACAATCTTGAACCTGGTGAGAGCCATCTTGCTTCTCTCATTGTAGCCAGCTACATCAAAGTATTCTTCCATAGCCTCAATCCACTTTTCCACTACTTCACCTAACTGTTCCCCTTCACCCTTGAAGGGACCAGGTTGGGATCTGTGTAGGGCTTTACCAACATCCGGATCTAACTCTTCCTCATCGGTTAGAGGATCCGGTTGCCTTGCTTGCACGGGCCGCGTGCCTCATGACTCTGACAAAACGAGATTTTGGTTAGCTTAACTTTGACAACAGATTTATGATTATTTAATTTTTGAGATTTATCTTTAGACAGATAATTATTTCATCATACTTCTTGAAACAAGATTTACTCTGATAATTTTACTAACCATATTCACAATCATGAAAACAATTTAGAATTTTTTTACAAAACATCATTTATTATCAAAAGTTTGAGATATATACATAGAGCATCACAGCTCCCAAAATCACTGCGCCTCAATCACGTACGCATAAAGAAGCAAAACTGCAAAGGAGACATGCCATGGTACACACGATTCATTACAAAAAGAGGTGCTGTAATTCTACTTCTAGGGATAAAGCGGCTAAGAAGCCTAAAAACTCGGCATGAAATTCTCAAGTTCGTGGGTGAATGATCAAAGAGTTCTACATGCTGAACAAGTCCTAGCCTTATCAGAATCATGGCTAAGGAAATATTTTACCTGAGCCTCTGATGCTGACATTGATATTAATACATCGTCCTCCAAAGAACCACATATACCGACATCGCTCAATAGGATCAGGAAAGTAAAGACTCTCAAAATGGCGTGCGAGTCTCACTCTTCTTACTTGGGTCGTATGAGAGTTGATGAGGTGCTCGAATGCAAAGGCTATCATATCCTGACTCTGGGAGAGTTCAAGAATGCCAGATAGATTCGGGGTATCCATTTATAAATTTCCAATTCGATTTATGAGTTTTCAATTTTTGAAGTTCATTCAACATAATATTAACAAGCGAAAACATTATTTCCCAGATTTACTTTAAAATTTTAAGCAATTTCTGTTGCTGTTACGTTAATTTACAATCGGGCTCTGATACCAACTGTGAGATCCCACTGCCCTCTCCGCACACCGGATTCCCAGTAGAGCTGGCAGTGGAAGCAACTCTCTCATACGTGGGGTAGGGTTTCCCACTCGGGGCCTAGCCCTCGAATGTCTAGGCACGAGACTAAGCTGGTGGTCATTCCGAAAACCGAAATCGGGAAAATTTCCCATGCCCGAAAAACGGGGACGATTCCACCATTTTTTTTCTTAACGAATTTTTCTAAAAACGAAGTCAAGATACTGAACTAACCTTTATCTGAATAAACCAAATAGAAGGGAAACTATTATAGACTTAACTTGAAGGGATCAATACTTTTTTCCTAATTGAATCAGGCACAGCCGTTGATCTATTCATTAGAGAAGTCTTTAGGCTTTTATTTAACTATTCGAGTTCTAAACGTATTCCTATTAATCAATTTTATTATTAAAACTCTACTGATTCCAGCCTAACCCCATCCGGCCCATGGGTTAGCCACCGCCCAACCACTGGGAAATTGGTAGAACTAGACAAGTACTCACCCACCCATAATTGAATGCCTTTCTTATTAACTTTTACTTTAGAATACAGATACGCACACACTCCTCTTTAAGCTTTAACTTATAAAACAATCCATTGACAAACAATTATTGGTTACAGATGTCATAGCTCAAAAATTCCATCCAATCCTTGTTTCTCACAAAAAACAGTATCACTCTAGACTCTCCGTTGAGACCAGCTGGTCAGCAACGAGATCTAGTAACAGATTACAATAAACATTGGTCCATCATATAATATATATCTTTCACGACATACGCATGGGTTACGTTGGCCCTCGCCCATCGTATCGAAAGCATGCCATTTTTCACCATACTAAGGCTGGTCAAGACCTAGGCAGGTTTTTGCCACGTGTGAACCATCCTTTAAACAC
Source organism: Cibotium barometz (assembly GCF_041138505.1). NCBI lineage: Eukaryota > Viridiplantae > Streptophyta > Polypodiopsida > Cyatheales > Cibotiaceae > Cibotium > Cibotium barometz. The sequence continues at coordinate 26,131,398 of NC_141064.1, read as the reverse complement.
TCCGTGCTGCCAGCTCTTGCAAATCGAACTTCCCTTAGAAAAACACATATACCAAATGCTCCCTCCAGCATTCTGGCGTAAGACAGTCCTTTAAGAAAAACAGGGTTTCTATGCAAGTTTTCAGCTTTGATTTTCTTTTGAATACAATGAGTATATCTTAAATCCTTTTCTTGAATTATGTAACCTTGATCCTCAGATCAGAATCAAAGAGTCTTAACTTGATTTCAGATTCGGTGGGTGATTTGAGTGAATTTTCCTGAGCTGGTCACATCGTCTTTTCTTGAAACTGACGAAGGAGTTATGTCTTGGTCATAGTCTGATTCAGGGTTTGAGTCTGGAAAGGTTCTCCCTCAACTATCTTTCTCGAAGGATAAGATTTCAATTACTACTTTATTGAATTTCATTCATTGAGTATTTGCTTAACTGAATTCAAAACTAATCACGAATTCCTATGAGGAATAAATTAATTATTTATCTAAAATTCCGACTTCGATAGTTTTTCTGAGTTTTCTCATTACCATCCTAGAGAATATGAAACGGTAGAATTTTCTCTCACAGAGTTATTCATTTAACAATATACATGGGATTTTAACATAGGATTAAAGAGAACTCTTATTTTGATATAAAAATTCTATATGCATCTATTTATGCATAAATCCAACTTCTATGGAAATAACACTTTTATATAAAAGAAAATCCTTTTATGCATCTAAAATCAATTTTGATAAAAGTAGTTCACTTTTATAATTAAACAAATTCTTTTATGCATCTATTTATGCATAAAAATCAATTTTGATGAAAGTAACACTTTTATGATAATTTTTTTAATGCATCTATTTATGCATAAAAATCAATTTTCATGAAAGTAACACTTTTATAAAAAAAATCTTTTATGCATAAAAATAATTTTTGATGAAAGTAACACTTTTATAATAAAAAAATCTTTTATGCATCTATTCATGCATAAAAATCAATTTTGATAAAAGTAACACTTTTATAATAAGACAAATTCTTTTATGCATCTATTAATGCATAAAAATCAATTTTGATGAAAGTACACTTTTATATAAAAAATTCTTTTATGCATCTATTTATGCATAGAAATCAATTTTGATGTAAGTAACGCTTTTATAATAAAAATATTTCCAAATATGCATCTTTCTATGCATAGAATTCAAATCTAAGGAAAAGCACACTTTTATAATAAAAAAATATCCAATATGCATCTTTCTAGGCATAGAATTTAAATCTAATGAAAATCACTCTTTTATAATAAAAAGAAATTATCCAAATCTTTCTATGCATACAATTTAATTTTAATGAAAATAACACTTCTATAATAAAAATATTTCCAGTATGCATAGAATGAAAATAACACTTTTAGAATACACAAAGGATGGGGATTACTCTTTTTGAAAAATAAAATATAATTATTATTTCACAAAATTTAAGAAAATTTTGCCATAACCTCCTTTGCATGGCTGACCATTTTTCAATTTAATCTATCCTCAAGTTACTTAAAAATTATCCCAAATGGTTTAAAGCATTCTAAACTAATCAAATTCCACTTTTAAAAGAGAAACAATATGAAAAGTTTAATTCTAACAATTTGATTACATAACTAGGATAAAGAAGGGCTGAATTCAAGAATGAAGAGAGGGGGAAAGCCTCTTTCCAACAAGGCATAACATCATTTTTCATTTTAAAGAAAACAAAAATTAGAAAACCATTAAAAGGAATAAAGAAAAAGTAGGATTTCTAGCTTACATGAATTTCTGTGAGCTTTCCTTTGGCTTGATGGTTTGAGGGATCTACTCTTGTTTGCAACAAGAGTGGCCACCAAATGGTCAAAAACTAATGAATTATCAATAAATTTACTGTTTTTGGCTCTGGGAGTGGAGGAGTAGAGTAACAAAGCATAAAACACTATTAAGCTTCTACAAAGGGGGAGGCTTCTATTTATAGGAAAAAGTGAGCTTCTAACCAAGCAAACTGGTTCTAGAATTTTCCAGATCAGTTTAGTCAATTTTTGACCATTTTTGGGTCAGTTTAGCTTACTTTTTGGAACTAGACTTGAATTAGGAGAGAGAAGAGATGAAATATCTCAATATTTGAGAATTTAAAACTCCACCACACATGTGAAATAGGCGCCTCCTTCATGAGGGGGAATCCCCACTTTGATGTGTCAAAAATTTATTTTTTTAGTATTTCCTTTGGTCCTTAGTCCACTCTTCATCTTATGTGAGTATTTACTCATTTTTGGGGGGATTTTCTTTATTTCTTCAATTTATCTCCTCCCTACATTTGGATGAATCTGATTGGTCCCTCAGAACCTTAATCTAAAATTTTCAAAAAATTTGGACCCTTAGGATAAGGCCTTTTGAATAGATTATTATTTGTTTCTAATGCACCTTCAGAAAATATTTTTGAACTTCTGTTTTGGGGAAATTTATTTTAATAAGATGAGATATTTTTCCATCCAAAAATATTTAAAAACTGAATCACCTCTCTCTAGAAGATTTTCTCTCTCTAGGCCAAAACAAGTAAAAACAAGATCTTTTATATTTCTGAAGAGGGATTTGATTACAGGAGAAGATACTGGACTTCTTGAGAGGCTGGGGAGGAATCTTACATTCTCTCCCACTTGAAAAATGCGAGATGTCCTCATCTCGCAAACTGGGAGTAATCCCGCAACAGTTCGGCTTCTTTCTCTCCCAGGTGGCATCTTCAAAAGGATAGAACTTCCATTTGACCAATAATTCTCTCAGAATTCTATTCCTGAGAACCTTTTCTCGAACATTAAGGATTTCTTCAGGTTGGAGTTCCATCTGCCCTTGGATTGAAGAAGTTAAGATTTCATCATCAAGCACATGATTCGGGCTTGGTACATACTTTTTAAGAAGATTGACATGAAATACATTATGTACTTTGAGATGAGGAGGTAGAAGAAGCTCGTAGGCTAAGTCACCTACTTTCTTTGTAATCAGATATGGCCCACAATATCTGGGGGATAACTTCTTGTACTTCCCAAGAGATAGAGAACTTCTTTTGGGGCGTACTCGAATGAAGACCATATCTGCTTCTTTGAATTTTCTGTCTGTCCTCTTCTTATCTGCATACTGTTTTTGTCTGTCCTCTTCTTATCTGCATACTATTTATGTATGTCCTCTTCTTATCTGCATACTATTTCTGTCTATCCTGGGCAGCTTTTATATCTTTTGCGAATTGACTGCATCTGTTGCTGCTCCATTTCGTCAAGCATCTGTCTGGACATCTCGATCCTAATCAATGGGTTAGACCAAGTTAATGGAGTTATTAAGCAATCTTGTCCATATAGAGCTTTGAAAGGGCTCATCCCAATACTTCGGTGATAAGAAGCATTGTAGGCAAACTCGACTAGGTGCAGATAGCTTAGCCACTTCTTGGGTTCCCTGCATAGCATGACCGAAGTATATCTTCGATTACTTACCCTTTCTGTTTGACCATCAGTCTCAGGGTGGTAAGCTGTGCTGAGATCCAAGAAAGTTCCTACTGCTTTGAAAAATGCAGTCCAGAATCTTGATGTGAATTTGGGGTCTCGATCACTTACTATTCTTCTGGGGGGTAGGCCATGCAATCTAAAGATTTCCTTGAGGAACACTCTGGCTACATCCACTGCAGTGTAGATTTCTTTTACTGGAATTAGATGGGCAACTTTGGTTAGTCTATTAACAACTACCATGAAAATGGAGTTGTAACTATTAAAATTAGAGCAATGTGATGAGCTATGGTGGATCAAATGCTAGAATCAACATCATTAACAAAGTGATTAGATAATAATTAAGATGTGATTAGTAAGTAATTAACCAATAGCTTAATGTAGGCATAGATAATAAAAAACTAGCAAATTCTCATTAGGCCAATGCCTCAATTTATAGAGTTTACATCCAAGCATCTAATCCCACTGATTTCTCCTTGATTCACTCCACCTCTTTTGCTTGATTCTCTCCACCTCTTTTGCTTGATTCTCTCCACCTCTCCCAGAATATCTCCACACTTCCTAAATCTTCTCATGCTACCCTTTATTCTCTCCCAGTAGATTCTTCTCACCTTTTCATAGGTTCTCTCACATTTACAGATTCACTTTTACAGCCTCTTGCCAAGGGCTTGTTCCGGCACACACCCTATTCACTTGCATATTTCAACACCTCCCCTCAAGTGAATACTCCTAGCACACCTGGACCCTATTACCAAGTTTCCCTGTTACTTGATAGTCCGCAACCAGTGCCTAGCACACCTCCCCTCAAGTGAACTTACCACACCTGGACCCTGTACCAAGTTTCTCTCTTACTTGATAGTTCGTGACCTATAGCAAAATTACTAGCATCCATTTCCAATATAAATGGTTCATTTGGATCCACTATTTGCAAAATAGCAGCAATCGCCGCCTATTGCTACTTTTAATTTTTTAAAATCAGTTTGTTGATCATGAATCCAACTAAATTGTTTTCCTTTTCCTTTAAGCTGGTTCATTATTAGAACAGCTATCTTAGCATAATTCCTTATAAACTCTCGATAAAACCCAACAAGTCCTAAAAAGGTTTGTAACTCATCTATACTAGATGGGGCCTTCCATCTCAATGTACCTTCAACTTTATCAGGATCCATACAAATCTTTTTCTTAGACACTATGTGTCTAAGATGTTGCGCTACTTTTTTGAAGAAATCACATTTTTAGCACCTTTGAGAGTTGATCAAGCAATTCATCTATCCTGGGAATAGAAAATTTAATTTTTATTGTGATTGCATTCAATCCACGATAATTTATGCTCAAGCGTATAGATCCATCTTTTTTCTTCACCAATAATATTGGTGAAGCCCAGGGAGACTTACTTGACCTAATAAAGTCTTGTTTTAAATATTCAGCCAACTGCTTTTCAACTTCTTGTCTTTTAGTTAATCTAACTCTATAAGGTGGCTTACTAATTGGTTTTAAATCCTTTAAAACCTCTATGGATGATCTATCCCTCTATTCGGAGTTAAACCTATTGGCAATGTTTTCGAAAAAACTTCTTTAAATTCTTTTAATAAATTGTTCAAAGAAGAATTAACTACTTCACAAATACTTGAATCAAACTTTTCACCATAGTTTTTAAACTGAGGTGTTGCATAACAAAAAAACATTTGTTCTATTCCATTCTCTTGATGAAGCTTTTGGAGCTCAATATTACATATCAAAGGAGAAGATGGTACATTGTGCTCTTCTTGCAATGTAATAAAATTTCCTTTATGCTCAAATGTTAGTGTATTATGCAAATAGCTTCTCGAAAGTGTTTTTCACAATAAAAATAACCATTCTCTCTCAAGAATTACATCTACGATTGACAGACACATCACTTGAAAATACAAAAGTGCTTCATACTCTTGAATCTTTATCCCAACTTGGTTTACCACAGTATTCCACGCATCTTTATGATCTCTTGGCTAATGATACTATATATTTATTAGAACTTGGACTTGAGGCAACATAAGTTTCTTAACCAAGTTGTAATGTAAAAAGTTTGTGTGGCTGTATCATCTATGAGGATTCTAACTTTTTTATCCTTAATATTTCCATGCACTCGAGCCAAATCATGTGGTCCAAATGATGATTCCCACATAGATTTTGCCACCACATACAATAATCCTTTTCATCAAAATGATAAACCTCGACCGATTTATATTTTGGAGAATCCTTAAGTTTTAACACTTAAATAGTGTGCCACTAATTTTCCTTTAGGTTTATCATTACCATTCCTAGTAAGTTCTTGTCCTTGGGACTTAGGACAATGTTTTTTTATCACGTTCTGACTCAAGATAAGATCAAACAAAGTTTTTCTTTAACCACTCTTTGAAATTCTTGCTTTTTTAGAAACTTACTAGGATTGGATTTTTGCTTTTTTGAAGGTTCATCTTTGTTAAAGAAAAACCCTTTCTTTTTTCAGAGCCAAAATTTTCTCCATGAGGCTTATATGAAAAATGCTTATCTTTTTCTTTACGATTACCATTACCCATGGTATCATCAAATTTTTTGGCAAATCTTATAGCCTCATCTAAGTTTTTTGGCCCTTTGGAAACAACTTTCTTCTTGTACTCCCTTTTTAGGCCTCTAATGAAGCCTCTTACTTTTTGAAAATTGTCTATTCTCCTAAGTTTTAAGATAATTTTTCTATAGCACGATATATATTAATTGAGATTTAAACTCTTTTGATCCATAGAACAAATATCCCACTCCTCCCAATTTCAATCTTCTTCATTTTCAAGAAGATATTCCTTGAATGAATCCCAAGAATTGGGTACTTTCCTAGCTTCCACTAAACTCATCCACCACCACTTATAAGCTTTGCCTTGTAAGGATAGGCTAGCTTCAATGGAGCGGTTATGATTAGGCACATTTCTTAAAAGATGAAAATCTTGCCATATTTGTAGAAAAATATGGACCGCATCTTTATTTATCTCATCTTATCCACTAAAAGTGGGTGCCTTCAAATCTTTGAATACCATTCCCTGGTGTCTAGCTTTGTCACCCTCTTCAACTATGGTTTCATTCAATCCTTTTTCTAGAGTTTTTTTCATTCCCTCATGAATGTTATTTTTAGATATTTCTTTTACTCCCAATCTTTCTCCTCCCAACAAGGAGCTAAGAAGACCCATCATTTTCTCAAGTTTATTCTCTATATTAGAGATGTTTTCTTTCATTTCTATATCCTCATACTTATTAAGATCTAAATCTTGCATATCTATTTCATTTGTTTTTGTAATATCCTCTTCCATGTGGAAAAAGAACATTGGGTTTTCTCCCTTCTCCCCATTTTCATCCTTCCCACCTTGAGAATCCATTTACTCTAACAATAAGCAAAATGACAAAAAAGATGCAACACAATGATCTTACTTGGTTGGGTAATTATGAATTATCTCAATTGATGTGAAGAACAATTTTGTTGATTCCTCGTTGTTGATATTTTCTTCAATGATTCTTCAAGGTTGTCATGTGCTCCACTTACTTTATGTAGAATCTCCAAAGTATGCCAATTTATTAGGCAAGAGATATGCTCAATCAATTAGAAAAGAGGTATGCCCAATCTATTAAGCAATGAGTATTTGTATGGAGAAGTTTTGAGAAATATGAGAATTATGGAAATGAATAGATAAGAGATTAAGGATTATCTTATGGAAATGAATAGAGAAGAGATTAAGGAGCAGATATTAGAGTCAACAAATATGAGTAGCTCAATGGAAACATGAAAGAGATAGAACTTAGCACTGATACCAATGTAATGCTCCTTGCATCAATAGATTGAGGACTTGTAAGACTAGAACTTTGATTCTCCACCCAACCATATCCCAAATGGACCCTAAACACATGGTTATATAGACCTAGGTGATGCATGACCTTCCATCTTCAGCCCCTTGACCTTTCAATGGCTAGACATGGCCTTTCACTGTCCAATGCCTCCTCAAGTCCCCCTAGAAGGGGGGCCTACTTTTGTGGCCTTTAGTCTTCCCTTATTCACCATCTACATCCCTTTTACATTGACATTAATAAATATTAACCATTGATTTAGGTATTTCCTATTTGAAATCCCTTGAACCTTTTTTATATGCAAACCTTTTCATATAAATAATCTTTTCTACTCTTACCTTGTAATGTTTCCTGTCTCATTCTCATAACACATAAGCTCTATGTATAAGGTTTATGCATAAGCTATAAGCCTTATGCACTATGCTAAACCCTAAACCCAATATCCAAGGGTGTAATAAACGTTAGCTTGCATTAACGATTACATGAATAAGAAAGCTTACCTCAACAATGTCAAGCTAGAGGAGAGGACAACAATGCAAGACCTACAAAACATAACATGAAAAAAAGTGATTAGTAACACATTTATGAGAAAAACAAGCACATGTTTTAAGCTTTATGCACATGCTTAAAGCTTAATGTAAGAAGCATGCATTAAGATTCTATGCATAAAGCTTATGCATAGAGTGTAATGCATGCATAGAGCTATATGAATAAGCTATAAGCTCTATGCATAAGCCATAAGCTCTACGTATAAGACTTATTCATAAATCTTTTTGCATAACCTATAAGCCTTATGCATAAATCTTGCTTAAAGCTCTATGCATAAGCCATAATCTTTATGCATAAAGCTTGCATAAGCCCTATGCATAAGTCTTTTTTAAAGCTCTATGCATAAGCTATAATCCTTATGCTTTATGCTAAACCCTAAACCCAGCACCCAAGGGTGAAATAAACATAAACTTGCATTAACGATTACATGAATAAGAGAGCTTACCTCAGTAATGTCAAGCCGAAGGAGGGGACAAAAATACAAAACCTACAAAACATAACATGAAAAAAAGTGATTTAGTAACACATTTATGAGAAAAAAAGAGCACATGCTTTAATCTTTATGCACATGCTTAAAGCTTAATGCAAGAAGCATGCATAAAGCTTAATGCACGTGCTTAAAGCTTAATGTAAAAAGCATGTATTAAGATTTATGCATAAAGCTTAATACATGCATTAAGCTTAATGTATAGAGCTTACTGCAAGAAACATGCATAGAGCTTAATGCAATAAGCATGCATGCATTAAGCTCTATGCATAGAGCTTATTGCATGCATTAAGCTTGATGCATGCAAACAGCTTAATGCAAGAAGCATGCTTAGAGCTTAATGTAGCGCTACGTATTAGAGCTTGATGCATGAAAACAGCTTAATGCAAGAAGCATGCTTAGAGCTTAATGCATTAAGCATGCTTAGAGCTTAATGCATGTATTAAGCTTTATGCATATATCTTAATGTATGCATTAAGCACTATTCATAGAGCTTAATGCATAGAGCTTAATGCAATAAGCATGCATAAAGCTCTATGCATTAAGCTTAATGCATTAAGCTCTATGCATAGAGCTTAATGCATACATTAAGCTCTATGCATAGAGCTTAATGCATACATTAAGATATATGCATAGAGCTTAATGCAAGAAGCATGCATAGAGCTTAATGCATGTATTAAGCTTTATGCATATATCTTAATGTATGCATTAAGCTCTATGCATAGAGCTTAATGCATTAAGCTTAATGCATAGAGCTTAATGCAATAAGCATGCATAAAGCTTAATGCAAGAAGCATGCATTAAGCTCTATACATAGATCTTAATGCATAATCTTTACATTTAGAGCTTAATGCACTAATCTAAACCTAAACTCGACAACCAAGGGTGCAATAAAAAAAGGTCTTGTACTAAACAATACATGAAAAAGAGAGCTTATCTCTATACTATCAAGCCAAAGGAGAGGATTCATGCAAGACCTACACAATATAAAATGGCAAAAGAGTGATTAGTAACACATTTAATGAACTTTACCTACCAAAAACAAGAGACATACAAAATACCAATACACATTAAGCATTATCACAAAAAGGAGAAGGAGAAGAAGCTAAAGGAATGTTAGTACTCTAAACTTTAACCCTAATCTCACTATGTTTCTTATTACAATCATTAGGTTAAGCATAATAGAAGAAAACCTTCATTAGGTCACACCATGACTTGTAAAGTGATCAATAAGAAGAGGAAGAAGAACAAGAAGAATAAGCGAAAGAAGAAGGAAGAGGAAATGCATTAGGGGTAAGAAAAAGAGAACAATACCTTCATTAGCTCACACCATCGCCATGTAGTGATGAATAAGGAGAAAGAGAAAGAGTAAGATGAAGAGGAAGGGGAAGAAGAATATAAAGAGTATAAATGCATGTGATAGAGTTAGATTGATGGAGGGGATGGAGCCAGTGCAGTCCCTCAAAAAAAGGAGTGGAGGAAATTTTTTGGGGAAGGAAGATCGGCGTCAATGGCAACCTGGGTTAAAAAAGTTAATTTTTCAAATGCCGCTAAAACGATGCTTATAGCAATGCTAGAAAATTTCCAAAGAGCAAAACCCATCATTAGGAACTCAATGGAGTCTTCTTGGGCCCTTTTATTTGGCAGTTTAAGGGAGTCAAACCTTTTCTCTTAAGAAGAAACGTTTTCTAATTTGAAGCTTCAAAACGGCTACTTTATTCGAATTTGAATTTGGGGGGGAAAATGGAATTTAAAATCTAGCGGATAAAACCATATCATGTAACATATCTATGGAAAGCTCTTGATGCGTAGATCACGGATCTGTAATCTCCGCTCAGATCAGAGCTTGTATGTAGAAGTTATGGAGGTCCGAAAATTGTAAAATTGCCCCCCTCCCCCTTTTTGGGGAAAAAAGTGCACCCTTTGACCACTCTTACACCTCTCTTACAAACCAATGAATTTTGCTTACATGGCGGGCTCCTATTTGTCAAAAAGTTAAACGTTTCCATAACCTCATGGCAAATTAAAGGGCCCGAGAAGACTCCATTGAGTTCCTAATGTCCATATACCATTGGCACTATTAGATTTAGTACATGTATTCATATTCAGTTTTTAAATTGCACACTTTGTTTTACCTGGTACAGATGTCTTCTACTAGTTCGGATAGTAATGGGTCACCATTAATTAGAGGTCCATAGTGGTTATGTAATATGCAAGAATGTTTATGTATGTGAACATCGAGTGACATTGAATCATATTAGAAAATGGAGATCGTTTGAACCTATGCCAGGCCAACATGATGATGCAAGTTAATTCCCTTTGTTCATGTGAAATATGCAAGAATGTTTGTGTGCATGAACGTCGAGTGAGATTGGAGCGTATTAGAAAATGGAGATCATTTGAACCAATGCCAGCCAACATGATGATGCAAGTTAATTCTCCAGTTAGTATATAAACTTATGAGATAATATGTATACTCATGGTTTGCCATATGTAATGTTGAGTGTCATTTTTAAATATGGCTCATTATGATGAGGAGGGCATGGACATTCGTGCACAAGTACTACACAATATGCCTGATTATTCTATCATTGGGGGAAACTTGAGGAAAGTTTACAAGCATCATAAGGAGCACTTGAAAAGTGGATCATGTTCAGCACATTTGGAAGACCCACGATTTCCTCCACATGAGATAGACGAAGAGGATGTCATGAAGAGACACCTAACTTTGAAACACATGAAAGAGAGGATGTGTTACACAAGGAGGCTAATACACCATTGTATAAGGGTGCAAAGTACTCAACTTTATGGGCATGCTTGCAAATCCTAAACTTGCAAAATAACATATGGATGAAGCAATAATAGTGTGAATAGCCTACTCCGATTATTAAAGAAGATGCTCCCAACAAAAAATTTGATGCCCGCAAGAAGAAGTGATGCCCGAAAAATACTTTTCAAGATTGGTAATGATTACCCTCAAATTCATGCATGTTGTAAGGATTGTGTACTATTTAGGGGTGCCTTTGCCAATGTCATCATGCAATGTCCGATTTGTGGAGAGGATCATTACAAGAAGGATTTACAAGGTGTAAAGAATTTGTAAACAGTATTGAGGCACTTTCATATTATAAATTGCATTCAACATATGTTCCAGTGTTAATCCATTGTTTCTAAGTTAATGACATGGCATTTGAACCATTGTTCAACCGATAGCATGATGAGGATTTATGCCGACGCATAAGCTTGGGATCACATTAAGGATAAATGGCTAGAGTTTAAAGATAAGCCCCATAATTTACAGCTTGGATTGGTTACGGATGAGGTGAACCCATTTCGATTGCCTAGATCATTGTCCACACATGACCCATTGTTGTTGTGAATTGCAATATTCCTCCATGGATTTCCATCAAGAAGGGGCATGTGATGCTTGCGCTTTTTGTTCCTAGGAAGCACAAGGTAAAGAATATGGATGTATACTTTGAGCCCTTGATTGATAAGCTCGAGCAATTATGGAGAGGCATAAGGGTGCATGATGTTTCTTGTCCAATGTCATGTCGCAATGCGATCAACGGTATCTTGATGTGAACTATGCATGATTTTCCAAGCTATATGGAGTGCTCAAGTACATCGTACTCATAAATTGATTCTTATCTAAGCATGCATAAATGATTCATTTATAACTCTAATGTATTGTAATATCTATTAACTTTCAATTCTTGCATGCCATTTTGGTAGGTCTCACAACTGCAGGATATAATGCATGTCCAATTTGTGGTCCATCAATTTATCCAAACAAGCATATGCACTAAAGAAGGTGGTGTATGATGAACATCATAGATTTCTTCCTCCAAACCATCTTAAATATGTTTCATCAAAGGTTTCTCCGATTGTGATGACGAGAGGTGCAGAGTGGGAAGCCATGTGGCATTCGCCTCCTAAAATGCCATTGGAGGGAAGGTGAGAGATGGAGAGTGGGACAAGAGATAGAGAGTGAATCCCATCTCATAGCACCCAACGGACATGAAAAGTTACTCAATCTTCTATCTTCCTACCATATTGGATAGAGTTAAGAATAAATCATCTTTTGGATCCAATAGACATTTTTAAGAATGTGGCATCAATGATTTGGGACTGTTTAATTGGTAAAAAAGACACCCATTCAATAAGGGATGACCTAAAGGATATCGGATGCATGGAAAATGCATGGCTAAGGATAGTCAATGACAAGGTGGTTTTACCAAAGGCATGGAAAATGCATGGCTAAGGATAGCCAATGACAAGGTGGTTTTACCAAAGGCACCATGGAGGTTGACAAGGCAAAAGGAAAAGAACATCAAGAATAAAATTTCATCTTTTTGTACACCAACTAGTGTAATGCACTCATTAAAGAGTGCATTTACAATAGCAAAGAAGAAGGGTGAGCATCAATTGTATGGTCTCAAATAAAATGATTAGCACAAGATGATGTAGGTACATTCCTAACTATATCTATTTTGTGGGCACTCCTAGGTTTATGTTGTGTGGACTCTCTATTAATCTTTTATTGTTTTCAAAAATTGATTTCACTAGGTCATACTTTTGGTGGGTGCAGAGAAGAGAAAGCTAGGTCATACTTTTGGTGGGTGCAGAGAAGAGAAAGCTATTCCATCTAAAAATTAGGTGAATTGTCAAGGTGAGTTCCAATCAAAACTATAAATTTGTGTTTTTGGTATAACATATAGCTTTGAAATAATCTATTCTTCTTTAATTTATCATTTCTTCCATTGTTGAATAGGTGGATAGTGTCAAAGAATATTCATCAAGATTCCATTGAGAAGGCTCAAGTTGAGTCAATTGAGACAATGTGTATGATTTAAGAAAGCTTTCCAAGAAGCATACTCACAACTCAATTGCCCCTTCTAGTACATTTAGCAGATGAGGTGGCTATATGTGGTGTTGTTCATAGCTGGTAGATAAATATTTGAAACAAATTGATCCATCTATGCCTAGATTCATGCATAATGATGAGGATGAACGAATGGTGTCACATGTGCCACATGAAAAAAGACGCATTCAAAAGATGGATTAGTCCATGGGCAAAAAGGTCATTAGATTTTATCTTGTTAACACTTCTCTGATGGAAATGTGGATTGAGAAATATGAAGATGCAAGAAAGATAAGGACAGAGGAGAGAAGAGAATTTAAGAGATCAACACAAAGGCACATGGCATACCCACCTAACCTAAAGGCTCTTCCAAAGGACTACAATATTGAATGGCTTAGAGATGCCCTACAGCAAGCTAAAAGGACGGGAGAGGAGACTACAAGAGAAGAATGGGAGTATGCAAGGAGATGCGACTACCATGTAAGTAAAGATGTTTTAATCTTTAACTAACATATATCGTATTTTGCTAAGATATATAATGTTAAATACTAAATTACTTACATATAATCTATATTTAGGATTTGTAATTGGGTTGTAGGTATAAAGTGCATAATGCAATATGGTCAGAAGATCAACATTTTTGCACGTAACATGTGGACTCCAAGAGAATCACATATGATTGTGGTGTAATGGTAAGTTTTTGACCAAGATAGTTGAGCAAGAGATAATAATATTATAGTGGAGAAACTTGAATATTGTAGAACAATTCAAGACATCTTAGAGATTGGATTTAGAGCTTTCAAAGTGTTCATCTTTGATATTAAGCGGTTAAAAGTGGTATATACAGGTACTCTAGCAACCATAAAGATGTATCCAAGTGGAGTTTTTGCAATTAACTCAAGTAAATTATCAAGAGATGCATACATTCTACCACAACACTGTGAACAAGTTTACACAACTTGATTTTCATATTTGATGAATTTATAGACAAAAGGAAGGCATTGTATATATTTTCTTGTAAATATTGTATGGTTCTTCTTTTAGGTTGTGTTTCATCCAAACCAAAGAGATCCTAAGTGGTGGTATGTAATACAAGTCACTCCTCGATCTAAACATATATTTCAAGATCAAAATGTTGAAGAAGAAATGCATGGTGGATAATGAATGGAAGATGCAACTAACAAATCAATATAACCACCATGAGGGCCATGATGATAAATACCTCTATATCTTCTTCAAGTAGCAGAATAGGACTTTGTATTGATATAAGAGCCATTGAAATGATGGATTTAGAGATAGACCAATTGGCATGCATGGATTTATTGGCAAGATGCATTTGATGATGGTACTGATTAAATATATATCATCATAACATATGTACACATTGATCGGTTTATAACAATTTGGCAATTTTATTGTTTTATTTGAAAAGATTTGGATGTTTGTCAAGATTTTTGGACTTTAATTTAGTTTAAGTTTTTATTTCCACTCGAGTTGTACATTCTTCTTTTTTTTTCAGTGCCGACACTTATAGTAGCATTTTTAGAGCACCACTTAGCGGCATTTATCTAGCATCATTCTGTGGTGCTAATAACGGTGCTCATAGTAGCATTTATCTACTAGCGCCACTCTTAGCGGTGCTAATAACGAAACTTATAGCAGCGTAACGTAAAACACTGCTAATACTTGCTTCTCTTGTAATGCTAGCCATGAAGAGGGGTTCACCCCTCATACTTATATGATGGAAATGACTCATATGTCCAAAGCTTCCCAAGTGTTCACCTAAAATCAACTCACAAACCATAGAAAAGGAGCCAAGAAATGCAGCCTGAGGGGTCCACTAAATAATATGTACGATAGCACGTGTGTTCAAGAGAAGGGGTTTTTTCTCGGATTGACTTACATAAATATTTACAAACATAAGGGGTTTTTTCTCGGATTGACTTACATAAATATTTACAAACATAAGGGGTTTTTTAATTGAAAAAGTAAAAATTTCCATACATAAGGGTTAGTTTTATTACCAAAATCCATACATAAGCAGTATATTTAATATACAAAAAATTATTAATAAGGGTATTTTTAAATACCCCTTGAACACACGTGGTATGTTTACATAGTCAACCCCCGGGGAAATGAAGAGGGCAACACAGATAGTTCTAGATAAAAGGCTCACATTGACGAATTTTGAAGAACAACAAACAACTATGGCTAACAATCCTCATATCAGCACAATACTAATGCTAATAATTTATTTATAGGATTGTTTTTTACAAAAGGTATCTTTTGTAAAAACTTTGATTCATATAAAAGATTTACATAAAGTTTGATATTTGAGACTTATTCAAGAAATACAGAAATAGTATCATAATATTCAAATTTCAATTGAATAATACAAATTCAAGGTCAAGAGTTTATTGCTTGATACATATTCACTTTTGATCATCATTGGATGGAACATGCAATGATACATATTCACGTTTGATCATCATTGCATCGCACATGCCATTACTTTATTCTCTCCATCATTTCCAAGCATTCTCCTCAAACATATCGTTAATTAATTTGAATGCCTTAGACCTACTTTTTGTATATTTAATAGCATAGACTCTTAACGACTCAAAATTGGGTTCCTTATCACTGTTCTCTCTTCTTTGGTTTTTACCAACAAGCATTATCTTGGATCTATCCTTGTTTTCATGGGACTCCTTTTTTTTTCCAATAACACTTGTAGCCTTAAGTTGTCCACATATCTTGCTATCTTTTTTCATGTTGATTTAATCTTCTATCCATGTAAGATAATACTTCTAGATATCTTACTTTTAAAAAAACTTCTTAATCAAAATAATAATTTACTATATATCATTTTTAGACTTTATGGGGGTATACATTAAATTTTCTCACACCCCTCTTTTCCACATGCATATAGGCACATCTATGCTTGGTTCATAATATTGTTTTAATGAGAGCATATATTACAATCATGACCTAGTTACTTTACTTCAAAGTTACAAAGCTTGTAAGGACGTAAAACATTTTTTATGTAGAAATGCGATTATAATAGTATATAAGGACTTACCTAAGTCCTTTATATAGAATATAGGGTTTGTCTTTGTAGAAATGTGATTATAGTAGTATATAAGGACTTACCATAAGTCCTTTACATAGAAGTTTTTTTTGTAGAAATGTGATTATAATAGTATATAAGGACTTACCTTAAGTCCTTTACATAGAAGTTTAAGTTTTCAAGTGAGTCTTCAAGGTGTTACTCAATATTAATGTTATTTCACATCACACTAAAATTTTGTTTACAAGCTGATATATGTTATGCTCAATTATTATACAATATCAGTATAAGAAGTTATCATTAGAAGAAGGTAGAGAAGATATTAACCTATAGATTACATAGTATAATTAAACCTACTTAATCTAAAAGAATATATATTTCTTAAAAGATGTATTTGAAAACCCATTATCCCGTGTATTTCATGGATGCCCTTGTGAGATGGAGATGAGGCCCTTGGATATGGCCACGCCAGCAAACGCATGCACGAGTTTCAAGCTAATGTTGGCCGTGGCCATGTCAGGCCCGATGATCTTCACTAGCCACATGTCATCTATGTTGTTGTAAATGGAAAGGTACAACCCCATCTCTTTAAATCCTTAATGAAGTTATAAGGCGCTATATCAAAGATTTTCTCCTTAAGAAGGCTATTAATTCCTACTTGAATCCTTTTATAAAACGAGAGAGAGAGAGAGAGAGAGAGAGAGAGAGAGAGAGAGAGAGAGAGAGAGAGAGAGAGAGAGAGAGAGAGAGAGAGAGAGAGATGCTTTGGACTACGAAATAGAGAAAGAACTATACCCACTACCAGCTATTATACTCAAGCTAGGCTATTTATGAATTTCACTCGTGAAACTTTGCCTTGGTTTGTTGTTTGCAACACTAAAACAATATATTTTATATTTTGCAGACGTTATAATAGAAATAACCTCGAGATCAGTTCAAAATCTTCACTTTGACAATGTAGCACCCTAAACCTTGAAGATTCTAAGTCTAACCTTTTGACCAAGTTTTGACAATGAAATGAAAACGTGCTCTCACTTTCAGCATAGTCAAAATATTCCTTTGAATGCATGGCTTAGGAACTTGATGACTATGTGGCATTTAAAGCATGTAATATGGGTGAAAAAGTAAGGGAAATGATAGATAGGAATTTAAGAAAACTATATAAAATTAACTAGAATGTCATGTGCTACATATGATCTGTATATTGAATTATCTCTAATGACGATAGTACTAGATTGGCCAATAAAGGCTACCTTTGTTTGAAAAGTGGTGAGGGATAATATTGCTCCAATCATCTTTACACCTTAAAATATTGAAATTATTGGGTGGAAGCATGTTAACATGCTATATTGGGTGGAAGCATGTTAACATGCTATATTGAAATTATTGGGTGGAAGCATGTTAACATGCTATATTGTTTTGTGTCCGAGATAGGTGGTAGTTAGCATGACTTTTTATAATGATTTTTGGATCCAAAGATAACCCAAAATGAAAAATTTCCTATCATGCTATACATCATTGCAAAGCTCTTAAAGAAGAGAATCTTCATGTATAATCTTCGAAAAAATCTAATTTTATTTGTAAAAAAATTTACCATATGCCCATTTTTATGTTGGCACTACTAAAAAGCACTGCTAAAAACTTAAATAATCATAGCACGTTAACATGCCTCCACTGTATTGGAAAAAAGAGATGACATTACTACAAGAAAATATTCAAAGTTCTATTTTCAAGAGTTGTTGTGCGACACTCTATGTTGCATGTGCCTACACAAGTATGACTTGATATGCATTGTCAGCTAGGCCTAAGTTATTTTAAGAACCTTAATAGGAAACAATATAATTCAATTCATGTAGTTATATAAGGCATGCAATAAGGATTGATCATTGTAGATGTCTTTTGTTATAGTGAAGCGTTATCAAGGGCCATGGACTCAAATGCAACGTCACCACCTAATAGCATATGATCTCCAGATACGTTGCACAAGGATAGATCTTTGCCTTATTCATAAGGTATACCTTGTGCCTTTGGGAAAGAAAGTTTTTGATTGAGGACCTATTAGCATTTTGAAGGTATACCTTATGCCTTTGGGAAAAGAGGTTTTTGATTGAGGACCTATTGGCATTTTTTAAAGAGCTAGAAATATATTAAAAGAAAAAAAAGGGAAAATCAAAATCAGACCATACAGTCTAGCCTATGCTTACATCGAAGCTTTTATAATGAAGCTTAACTTCATAGATTTACGCTAGCTCGTTTCTAACTACCGTTAGGCTGAGCATATACTTTTTCAATTATGAGTCTCTAATCAAGAGTTCGACTTCTTCATCTGCAACAACCACCAGGCCACATCCTAAATCCTTCCCTCTTTTTGAATTTCATAGATTTTCTCCTGGAAGTCCTCTTTGTCCTTGTTCATGTGAAGCATCTCTTCCATGGCATTATTGGTATACTGCATTTCACACGCTTTCATGTTGTCTTTATGTAGTGTTTTCATTTGCACATGTAGTTCAGCTCTCAACCTATGCATCAAATTGATGTGTGCATTCTTTAACAAACAATTATTTCTATTAATCCAAACATCCCACAAAAATTCAGCACGTTGATGGCACGGAAGCGGTAAAGCTGTTTACGCCTTTATAAGGTGCCACACTTCCACACACGCATACAAACACACCAGAACACCAGACCCAAGAGCATGAACAAGATTTATATTTTAGAACAGAACCTCATCTTTACAGAATTGTATATCTCAAACACCAGCCCCACAGCTAATCGCACAAAGCAACACCCCTGGCCTGAAACTCCAGGAGGTAGTAATCCACAAAAAACACACACACACTCTCTCTCTCTGAATGCTCAACCAGCTCTGCAGAGCTAAACACAGCAAATCTCCTTGTCACCTTTCTCATGTTCACATAAGAACAGCAGCCTGATGTCTTTCTCTCTCCTCATCTCCACGACGGAAGCATCATGGTTCTTCGATAGTAGAGCAATATTGAGATATTCCCTGTGCTTTGTTGTCTTCTCAGCCTTCTCAGTCCACACATGCACTCTACACTTGCTGCTGTCAACAGTCACGGTTTCCTTCAGTGCTAACTCTCCTCGTAGAGCAAAAACAGCATGCACTCCACATTCTTTCACGACCCGCCTCCCCTAGCCTCTGCTTGCAGCCTTCAGGCTCCCTTGTATAGTCGATGCTCTCTCCTCTTCATTGTCTTCTGAGATCTGTGAAACCAGCATTCCCTAGCCTATCAGCAACAGCGCCAAACGGCTCCCTAGCCAGCCGCTATAGTCACCAGCTCCACACATATTTAGCAACCCCCTACTTCTGCTGAGACATTCCTGTCCAGCAGCTGTACAAGCAGGGACAAAATATTCTGATCTTCCTCTATACTCTCCACAACCTCCTGACATGCATCATAAGCTTCCTGATGTTCTTCTTTCAAGGCTAACATCAATCGAGCAAAATATTTCTTCAGTCGTAAACCATTCACTCTCCTTTTATGCTTCTTTTCATTCAAATCAGCAAGCTGATAACTCCCATTATCAAATTTTCTCTCAACTTTATACGGACCTTCCCACTTTGTCTGGAATACAGTATGAAAAGTACTATCCAGCTTGCTATTATACCTGAGAACCAGATCACCCTCTTCGATTTCTTTCTGCTTCACTTTCTCATTCTCTCTCTCTTGTCTTTTTTCAATTGCATAGCTGCATAATGATCAAATGCTAGCTCTCTGTCCAACTGGACTGTTTGCAAGGCCAGTAATCTTTCCTTGTAATAGTTAATAGGTTCATGCCTTTCTTCAACTAGGAATTTCAAAGCTGGAATTTCCACATAAATAGGCATGAGTGCTTCTTTCCCATAGACTAAATGGAAGGGTGAGAATTGTGTACCAGATTTTACTGTAACCCTGTATGCCATAATACACGATTCATCTCTATATCCCAATTCTTGATATGACCTTCTATCATTTTGGTTATCATCAGCTTAAATTCACCATTGAATCTTTCATTCAAGCCATTGCATTGAGGGTGATAAGGAAGTGAGTACTTGTGGTTGATATTCAATCTTCTGCATAAATGGTCAACTACCTCTCCTCGAAATTCAGGACCATTATTTGATAATATCTCCAGAGGAATACCAAATCTGCAGCATATATGTTCATACACAAAATCAGCCACCTCTTTACTATCTACTCTCTTCACTGCCTTTACTTCTGCCCATTTTGATAGGTAGTCCACCGCAGTAAGCACATAACACTTTCCTCTAGCCGTCCTGGGAAGTGGTCCAACTGCATCCACTCCCCATCTTTCAAAAATGTCATATACCAGCATGATATTTCTCGGCTCCATTTTTAAGATTCTCTTCCCCATTCTCTGGCACTCATGGCAAGACCTGCATCAGTGCTGAATATCCTTCTGGATAACCCTCCAGTAATACCTTGTGCAAGGTGATCTTAAATGCATAATGACCCCCACATGCTCCCTCATGATTTGAAGATAGAATATAATAAATTTCTTCCCTCCAGGGAATTCTTCTTAATACCTGATCAGCTCCTTGCATGTATAATTCATCTCCAATCATGACATAATGCTTACTTTTCCTGATAAAATGATACTTTTGGCCTTTTTTGAGCTCTTCAGGCAAGTGACCTGAGAGTAAGTAATTCACCACTCTGGACAGGTATTCCCTCCCTCTGTATAATGGCTCTTCGATTTTTGCAATTACTGGATCCTGATTTATTGCCTCCTGAGCTAACTCATGTGCCATATGATTTTCCTCCCGTCGCACATGTTGAATACTCCATGCTGTAAATTGATGTAGCAGCCTTCTAACATCAACCAGACATTTTTTCAGTCTCGGATTCTTTGCTCGAGACCTGCTTTACTACAGCTTCCAGAAGTATCCCATCCTTTAGAATCAACCCGCCTTCTGAATCCTGGATTATATACCCCCCGGTGACTTGATGTATACTCCTCTTATATGAACCGTCAAAGAATAAAACATGAGCTCCGGGAATGATAATTTGTTCCTCTTTTTCTGTCTTTGAATCCACTTCCTTCATGAGTATCGGGCCGTCCTTGTATGTTAGAAGATATGCCAAAGTTGCCTTGCAAGTATCTTCAATCAAAAATGAGAAATCATATTCTTGAAGCTCCACTAACCATCACATCATACCTTTTGAGAGTGAAGTACCATTCACCAGCTGAGGGAGTAAAGTATAGTTTGTCAGCACCACAAATGGTCTCATCAGGAGATATGACCTGAATTTCCTGCAAGCATACACCAGACTTGACAAAACCAATTCAGCCTCAGTGTATTTCCTCTCTGCTTCTGTCTTCACTCTACTTGCATAATACATAGGTTTCATATATCTGGACTCTTCTCCTCTCTGCATTAAGATTGCCCCAACTACATCCGGACCAAAAGATGGATTCACATAAAAGACCTGAGAGAAATTTGGGGCTTTTACACTGGAAATACCTCCCAATATCTCTTTCACTTTCTTTCTTAAACACTTCCTCGCATTCTTCATTCCATTGCAATGGTTCTTTCTTCATAGCCTGTTGAAGAGGGTAAAGCAATTGAGACATTAAAGGAATAAACCTTGCCATATATTTTACCTTTTGGACAAAAGTCTGGAGCTGCCTGGATGTTGATGGTGCAGATAATAAGACAAGAGCTTTTATCTTCTCTGTATTATCAGGTTCAATTCCATTTTGAGATATCATATGCCCCAATAGCTTCACTTTTGAATATCCTAAATGACACTTCTTTGGATTCAGCTGTCCACCTGCATCATCCATTTTAGAAAATACTTGCTCCAATTTATTACCATGCTCCTTTTGAGAACTATATACACATATATAATCCAAAAAAGCTCTCACTGTAAGAGGTGCAAGTACTCTATCAATGTTCCTCTGATACCATGAGGGTGCATTTTTCAAACCAAATGGTACTACTCGGTAACAGAAGCAACCCCACGGTGTAATGATAGTGGTTTTAGCCTGGTCTTTCTCAGCAATTGAGATCTGAAAATACCTAGAGAAGCCATCACATACACTATATCTCTCATATCCAGCTACCCTGTCCAAAATATCATCAATGAATGGTAGAGGATAGTGATTGCTTTTTGTTGTAGCATTCAGAGGCTTATAATCGATACAGACTCTCCACCCACTTGTATGCTTTGGAGTAAAGATCACTGGATTTGCCCAATCTGAGTAATCTACTGGATAAATTAACCCTGCTTTTAACAACTTACTCAACTCCTCTCTTAATACAGGCAATAGCTCTCTATTTATCCTCCTCAGTTTCTGAAACAGTGGCCTCACACCCTCTTTCAATACTATAGGCATTGGTTCACATTTGAATCCTCGAATCTCTTCATATGAAGTAATGAACAAATGAGGGAATTTATGTATTACCTTCATATACTCTTCTTTTTCTACTGGCTGCAATCTGGGATTCAGCATGCCCTGTAACAGCTTCTCTTTCTCTGTACTGGGTGATAGAGGCTGCATCAGACTGTCCATATCTTCAAGTCTGCTCTCTTCTTCCTTCTTTAACTCCTCTTCAGCTTGCATTACATGCTCATTTTCTTCTTTCATAAAAAATGATACCTGGCTCTCATCATCAGAAGTTGAACTTTCTTCCTCAGTTTCACTGTCTATATACTCATCAGCACTTGTTTCTTTAGGCTCACTCTTCATTTCCCGTTTACTACTCATATTGAACTTCCTGGCTCTTCCTCTCTTATTATGTACTGTTATAGTTCCCCTTCTCCAATTTTGGATGGCACCCACCTATCTGAGCCAAGGTCTGCCCAAAATCAGTGGATAAGCTCCCAAACCAGCTAGCATAATATGGCAATTTATGCTGCAGACCACACCAAAAGCAGTCACTGGCACTTCTGTACATATACCCAGACACTTCACTTTTGCATGATTTGCCAAACGGAGTCTAAAATCTGAACTAGCATTCAGCTTTAACCCCAATCTCTCCATGCAGGACTGAGTCATTACACTGATTTGTGCACCGCCATCTACATATGCTTCTCCAACACTCACACTTCCACACCAAGCATCAACCGATGGACAATTATCAGGAAGGTCTTCCACAGACATCAGCTCCATTTCGCCTTGTGTGGGCTCCTGCTCATTTGTTTTCCTCGGATTTGCCAACTTCTTCCACTCTCTCTTAAGCTTCGGACACAATCCAAGAAATTGGGCAAAAGTTATATTGGCTACCCTTCCCTTTGAATCTCCAATCAATGTATACTCCTCCTCCTGACCTTGACCAATATGCAAATCTGAAGTTTTATAATGTCTTCTTGGCTTCCTCTTCTTCTTCTCTGGTTGAGGGCTTATATCAAATTGGACATGTTTTCCTTTCTTAGAAGACGGTTCAGTTTCTGCCATTGTACTTCTCGTCCTCTTGGCCACAGGCACGATCTTTGGAGGAATGGTCTCCACTCCTATCAAGCTGAGAGCCGGTCCCTTTCCTTTATCCTCCCATTTAACTCCATTGGTAGAGGGTTGATTTGGATCTTTTACTTCAACACTATGATCCCCCGATCTATCATTAGTCCTCTGCATCACAGGATACATTCCACCACCTGCTCTGGGCGGTTTGTCACATTGAGGGCTGATATGTCCCCGCTCCCCACAGTTCCAACATTGGACATTGCTTAAATAATAGCCCCGTCCTCTCCCTGTTCCTCCCATATTCCCTTCACCTGTTGACATATTGTCTCTTCTATTATTAAGTGCACCTCGGCTCCTTCCCTTTCCACCTGCTTCCATCCAATTCAAACTTAGAGACTTCATGAGCTCCACTGCATCATGTATGTCCCTCTTCAAAGTGTCCTCCTGTTCAGGAACAACAGCAGCTTCCCTTTCAGGATGTATACTCTCAATCTCTGGCATCTTCACAAACTTCTTCGGCTCTTCCTGTATTCCCATCTACCTCAGACGCTTCACCTTCCACTCCTCTCGAGCTACTCTGACAGCCTCCTCAAAGCTATCCAGATTCTTCAGCTCCACTTTCAGACGGAGGGTTGTCTCCAGACCAGCCACAAACCGGTCTCTCTTTATCATATGTGGGGGTACTTCAGGAATCAAAGCCTCACACCATAAACTCCACAGTCTACCAAACTCTATCAGATATTGATCCACATCCTAACCGTCCTTCTGCTGAATGTTACACAACTCCTTTCACACATCATTCGGACTCCTTACACGGGCAAACTGTGCTAAAAATGCAGCTCTGGCTACACGGTACTCAGGGTCCTGTTGATGAACATTCCTATGTGTAGTCACAAACATCTATAGCCATGCTTTTGCATCACCCTGCAAGCAATAAGTCAAAATCTGAGAAAGGATCTCCGGGGTTGCCCTGTCTTTCATCAAAGCTGTAAATTCCATCTTCTCTAGAAACCTGATTGCACTTTCCTATGGCGATCCCCAATACTCCGGAAAATCCTGAGCCATTTCCAAAATTTTCTTCACACAAACCCTTATTCTCTTTCACAAACCAGAGAAAAATTTCTTCCTCTGTGGAGGCACCAAAAAGTGATGGCACGGAAGCGGTAAAGCTGTTTACGCCTTTATAGGGTGCCACACCATACAAACACACCAGAACACCAGACCCAAGAGCATGAACAAGATTTATATTTTAGAACAGAACCTCATCTTTACAGAATTATATATCTCAAACACCAACCCCACAGCTAATCAACACAAAGCAACACCCCTGGCCTGAAACTCCAGGAGGTAGTAATCCACAAAAAACACACACACACTCTCTCTCTCTGAATGCTCAGCCAACTCTGCACAGCTAAACACAGCAAATCTCCTTGTCACCTTTCTCATGTTCACATAAGAACAACAGCCTGATGTCTTTCTCTCCTCATCTCCACGACGACAGCATCATGGTTCTTCGATAGTAGAGAAATATTGAGATATTCCCTATGCTTTGTTGTCTTCTCAGCCTTCTCAGTCCACACATGCACTCTACACTTGCTGCTGTCAACAGTCACGGTTTCCTTCAGTGCTAACTCTCCTCGTAGCAAAAACAGCATGCACTCCACATTCTTTCACGACCCGCCTCCCCTAGCCTCTGCTTGCAGCCTTCAGGCTCCCTTGTACAGTCGATGCTCTCTCCTCTTCATTGTCTTCTGAGATCTGCAAAACCAGCATTCCCTAGCCTATCAGCAACAGCGCCAAACGGCTCCCTAGCCAGCCGCTATAGTCACCAGCTACAATCCCACACACTTTGTTTCCCATCAGCTGCTTCCCCCGCCACTAAAGGTCCTCTTCTCGTGCGCTTGCGGCTACACCAACCACTCACCTAAAAGCGGCCACCCTTTTCCGTATCACCAGCCACACCGGCTCTGTGTTTGCCGCCAATCACATGAACAATAAAAGAAACCACTGCTCTTCGCCAAAGTTGCTCACTTTCTAGTCGGCAGTCCCTTCTCCTTTGTCGCCTGCAGCCAATCGTCAATTTGTTGCCAGCCTCTGTAAGGACTCGTTAGCAGCTGCGCTCACCACCTAAACCAAGCGAACTTTCCTTCTCTCACATCCAGTGACGTCGTCCCTCCAACCCGTCACTCACCACTTGGCTTCAGCACCCGCAGCAAGCACCAGTGCGCTAGCTATCCTCAAAACGGCAGTCCCAAGCATGCGGTCTTCTCTCTCTACCAGTTGCTCTGCATTGACGCCAGTAGCCACAGTTCACATTGCCTTCCCCAAGGTATCCTCCCTTCACCTGTGCCTGTCCCTAAAAACTCACACCTAAACTGGTACTCTCTCTTTCCTTTTCTTTCCCCAGAAACCTCACACCCCCCGCCAAGGCGGCAACTCTATCCTCTTTCTCTCTTCGCCAGCCTTCTAGATGTTGTGCTGGCGAAAGCGTTGGCTGCAGCGCACGCAGCCAAGTGGCTATTCAAAAAGATGGCTACATTAATATTTGTTTTTTTATTATTTTTATTAAGCCCAAAAGGTGGCCACAATGCTTAGAGTGCCCTTTCTACCATTCCCTCATATGCTTCATCAATATACATGGTGCCAACACTTCTCCAATATGAACACAAGCCGCTATTTTCATCAATACTGATGGCTGTGCTTTCACTTCCCTTGCTCAGCAAATTTTATCTCAAATAAAACTCAAAGCTAACCCAAACTAGTTACATATTTCGTGACACTCTCAGTACTCTGTACAGTATGTACACATTATCAGCCTCTATTTTTGTCCACACAACATATGAGATTCCAAAGATCAGCAGAGCATTTAATTTATTGTCCAAGAAGGATTTCCTACTTGCCAAGTCAAATCCCAATTCTATACAGAGTATACACACTGGTTCAAAAACTTAATAGCTTTTGTGTTGTGGGCACACCCTATAAATAGATGTTCAATTGTTTTTGGTGTGTTGCAACACCTTGGGCATAAACCATTTCCATATCCCAATCTCTGAGCTTGGGAATTAGTCCATAAGGCTTTGTGAGCAATTAGCTACAAGCAAGACTTTTTTTGGCGAGATAAAAGGTGACCAGATTTTTCTTAATTTAAACCCCCACTACTTTCTATCCCAGAGAAGATTCCATCTTTTGTTCAGCTTGCAATGGAGTGGAAGGCCTCGAGAAGGGAGAGAAGGAATTGAAAATAGATTACATTTTGACTTCCAAGAGAATGCTTTATGAGTAAGAGGACCTCTAAGTTGGAATAGCACCAATCTATTGGCAGGCAAAAGCTGCATTCTACTCTGAATTAGGAGTAGGTTTTCCTCTGAAAGTCTATAGAGAATTTTGAGCTCTTGTTCTGAATGCCACCTACATTCATTCCTGAACCAAATATCATCCCACATTTGAATGCCCTTCTTGTTTAGCTTAAACGCTTGTTTATGGAATTCTGCAGGGATATTATTGGATAGTGCTGAAGAAAACTAGATGGAATCTAGATGGAATCTAGATGCAGAATATGAGCATGTTTCTTGATACTGCTATGCAAAATGATTTTTGGTTTGCATCTATTCCAAGCTTGCCATATTGCTTTAACCAATGGGCTCCCCTTCAGCTTTGATGCTTATAGGGTTGAAGAAGAGCATCATCAAACGGAAGTTTTTCCACTGAGGGAACTCTATAAGACTAAATTCGTCCAAGTTACAGCTTTGAAGGACTGCCCAGTCTTCTTGGGTCATGATGAAACTTCAGACAATCCATTTGGCTGCCATGTAATTAGCAAAGTCTAAGATATTTGGCAAACCCAAGCCACCATGTTTTTGGATCTTGTCCATACATTCCAAGCAACTTTAGGAATAGATGGCAATGGGGAAGAGGATATGCTTTAGTACTACAATTATACCAACCAGATTGTGTTGCATACCATACCATTTTCTGAATTTGTTCTGCACTTTGTCCAAAACCCATGACCAACTTTGATGCATAGACACTCCGAACCCCATCGGGATCCCAAGGAGCCTGAATATTTGTCCTTCTTGTAAATCCATACATCCTTGATCCAGCGGCTCTGAAAGTATAGTTCTTATCCCAGTTTTTGAGTGATTAATAATTGAACTTGAGGCCAGGCAAAAAAACTGCGCATTTCCAAAATGTATGAATTGAGGCCAAATAGTTATGTATAAGACCATTCCCATCATCAGCAAATTGTTGATCCTAGTGCATCACCTACTACTACAATGGCAAAGAGTAATGGGGCAAGAGGATAGCCATGTCTAATAGATCTGCACAGCTCAAATGGCTCTTTAAGATTACCATTAACTATGACCCTAGCCCTGGCATTACCAAAATGGACATGTACCATTTTGATGAAGTTAGGCCCCAAACCCATATCTATAGATATCATAGTTGTGTGATAAATAAGTATTTGCTATTAATTATTTTTCTATTCTTAGTTTAAAGAATTAATTATACAAAGAAGGCGTATCCTTTATCCATCTGGTCATATCACTTCATGGGTACATATTCACGTCATGGGTACATATTCACTTCATGGGTACTTTAATAATTAAATGCCACTAACATGGCATGTAATTGTTAAAGGTACTATGACACAAAATTGGGGGTTTATATTGGTCACTTCTTAAGATCATGTGTTAAAGAAGGAAGAAGAGATTTTGGTGTTAAATAAGGAAAAGAGACAATCTCACTTCCTATCTCCCTAGAGTAAAACAAAGATATAGACATCGAAAGTGAGATTGTAATCCATAGATGGAAATAGAAATGGCTCGGGGAAAGCATTAATTTGGACTAACCGATCAACCCCAAAAGCAAGAGCAAGTCTTTGCTGGAAGAAAATCTTTCGGCTTAGCACTATGTGAATAAAGGTGAAAGGGGTGTATTGATATGGCTCATTTGGATGTATTGGGCGATTCGGATGCAGCATTGGGAAGTAAATGGTAGTAGAAATAGGTTACAAATTATTTAAATACATGGGGTTTCACATGGGCAAGATGATTAAGAGGAATTAATTGTGATTAAGGAGAGGGATGACCCAATATGCAAAAAAAATAGCAAGACACAAAGAATTGCTATTTGTAATCCTTATGGATGCACTCAAATTAGACTACATAGATGCATAGAACTCAAAGAGAGCTTCATGCCTATATAAAAACTTTCAAAAACGGATAACCGAGCGAAAAGTTATGGGCATTTTACTAACGATATAAAAAGCTGTCCAAAAAAATGACTTTAAGCTAGCAATTTTGGGAGAGATTTTGATCATAATTTAAACATGAGATGGAATAATTGATTACATATATGGAAAGATTATTGAAAGATATTTCTGAGCATATAAATAATTTTAGAAAAGATCACCCAAGAAAAGTGTAATTACCAATATAAAGTAGGGGTTAAAACCACTAAAATTGCATTCCTCTTTGCATTTGAGACTCCAACTTAACAAAGTCCTTGCCTTTCATCTCGTTCATGATACAAACTAGAGAGTAAGGGTTAACATTGCGCAGTGGACGATACAAATCTACCCATGGTTCCCAAAGTCTTTCCACATGCTCATTACCACTAAAACCATTAGTACCTCCAAAGGAGCGCGGCAATAAGGCAAGGGCTACCTTGAGAAGTCATAGGCCCACCAAGATAATAACTCCTTATCTCCCTTAGTTTGGATCATCAAGAGTTCCAATCTTAGGGTAAGGCCTTGGGAGCTAATGCTAAGTAAGCCTACATATGCAAAGAGAGTATCTTGGGAAGAGGATTAAGAGAATTTGGAGGGTGATAGTGACACAAGAATGTTGAAAAGCTCAATTGTAGAGGCTTCACTCATTGATTTGAAAGGGAGAGGAGGGCTCCTTTTATAGATGGAAAAGTGACCCCCTCTCACCTTGTTACAAGTTACAATTGTAGAATCCTTCCACGTCCCATGACACATGTGAGGAGGTCACATGTTTAGGCAAAGTCTTTTTTCAAATTTTTTATTTGGAGATCTTTGACTAAAGATACTTGCATGAGACAAGGTTGTAGCCAAGTTTACAAATGTCAAAAGGCTCCTCATCCATGTAGGATTTCTAGAAGAATCTTCCCTAATTATGTACCTACACACACTTCTCCACATGCTAGCTTGTGGCAAATAGCATTTAAATATTACAAGGGTGAGCCATGCATACATTTAGGCCCACTTTTATTTTCCACATCACTCACCTATACAACCATACCAAAGAATTTATAGTACATACTTGGTATTTACAATGGGCACATCACACACATTACACAAAGTTTAGGAAATGCAAAATATTGATGAGAGACGCCGTTGGGGTAGCCGCCAAGCCGCCGCCATGATGTCATTTTATCACAGGCCTGCCGCAATCTTCTTGGACAAGCTTCCACCTTATTACCATTGCAAAGCCACAAAACTATATACAAAGTTGAAAATGAAAGATATTATTTTTTCATGTCACAATATCCTTCTAAGGGTACCCTTAATCAAGGGTAGATAGCAGCCAACGTTTCCTTGCTCCCTCACCCAGCCCGTCTCCCCTCTCATGCAGATCCTCCTTCCTCCCTTGCCCAACCCTCTACCCCCCAACAACACAACCTCGTGCTCAAAACATTCCAACAACAAAGAAGCCTCCTCATCCTCCCAAACGCCCTCCTAGAGAGAGAGAGAGAGAGAGAGAGAGAGAGAGAGAGAGAGAGAGAGAGGTGCGAGAAGACAATGAGAGAGCACGTGGGGTGTCAACTCCTCTTTATAGAAAATGGGCGCTATCACATTAGCAGAAGCTTCCAGGCCACCATGATTTGAGCGCACGTTATCCATCCACAAAAAAAAAAAACCTCAAAAACACCAAAAAACCAGCACACCACTCCATGGTCAACCACCAGCAACAACTTTGCATGGATAGCGAACACGTTGACAAGGGAAGCCAACAGCAAGGCACCTCTATAGCTTAGCCTCCTTGCCGTTTGAAAAAACAACTCACAGACCAATAAATCAGAAAAGGGTATCTCTTTTCTCTCCACTCAAGCCTACCTTTTGGGGATTATGAGCACACGCCAACCCAAAAGACCCTGCCAGGCGAACTAAAGAGCCAGGGCTTGGAATTAATAGCACACATCAAACAAGCCTTGAAGGGCACCCTCAAAACAAACCATGGACCTGTAGCTCATTTTAATAATTCCCAAATTCTCAAAACATTAAGGCAAACTTCCAACACCTTTCATCGAATCCCTTCGCTCTGTTCCCAACAAGACATAAACAACACCCAGCTGTTACATGCAAAATTCTAACTTCCATTGTGCACAAATTTTCAACCTCGCACGTCAATCCAATTCAATAAACTCTTTATACCTCCTAGATGCCAATTTTTTTTACATGAGGAAGCCCTCCTCCATACTTTCATCCCCCTCCTCCATGCATAGGCAGTTGGGCCTCCTTTTCCCTGGTGTTCCTCTCCACCAAAACCTCCTATCTGGGTGTGATCTTGGATGATCGTGCACACCCGTTTTCTATATATAGGCATCACCGACATGCAACCCATTGTGCCAACACAAGGGGCATCTCGCCACCTTTTATTATGCGTATGTGCATGCCAAAAGCATGACAAGCATGTCTAAGACCCAAATAACACCAATGGTGCCACCTCTAAGGTCCTAACACCTCAGTGAGGTATGTATGTGGCAGTCACCCCGCTAGGAACGTATTCACAATATATACATAGCATAATCATTTCCACCATCCATGAAAAAATTGGCAAGTCTTTCCAAAGACCACGTGCACTTTTTTTGGTTTCACAAAAAGTGCCTAGCATATCTTGCCACCCCCTAGCCTACTTAATCATTCATGATAAGCAGAAGCTTTTGGGGCAAACAACTGGTGCATGTCTTCCCCAGAAACCTCGTCCACACACATGACAACATCCATATTTAGATCCTCCATTTCAAGCATATCATCTTTGACAATGTACATCAAACGAGCAACATACTTCTTCAACCTGAAACCATTCACACGGTATCCATGCCAATTGCCATCCAAGTCAACAAGCTGGTAAGTGCCATTTGCAAATTTGTCCACAACCAAGAAAGGTCCTTCCCACTTTATTTGGAACTTCTTTTGAAATGTATGGTCCAACCTATTATTATACCGTAATACCATGTTCCCTTTATTGATGCCTTTGTCTTTGAACATCTCATTTGCCTTCTTTTGGTTTGTCTTCAACACCTGCTCATAATGTTCTAAAGCAAGGTTTCTATCCAAATGCAAACATTGAAGATGCATCATCCTCTCTTGGAATGCATCTAAACCTTCTTCGCCCAACTCTTGCCAAACACCAAATGAAACGGAGAAAAACCTGAGCTTGTCTTCATCGATGTCCTATAAGCCCACAAGGCACATGGAAGCTCCAAATCCCACGTTTTGCCATGACTTTGAGTCATCTTTGTGAGTATCCTCATTAGCTCTCCATTGAACCTTTCATTTAAGCCATTACATTGTGGATAGTAAGGAGTGGTATACTTGTGTTGTATATGTAGCTTCTCACAAAGGTAATCAACTAACTCCCCACGGAATTCGGGACCCCTATCTGATAGCAACTCCAATGGCACACCAAACTTGCAACATATCTCCTCATAAACAAACTTCCCCACATCCTTGCTAGTGACTCGTTTCACTGCCTTTGCTTTTGCCCATTTTGACAAGTAGTCCACAGCAGTGAGGATGTAGACCTTTCCTCTACCAGTCATAGGTAATGGCCCAATCGCATCAAGTCCCCACTTCTCAAACACATCATAAGCCAACATAACATTCCTCAACTGGGGATTCAAAACCCTTTTGCCCATCCTTTGACATGGCAAGCATGATCTACACCAATGATGCACATCTTTTTGTATACTGGGCCACACATAGCCCTCAAGCAATACTTTATGCAACATGACCTTCATGCCAAAGTGACCACCACATGCACCTTCGTGGTTTTCTTCCAAAACTTTGTATATCTCCTCCTTCCATGGTACTCGTCGCAAAACCAAATGTGCGCTTTTGCCGCATACGTCATCGTAGCTGGGGACTTGCCGAGCACCGTATGCGAGCCACGAATGGCTGCAAGCATACAACCAGGAAAGCAAGCTCAAACAGAATGCAAGGGTGTGTGGAGAGACGGAAAACTCTCTCTCTTGTAGCAAGAGGAGTACGATCCACACTAAGCTCAATCCAATGGGATTTGCATCCCTTTCGGAGCTAGGGATTCGACCCGTACCGGTGCACAAAAGCTTATCCACAACAAATGGAGAGAATGTGAAGAAAACTACTACTATTGACATGGACTAACACATACTCAAGCTCAATCTTGCCACACTCAATCACTCAACATCCCACTCATTCCATGCATCCAAACAAGAAGAAAGCTAAGCTATTGCATACACAAGCTCAAAGCATCCTTCATTCTCAAGATCTTACTTCCTAGCATGCACACACTCCTTGAAGCTATCAACAACAAAGAAACATGCTTACTAGAGAATAGACATGAGAAGAGAGACAAACATCACTCATTGCATTAACAAAAGAATAGACTTACAATAATGTAACTGGGGAGAGAGAAGAGCTTGCACCTCTATGGAAGAAGAGGGAGAGCTAGTCTCAAGAGAGCTCAAACATGAGTTTGCCCAATGTGTGTAAAGCTCTCAAATGAGCCACCTTTTATACAAAAATTCTAGGACTCCCATAAGTCCCCATGTGGGATTATTATCAAACCCTCTCCCTCATTCATCTACAAAGTAGAACTCTTTTCAAGAGCCCTAAGTATCGTTTTTGTTGCATCCTGGTATTGATCTTCATTTGCAAGCAACACTCCCCCCTTCCTATTTTGCGCACGTCCTCGAGCGCGGTAGTAGCAAGAGCTGCAACAAAAACAATTGATACGAGTAAAGTCCTTTATTGATAACAAGAAAAGAAAAGCAAAATCAGCAATAATAATTACACACGTGAGCATACAAGTGCAAGGCTGATTAAAGTTTTAATGAGTACTAAAAGAGGTGAGTAAAAACTAGTCAAAGTGAGACTTAGGTAGTAGATAATGCTATGCAAAGGCAAGTGTCTTTGTACACCTCCGGTTATGACCGCAGTCTCAATGTCCTATCAGTATGTAAGTTACTCCTAAGTGGCAACCCTACTCCTAAGTATGAGCAAAGGTGATTGGAGCTCTCTCTTGTTGTTTTTTTTTTTTTTTAAATATGTGTGTAGAAGGTGATAAAGATTAAGTTTCTATCCCCATGAGACCCAAGCAATGGCCCAGAGACCTCCGCCAAGAGAATCTAAAGACCGCTAAGTATCTCAAGGGCGACAGACCCTTTTTCTTTCTTTTATGACCTAAGGAGTACCCCTTGAAGATGAGGGCATCGGTTTCGAGGGCCCATAGTGTACCCCCGAGTCCTACCAACATCTATCAAGGCGATAGATTCCTCAAAGGTCTTCTTTTGAAGCTTCTAGACAATAGTGTTCACCCCATGGAAACCAAGGCATCGGCCCCAAGGTGCTGAGACATCCCCAGGTCCTACCAAGCACTTCGCATGGCGGTAGACACTTCATGTCGTAATTCACCTTGTATATAGATATATATCTTTTTAGGGTATATTTTCATAAATTTTTTTATTACTCCTAGCACCTAGCTCATATTTAAGAGATAACTACCACTAGGGATAACTAATATACCTTGAAGACATAAGTACTTGGCATACTCCCTTGGTATATATCCTACACTGTCTTTGGATAGAAATATCTCTTACTAAGTTTTCTAAGACTCTAGAATGTACCCACCACATTTTAACTACTAATCAAAACTCAAACCAGCCAATATTGTGTACATGCAAACCATATATTCGAAAGATAAGAGCACATAAAGAAATAAAGATTAAGATTTGCATACACCTGTTGTAGTGCCCTGTTGATGTTGCTCGTTTGCCTTGATTAATTGCTGATTTTATGCAGATTGTTTCTCCTTGATCCCTGTAGGCGTATCATATCTCCCCCCTTCCTAGTTTGTGTGCACGATAGGTGGACTGTAGGGACGTATCTGATGCTCTTCTTAAGCTGAGATCTCTGCACAAAGTTTTATTAACAAACAAAAGAAAAAACAAAAGAATAAAATTTTTTAGTGGTGCCAATCACCAAATATAGCCGAGGGGAAAAAACCCAATGGGAGAAAAGTGCCCTGGCTTGTCGTTCTTATTGTGGAGTTACTGAGTTCACTCTTGCGCTGATGGTGGAGATTATCTCAAAAAGAACATAATTCTCTAAAGGCGTAAGGCACCACACTATTCAAACATTGATCTACCAAAGAGCTTCATTTGTAGTGTTAATGCCTTATCTTTGGTTTTAGGTATGTCCTTCTTGGGTGGGAACTTTATCAATTGTCGAGGAATTTGAGCAAGAGAAGAGGTTTTAGGCTTTGAAATGCTAGAATCTATGCTCAAATGAGACTCCTTTGGACTTGACTTAAGTACACCAGTTGATGGTTGAATTGTGAAACAAGGAGAAATAGGGACAACCGGTGTTTCAATACATGTTTTAGGAAGATCAACACAAGTTGTTTTGTAGGTGCTATCACAGCCACCTTTCCTTTCTTGAAGAGTTTGTGTTGATTTCTTTTGCACCCACTGATATGGAAAATCAAGGGTGGCTCTTGGCATCTTTTGGAAACAATCTTTTATCCCTGCCAAAGCATGGCATTTTGGAAGCCAAATTGATGTTGCACCCTCATAATAACCTTGTGCTTTGAGCACATGTTTTGGGATCCATCGAGTAACAATCCGAGGTTTAGGCTTGGAAATGGTGTGCTTCTTAAGAGGCTTAGCAACTGGAATAGATGGTACAAGTTTGTACGCATCTTTGGGTAGCCACATTGATAATTCCTTCTTGCCCGGCCTTCTTTGAGCAGCAACTAGAGTAGTTGGAACATGCCAGCCATGGCCCTCACTTGAGTACTCATCAATTATCCATATCATTTGTTTTGGAGCTTGTGTCTCTTTCTTATCAGCATCATTAACAGATTTGAGTGTTAAATTCTCAACTGAGACTTCCTCGTCATGCATAGCTGTTGTGGATGCATTCCTATAGTACAAATCATCTCGAAGAGCACGTGGTTGTACCATTCGCATAGGAACAATATCATATCCATCTGAGTCACAGAATTGAATTGGCTTCGGTAAAGCACATGTCGATAATGTTGCAAGGACATGACTCCATTCTAGTGGATCAATTAAATGCTCAGGGAAGGGTTGTGGAATGTATGCCTCGTCAGATACACTTCGATTACCCTTAAGTCTCTCAGTGTTGAAATCCCTACAGGAGGCTCCACACATCCATAGATCTTCTCGCCCACCTGACAATGTAATTTTTGAGCCCTCAGATGACGCAGAATCAAACTCATCTATTGGAGACCTTGTTACATCACAATACGAGTGATTCCTTAGGTTGACCCTTGTGATGACAGAATCATGTCTGAGGTACAAGTAATTGTATCCCCAATCTTGAATCATTTTAAATTGTCGCATGAATGGTCTACCCAATATCACTTCATAGTTTGGATGCTTTCCAAAATCCACCACTGCAAAGGTATGCTCATATTCAATCCCACATGTGGTGACCAATATGTTCTCGAGCAGCCCAAGGGGATGTTCTAAGCTTCCATCTGCTAGCTGCAAGCGCATCCTGGTACTCCTAATAGCTGGTTTGCCCCATTTCTCCCAAATGGACCTTGTCACAATGCCTACTCCTGCACCACTATCAAGTATTGCAGTTGAAGATACTTTTCGCACTTCTAATGGGAGGGTAGCATTTCCCTGATCGTCCTCACAAAATTTTCCTACTTTGTTGATAGGAACTGGCATTACATGCTTTGTCTCAGGGTGTATAGTACACTCATGGTGACCCTTTTGTAGCAATATATGCTCTGACAAACATGTGGCAATATCATTCCACAACTCAGGTTTAAGCTTTATCAATTCAAGCAAAGGTAAGGTACAAGCCACTGGTGCTGACAAAATAGCCTGCACCATACTCATATCTTTTTCCTTAGTCAACCTTTTATGCATGGAGGGTATCCTCAAGGTTTGAGAACAGTTCTCATATTCTCCCAGATAGGATGGTAAGGTTTTCATTGTATGCTTACTTCTAGGAGAAACAATTGTTTGACCTTCCTCCTGGATGCTTGGGCGTCCAAAGTTGTTTTCCGTATCTCTGGTAAAATCCACCTCAGAGAATGGAGGCGAATTAACAAAAGACATGTTCTCATTAATTTTCTCATTTACTGCGGCCCACATGTCATTTGCCACGTCCTCATTAGCATCAATAATTTCATCATTGCATGGGAAGACAAGGCTAGGTGGTGGTAGATT
This sequence comes from Cibotium barometz, assembly GCF_041138505.1. Lineage (NCBI taxonomy): Eukaryota > Viridiplantae > Streptophyta > Polypodiopsida > Cyatheales > Cibotiaceae > Cibotium > Cibotium barometz. The sequence continues at coordinate 26,094,242 of NC_141064.1, read as the reverse complement.
TTCCTCTTTCAATGGATTGTTAATTGGTGCCGATCTTTCGCTTTGAGCTTGTGAAATGAACTCACTTTTCATTTCCCTACTTGATGACACTTCAGGTATAGTTTCTAATGTTGGCTTAAGAGAGGTTGGGCCCCGAGGAATAGGTGGTGGTGGTCCCTCAAGTATCGACTGAGCTTCCCTAATAATTTGCTGATTAACAGCTAGATTGATCTTCTCCTCACGAGGGTTTGGGTATTCTTGAAGCTTCTTGGGTAGCTCTGATAAGGCTGCAATGCGACTTCTATGAGCATCAATGATGGCCTCTAGAGTCTCATTCACTTTATCCACAAAAACAGAACCCCCAGAACTATCCTCAGTCGTACTAGCCTTATCTTGTTTAACACTAGGCTCAGGTTGAGGTTGATGTTCCTCACGCACTTCCTGGGAAGTAAAAGTTTTATCCCTTATGTTTTGTTTAGAGGTTTCCTGAGAACTAGTGGATGTACTTTTAGTTTGTTTGTTTCGGTTCTTCTTCCTCCTAGTGGTCTTTTTTCTACTGGACTGTAGGGTCTTGTCCACTAAATTTGTCTTTGCGTCCCTAGTTCGAGGTGTCTCATCAGTCTGTATTTCAGCGTTTCGTGTCTGTGATCGAGTCATGACTCTAAGTGGCACGACATCCTCATTCTCAGATGAAGGTGGTGATGGAATTGTGCCTACAAGGTTAAGTGAAACCTTTGGTTGGGAGGTGCCTTCCTCATGTGGTTTCAACAGACAATCCTTCGGGAAGTGTTCGACACAACACCCCAGACAATATCTTTCTATTGGTGGAAATTGTTGTGCTGTTGTATTGGATCTAGATGCTTGCCTTGAGCGATGTGGACAATCACGAGCCCAATGGGGTTCTCCACACTCATAACAGGGGCCCATTGGTTTGGCCTCTACTTTCCTTGGCTGCCATTGACCTGAGGGGCCTGGAGTCCTAGGTTGGTAGCCGCCTAGCAACATTAAAGAGTTTTGTTCCCCTGGTTGAGTCTCCAGTGCTGGGCTTGGGTATGCGGGACTTTCAAAGATATTTTCTTTGGATGAATATGATACATATTCTTCCTCCACATATCCTGGGTTTACCAATTCTCTACACATATTTGAATTGTCATAGTCGACAACCCGCACAGGAGCAGTCCCTGGAGCAGGAGGTTGAGCACCAAGAACAGGTCGTGCTTGTTCTTGTGCCATCGGTGGCTTACGTTCAAAATTTGTATATTGTTGATACATTTGTGGAGCCACTCCACCCCTCGGTTGCTCACGTTCCTGTCTCATTCTCGCAATGCGATTACAATCCTGGGTGGTATGAGTAAAGTTCCAAGCACAGGCTTGGCACCACTTCTTTGTGGGTTGGTTTGTGACTAGAGGAGAAAAGGTATTACAGTCCTCTGTTTTATGGTCACCGCCACATGCTCCACAAAGATGAGGACCTGTAGGAAGTACACTCCTCATTCTCTGCTGCTGTTGTTGTGGCTGCATGGGTGGACGATAGGTTTGTCCTAATCTCCTTAGCACTAGGTTGGCTATTTGGTCTGGATTTAATAGTGTGCTAGACCCTGAACTTTGTTCTTCACCCCATTGATTTCTAGGTTTCACCTCAGGGCTAGAACCATCCTGGAATTTGAAGTTATCGGTGAAATCCATAGCATCATGGCAACACTCATTGAAACTTGTATGTTTCTTCGCATAGAGATGTGTATGCAGTGTCGAATTTTTGAGGCCTTTTAAGAAGAGAGAAATTAATCGACTTTGGGCGGGCTTCTCATCTTCTGGGCAACGATTAATGTACTGCTTCATTCTATTTACACAGTCTCTAACACTCTCATTCTCTCCTTGCTTGAAAGAGTAGATGTGTGCTACCGTGTCATGTTGAATTCCCATCAAGGAAAAAGCAGCAATGAATCTCTCTTCCAAAACTCTTAAAGAAGTTTTGTCTGAAGCCTCTAATGCCTGAAACCAAGCCAGGGCTTTTCCTTCAAGAGTGAGTCCAAACCCTTCTATTTGAGTATGCTTGTCAGCAACTTGCTCAGCTCGAACTGCTTGCCTAAAAGCTGCTACATGGTCGTATGGATCTCCCGACCCTTCATACTTCTTTACCAGTTTCTGAAGAGTTGATGGCCTTACTTGTCGTGAATACTCATCGTAGGGCCTACGGCCTCTTACCCTTAGTGGGAATTGTTCCTCCCTTTGGAGAGATGGTCCACATGTTTCCAAAATTGGTGTGGGTACCCTATTACCAGCCTCACCAAACCCCTCCAAAGATCTTGTCACCCTCATTTCAAGAGGTGAACTTATAGGAGGCCTAGTTGGCTCCCTTCTCATCCGATTGTCATAGTGGGAAAGATGTTGTTTTGGTGTGACCTGTGGTCGCACATTTGGTGTAGGACGATATCGTGGTGCTAGAGTTGGGCTACTAGCAGAGGTCCACTTAGATGTTGAGGGTCCCTCTCTAGTGAACTCTCGTAGGGGAGGAGCAACAGTTTCTCCAAGAAAGGCTGTCTCTCCTGGTTTGGCTGTATGTGTTGAGAACACTTCCATGAATAATGGTTGTCCTTTCCACGTGAGTTCCCTAATCTCTTTCCAATCTAACGTTCGATATTCATTGGCCCATTTATCAACTATTCTGTGCATGTGTCCTGCACACTTCTCAACTACCACTACATAAGCTAGAGGAAGATCCAGCTCTGGCGATTTAGTTGTGGCATAATATCCCTCTAACGAGTCCTTATAGACCTCTTGAAGTGGGTCATCCTGTAAGACCTTTGTCACAGGAATTTGTCGTACAAACTCCCATTGGCATTCAGCCCCCTGATCCAATTTACACTTGCCTTTCCTATCCTTGTCCAAATTGAGATCTACAAGAAGTAAATCATCTATGGTGGATGGCTTTGAGGATTGGGCATTGGATGGTCCAGGCATGTCCGGCTCGATAAGCCAGTCATCTCTAGACTCCTTTGCTCTTGAAAGTTGTGAATAGTCTAACAAATTAGTTTTAGAGAGCTCCCCTAATTTGTCTACCTTTTCTGGATGGTAGGTGACTTCGTAGCGAACACCATCTCCACCCATGTACATGTTACCCTGGTCATTGACTAGAGGTGCTCTATCAAGTTCTGAGAATATGTCGGCTATCTTAACAAGATACCGTTGTTGTGGGTCCCTAAAGATCTCAGCTCCTTGAGCATTTGTGTAGACATATTGGAGTCTCACATTGAATGTTAACCCCATGGTGTCAGCCTCAAATGGATTAAAGGATCGTGAGGGTGTCCTATTTTGGGCTACGGGATGACTAGTTGATGGCCCTAGATTGTCCATGGACAATGAACTATTTGTTCTGGAGGAAAGAGTATCGGATTGGGATTCAGAAAGGGTTTCAGCAATATCTGCCAAGTTTCCTATCGATTGGGTCCCACTTTCCTGAGTAGGCACTCTAGAAGGTGCCCTAGGCCCTATGGCAGAATCTACACGACGTCCTGACCGCAAGTGCATAAGGTCAAAATTTTTTTGGTTTTTGGGTTTTTATGTGTTTTTGTTTTGGTTTTTGTGTTTTGTTTTTTTGATAAAAATATATATATATATGTATATATATATATATATTTTTCCCTACCTAATCACTAACGGCAACTAAAAAGAAAATGTGTGGCGTAACTATCTATCCTATTTTTTTATTTTTTTTTAATTTATTTAATGATCTTATGATTTTATGATTTTTATTTTTTTATTTTAATTTACACAGAATTTATGAATCACACTAAAAAATACCAACTATGCACAAAGTTACAAAAATTAAAAAAAATGCAGGTTACACTAATTATGCAAAAAATTAAAAAATAAAAAATAAAAAAAATAAAGAACTGCAAAATATGCAAAAAATAATAGACTCCTTAAAAAATCAAAAATTTTCTTTGGTTTGTTTGTTTGTTTTTTTTTTTTCCCCTTTTGTTGGTTTTTTTATTGTTTGTTTGTTTGTTTGTTGGTTTGTTTTTTTTTTGTTTTTTTTTTTAATAAAATGAATGAATTTCGTGTCAAAAATAAAAAATTATAAAAATACTAATTATGCATGCAGTTACAAAAATTCTAAAAAATGCAAGCTACTTAAATTATGCAAAATTTTGTACAGAAATTTAAATAATGAACAGTGGATTCAAAAAATAAAAATTATTTTTTCTTCTTTTTCTTTTTCTTTTTCTATTTTTTTCCTTTTATTTTGTTTTGTTTTTATTTTTATTTTAATCTTGTTTTTGTTTTTAATAACAAAAAGTTAAAACAATGCAAATCTAAACTAATTATGCTAAAAATTACAGAAATTTAAAAAAAAAAAATATGTACACACTATGGACTCCTAAAAACAAATAAAAAGAATTTTTTTTTTAAATTTTTTTTTCTTTCTTTCTTCTCTCTATATTTTTTTTTAATTTTTTTACTATTCTTTTTTTTTTCCTTTTTCTTCTTCTTTTTTTTTTTTAAAAAAAAAATAAATTTTTATTTTATGGGTTTTTTTTTCCTTTTTTCCTTTTTTTTCTTTTTCTTTTTATCCCCTTTTTTTTTTAAATGCCTTTTTCTTTTTCTTTTTTTTTGTTTTTTTATCTAAAATTACAAAAAACTTAAAAAATTAATAAAAATGCCAAAAAAAATAAAAAAAATAAAAAATTTTCACCAACCTTATCCTTTCGCTCGCCGCTCGCCGCCCGCATTCGTCGCCGACTCCACGTGCTTCCTCACCGCCTTCTTCTTCGACCGCTTCTGAGCTGTCTTCTGCACCTCTTCCACTCCTCTGCTCGCTCCTCAGTGCCAACCGCTTCGACGCCACCTCCACGCCACCATCGGTCAGCAGCCGCCTACACCAACGCTTCTGCTGCCACCCGCTGCAAACTGCTCACATTCCCTCAACGCAGAGCTCGACGCCGACTTCGCTCTACACGGCTTCTCCTACAGCCACAACGCCGCCGTCTCTTTCTTCTTGTCGGCCGCCGGCCTTTAGCTGCAGCAGCAGCCGGCCACGTCAGCTGCAGACTGCTTCTCTGCCGACTGCCCAGCAGCAGCTGCCTCCTACAGCCTACAGCCTTCCACACCAATCGTAAAAAAACGATTACATATATATATATAATGGTTTTTTTTTTTTTTTTTTTTAAAGGCTGTCTGCTGCACGCCTCTGCCGCGCCGTCACCTCCCCTCCAGCCGGCCGCTTCTTTTGCTGTGCGTCAATCGTCTTCTTGCTGCCGCCGTCAACGCTGCCAACTGCACTTCGATGCTCTTCAACCCGCCTAAGCCAATCGTAAAAACGATTATATATATATATATATATATATATATATATATATATAATTGTTTTTTTTTTTGAAAAAAACCGTCTGCTGCTGCTCTGCAGGCTTTTATCAGCCGCCGATGCAGCGTTTCACTTCAATGTAGAAAATAGAAATACACATCTATATCTATATATATAGATGTAGATGTGTATTTTTTTTTTTTTTTTAAGGTCGCCTTCTATTTTTTCCGAACCTCCACGGCCTTTCCAAAGAAAATATATGTGTATAAATAGATATATATATATATATCTATTTATTTTTTCTTTGCTGTAATTATGGAGATGCCTCCTCCCACGATAACAACACAAAACAAAAGGAAGGTCGCCTCCAACACTTTCTATCTCTCTTCTTTCTTGCTTGGGAGTCAATGGGGCTTGCATAAGCTATGGGAGAGCTTAGCAACACATCCCTTTTCTTTTTATTTATTTATACTAATTACATGTTAACAAAAAGCATGAAAGAATGAAATGACAAAAAACAATGAAGGTAAGCATAATGAACGGTACTTGAAAAAACATAAAAGCAATGAAACATAAAAAAAAACAATGCGGGAGAACCCTCAACCGCTCAATGGTTAACCTTATCCACTCACACCGGGATCACACACCCAAACTTAACCTAATCACTCAATGGTTTTGCAACCAAAAGAGGAAATAGTGGTGGTTTCCACACACTCTCAACCGGATTTGAGTCTTCTCCCCGGCAGCGGCGCCAATGGAGAGACGGAAAACTCTCTCTCTTGTAGCAAGAGGAGTACGATCCACACTAAGCTCAATCCAATGGGATTTGCATCCCTTTCGGAGCTAGGGATTCGACCCGTACCGGTGCACAAAAGCTTATCCACAACAAATGGAGAGAATGTGAAGAAAACTACTACTATTGACATGGACTAACACATACTCAAGCTCAATCTTGCCACACTCAATCACTCAACATCCCACTCATTCCATGCATCCAAACAAGAAGAAAGCTAAGCTATTGCATACACAAGCTCAAAGCATCCTTCATTCTCAAGATCTTACTTCCTAGCATGCACACACTCCTTGAAGCTATCAACAACAAAGAAACATGCTTACTAGAGAATAGACATGAGAAGAGAGACAAACATCACTCATTGCATTAACAAAAGAATAGACTTACAATAATGTAACTGGGGAGAGAGAAGAGCTTGCACCTCTATGGAAGAAGAGGGAGAGCTAGTCTCAAGAGAGCTCAAACATGAGTTTGCCCAATGTGTGTAAAGCTCTCAAATGAGCCACCTTTTATACAAAAATTCTAGGACTCCCATAAGTCCCCATGTGGGATTATTATCAAACCCTCTCCCTCATTCATCTACAAAGTAGAACTCTTTTCAAGAGCCCTAAGTATCGTTTTTGTTGCATCCTGGTATTGATCTTCATTTGCAAGCAACAGTGTGTCACTCACCGCTCTAACCACCGCCGTGAAGGATTCCCGCGTTGCAGCAGTGAAGGAGGAGCCGCCATCTCACCGCTCTACCGCCGTGCCGCTACACAGTGCTCGATCGCTCTCTCACTCTCTCTCTCTCTCTCTCTCTCTCACGTAGGAGAAGGAAACCAAGGAGATAAGGCCAGAGCACTCTTGTATTCAACACATGAGAATAAGAGTTTTAGGGTTACATTTGGCTCTTATAGGTGACTTGGCCGTTCACACATGGGCGTCCATACATGGCCGCCGATCCTAACCCTTACCCTGCTGATATTCAAGGTGCGCCTCTCATCGGCGATCACCCAATCCCTTTATCCTTAACATATGGTGCCGACAAGCCCGGCCCATGACTCAGAATATTTAAATTAATGACGTAAAACATAGTACGTCTCAATGTCCGTCATAGGTTAACATGCCCCCCTTCCTGATGTAGATTCCGTCCTCGGAAGCTATGGTATGGTAAGCTCGATAGGGTTGTTGTGGTAGACCGTCTGCAAAACAGGGAAGTAGAGTGAAAGTATGCTAGAATTCAAAAGATATAAAGCGTATAAATTCAAGCATGTTAGACCACAATGGATGTTGCTATGAGACTTAGTTTAAGGGGTCACATGAATGAGCTAGTGTAGCAAATTAACAGGAGTTTAAAATTATTGAAAGTAAATCAAGATTTAGCAAGGTATCAAAGGTTAATCAAGGTTTATAACTGGCCTAAGTCAAGGAAAATAACCAAGCTTAATAAATAAACAGATGACCACACTGTGTCTACTCGAAGAACAAGTTAATACCGCGAGCCTAGGGACACAAGAAACATCAGAGTTACAGGAGCCTTTTGCCTTTATTTTTTTATGCACGTGACAATTTTTACACACAATGGCGACCTTCCTAAGGCAAAACTAACATCGATCCTGGTACCATGTTTAACACAAGGCATTATCCAGGAATCTATTAGTTCACCTTAGGCAAGGCTACCCCCTACCAACCAAGGCATCAGTCTGGAGTAGAATACTCCTCGCCTACCAAGTATCAATAAGGCAATAGGTCAACATTAAAGCACATCATAGACTTGTATTGCCATTTATTGTAGGCTTTTTTTTTAAAAAAAAATTATTTCTTTTTATCTTCGCTCCTGAAATATAATTTGTCTTGCATCCTTTCGACAAAGGGGTAAAAGCTATGTCCTAGAGGTCAACACACACATGGCCACATTGTTTAAACATTACGATGGTTTTAACCCTAGACTTAAGACAATCGTATTCCAAGGTTAACTAAAGACTGCATGCATTCTCAAGAATATATCCAATAAGGTTAAACTCATTAATGATTCACACTAACACATCAGGCAACTTCAAAAACTAAGTAATGCTTTGACAAGTTCCATGTGGTCATGCAATTAATTGAATAGTAAAAACGAAAGAGAGTGGGCATGGAAGAATTACACCTGTATTTTGGAGATCTCCTTGATTCGATGAGAAATGCTCGCAATTTGATGAGGTATTTTATGTATGAACGTTACGGCAGTCGCAGGACTTGAAAGCGAACCCACCTCAAACTTTTCAACCTGTACAACCAATTAACAAGCACTATACCTCGAGAGACACATCAGTGTGAAAAAATAAAAACTCGTTTAAGGACTCCAAACTAGAAAAAACTTGAAAACATTAACCTACCTATACCAGTCACCACACTACTACTGAGGATATGGTAAGAGGATGTTGTAGAGTCTTGGCTCTAGATCTAAGGCTAAGCCTCTATCCGCATCATCCAAATAAATAAAGTCAACCTCAGTAGTGCCATGAGTTTCATCCGTCCATTCATCATTGTCAGATATTTCCTTTTCATTTTCCCATCCACATAAACTCATCAAGAATGTAACCATGCGAGGATAGTCATCTTGTGGAAAAGGAAAGCATTGGGCTAATGGGGATATGTCCTCTACAGAGTAGGGGTCAGTCATGGTCAATAGGCGAATTAGCCATTCTAATTCCTCAACATTTTCCTCTCTGGCTAGTACATCTATATGATCCCATTCAGTTTCAATTACAGGATAGCACATGTGAAATATCTGAGAAAGGTACAGATGATACCTCTCACCAAAGGTGGGAGTGGATGAAGTGTATGATGATCGTGCATCTGCCATATCTGCAAACACAGATAATATAGCATCAGTAGGTTTATGACAGGTCAATCTAGTTCTTGATTGTATATACGGATATTTCTCCTCTTTTTGTGCTCTTGCTCTTTTTACTATTTTTTATTTTTCTTTTCTTTTCTTTTTTTATGTATGAAGCTATATATATACATCCCCTTGAATTTGGCAATTACATGGTCAGGGGAGAAGGTTAGGGAGGAAGCATTAGAATGTCGAGCGTGAGTGCATGCTCCCCCTTTTCTTGGGTAGATCATATTTTTTGCAATGATGTTGCAGCCTCTTGGAACCAATTTGTCTAGCGGGTCATAGGTTGTGATGTGGGCAGATAGCTTTTTGGCCACATCCAATTGCAGAGATGTTAGTGTACGCTCCCATTGACGAATGGAGGAAATGGTTTTCGACGATACTATTACAAGGGGTGACATAGACTCATCGGTCTTTCATTGGGTGTTGACAAGAGTAGGTGTAGAGCATGTAGAAACTTCTATATCAGCATGTGCCTGGCATGAGGAGCTAGAAGCTTCATGTGGCTCCCCCCTTCCTGAGCTAGGTGGTAATGATCGATATCGTTTGGGAATCCAAACTAACTCTGGAAGAAGTGGTGTGGAGCATTCTGTTACCTTTCCCTTACCACGGTCTTGAGATGGCAACATTTGGTTTGCAAGGTTTTACAGGTGATGTAGAGGAATTCAGCTTATGCTTAGGGACCCAAATCTGGTCATTCCCTTCGTAATACCCTTGGGCTACTAATAATTTTTTAGGGATCCATCGTGATGTCACATTGCCTTTTTTTGGGTGGGTAGCTGCTTTCCTCCTACGAGGCTTTGTGTCTGAACGAGATTGAGCAGGGGAAGTAGTTGTTAACGAAGCTTTTGGGACCCATTTGTATGTACTTTTTGGCATAGTAGTAAGCGGAGCTTTAGGGACCACCCTGCATGTTTCCACTCTTGGCGTTGAAGCGTTAGAGGGGTGGCAAACAATCAAAGATGGTTTTGCCACTGGACTTTGTGATTTTTCATTATCTAACATTTGAGTGGATGACTTAGGTGTGGGATTTTGAGCGGTCAGACCTAGTGTTGGTTCTTGCGTTGTGACTCGTCTGGTTGCCCAATCGATATTGCACTTGGTGGCCATCATCCATTTGCACCCTAAGTTTACAGTCCCTTCCATGGTACCCGCAGGCATAACCAAAAAACTTTGAATTACGGTCCCCTTGTCATAGGCAACCGGAGTGTGCAGAATTCCTGAGACAGGGGTTTTCTTCTTGTTGATTCCTTGAACTTGGATAGCACTTTTGGATAAAGGTGGTTTTCCAAGTTGACACCACATGCCATATGATAACAAATTGTGTTGAGCTCCTGTATCCAATAATGCATTATACAGCACCTCCCCGTAAGGACTCTGTAACTCAATTGGGTATCTTAGAGGCGGGTCAGATTCCAGTGAATCCTCGTCTGCCTCCTCGAAAAATGCTTGTGTAATCCCCAAGTTGGCTTCTCGTTGGTGCCTAGCACGCTGTTGACATTCTTTGGCTTCAACTCTCGCTTGTATCTTCTTAAGCTCAGCTTGTTCTTTAGCTGCCTTCTTTTGATGGATTGCATGTAACTCCTCTTGGCTCAGGGGGTCATAGTATCTTTTGAATTTACTTCCATTAAGGAATCCAATGGTTTCAACTCCGTCGAGAGTCTCCACTCGGATGGTACCTTGCGGGGTAATTTCACATACTCTATACGGTCCCTTACCAGCATATTTGAGCTTCTTCTTTTCGTTACGCACTCCATACATCAGGACTTTATCCCCAACCTTTATGTCCTTGTCTTTCAGGTGGCGATCAAACCATTTTTTCCTTCTATCCTTCTCCACAAGGGCATTGTATACAGCCAATTGTCTTTCTTCATTTAGCCGCTCAAGGATATATAGACGCTCTACTAAGGGATTACCATCCCAACCCTCTTGAGTAGCAACACGAAGACTAGGAATGACAAATTCCCACGGCATGACCGCTTCTTAGCCATATACCATTTTGAATGGTGTGCAATTAATAGCCACTTTGTACGCAGTATGATAGGCCCATAAAGCTGTTTGTAAGCTTTAGATCCCTATCCGTGCGATGAGCTTCAACTGTCTTTGTCAAAACAGAGGTCTTGTTGGTACTCTCGGCTTGGCCATTCGCTTGCGGATAGTAAGGAGTAGATTTATGATGGGATATCGTGAAATTTGTTGTGAGCTCCTTAATCACTTCATTTATAAAATGCATACCATTGTCGCTCACAAGTTCAAAAGGACAACCGAAGCGTGTGATTATATTTTCAAAGAGGAACTTGGCTATTATCCTTGCATCTGCCTTACGTGTCGCCTTAGCTTCAGCCCATTTGGTCATATAGTCAGTGGCCACAATAATATAGTGAGATTGTGTGTTTCGGGCTGCTGGGCTAATTGGACCTACAAAGTCTAAACCCCACTTTTCAAATGGTTGGTTTACTTTGATTGGATGTAGGGGCATCTGATCTTTCCTCTGGGGTTTCTTGTATCGTTGGCATTCATCGCAACCCTTCACAAAGAGTGATGCATCTTGGAACATAGTGGGCCACCAATACCCCGATTGTAAGATCTTTCGCGCGGTTAAGTCTCCTGAGAAGTGACCACCGGCTACGCCCATATGTGCCTCTTGCAAAATGTATAGATACTCATCCTCTCGGGCACAACGCCTGAGAATGTCATCCTTTCCTCTTTTATAAAGAGTCCCGGCTATCAGGCAATAAGGTTCGCATTCCTTGATCAGCTTTCGAGCTAGATCTTTACGAAGCTCCTTGGGTGGAAAGCCATTAACCAAAAAGTTAACAATCTTCTCACTCCATTCAGGCATTGTCTCCACCATGAATAGGGAAGTGTCAGGTAAGTCATCATCAACTCCCGTAGGAGCCTCACCATTAGGTATGCGAGACAAATGATCAGCCATAACATGTTTTTTGCCAGGTCTCACAACAACAGTGAAATCAAACTCAAGAAGAATCAATAGCCATCGTGTGATTCTTCCTGTGGAGCATGGTTTGTTTACCAGATACAACAATGCTTGATGATCCACATAGAAAACAAACTTGGTGGCAAGGAGGTAATAACAAAATTTCTTTACTGCATATATCATCGCCAACCCTTCTCGCTCCATAGTGGTGTAGTTCATCTCAGCATCGTTCAACTGGCGACTGGCAAAGCTAATGGGGTAGTCTAATTTGTGTTCTCCAGGTTGAGTTAACACACACCCCATAGCAAAGTTTGATGCATCAATATGCACATGGAAGATTAAATCCCAGTTAGGCATTCGCAAGATTGGAGCACTCGCTAAGGCCTTCTTTAATAGCTCATAGGCACGGTCACATTCTTCGGTCTAAATAAACTCGATGAGAAGCTTATACAATGGTGGAGCTATCTCGGCGAAGAATAGAATAAATCTTCAATAATAACCAACGTGGCCCATAAGCGTTGGACTTCCTTATAGTTGGTGGGTGGGGGTAATTCCAGAATGACCTTGATTTTACTCTCGTCAGTGAAAATCCCATTTTTGGACACTATATGCCCTAAGATAACTCCGTGTTTAACCCAAAATTGGCATTTGAAAGGATTCAATGAGATGCGATATAATCTACACCTTTCAAATATTTTTCGTAAACACATCAAGTTCTCGTCCCAAGAGGAATGAACACAAAGATCATCTAAGAAAGCTTCACAGAAGTCCCTTAGATATTCCTTAAAGGCCGTGTTTATCAATCGTTGGAATGTTGCAGGTGCAGCCAAAAGCCATGATGCGAAAGGCAAACACTCCAAACTCCGTGATAAATGCTGTTTTAGCTTGGTCCTCGACTGTAATTGTGATCTGATTGTAACCCGAGTACCCATCTAAAAAGCTATATGCCTCCTTGCCTACCACTCTTTCAAGCACATGTTCAGAATATGGCAAGGGGTAATGATCCCTTTTGGTGGCTGCATTAACCTTTATGAGATCAACACACACTCTGAGTTTCCCATTCTTCTTTGGTACGATGACTATCGGAGAAACCCATTCTGAGTGCTCAATAGGGTATATGAATCCACATTTTATAAGCTTTTCAATTTCCTCTTGTACAATCTTTGCGTACTTAGGATTCATTGGGTAGGGACGTTGCTGGAATGGTTTAGCAGTGCTAATCATTGGAATCGTGTGTTGCACCACCGAGGGTGGAACACCCTTCATATCATGATATGTCCAAGCAAATATGTCCTTGAATTCTTTAAGAAGCTTTGTAAGTGCAGCTTCTTCCGCCTTGGTGAGGTCTTGAGCAATAAAAACTGGTTTAGACTCCTCACCCAGATCTGCTAAGTCTATCTCCTTAACTACCATAGGGCCATCGTAGACACCGCTACTCCCATTGGTAGGCATTCGTTGGGCTTTTGTGTAGACCACTTTACGTTCCCCTGTGGTGAATGATTTGAAATGCTCGGGTGCGGGGTGTAAGTCTACTGGTTCTTGTTGTGCCACACTTTTTTCTTTTAATTCCGCCTCCTTTTGTTGCTGAGCTAACTCTTGGTTTTGCCGCCTTCTTGCAGTACGACTTAGTTTCGGCTTCTCTTCGATTTCTAATTGGGCGACGTCATGAGGTTGCAGAATACACCACATGACACTTTGGAGATATTGTCCCCAATTATCCGCTAACTTCCGATGAGCGTCAATAGCTCCTACATAACTAAGCCATTCTGTAGTGGATCTCTCCTTGTTTATTGCAGTTCGTACATTAGCTCGATAGCGTTGTCGCTTATGTCTCGTTTTCTTCTTGCCAAGTTTTTTATTTTTGTTTCTATCAAATTCGAACTCACTTGGTCGATCTTCACTTGTGTCCCCCTCACTCTCGGATGAACTGTAGGAGGTCACTGTCCTAGGCCTTGAGCACCTTGCTTCCACATTTGGGTGAATATTTGATTCATTCCCCCCATCAGGCTCAGAGTCAGTTTCTTCTTGAGATTCAGACGACTCAGAGTTACATTGGTCAGAGTCAGTGTCAGTGGAGTCTGCCGCTTTCTCACCATCAGGAGTCAAGTGCATAACACCTATCATGTTTATTGGCACTAACGGTGGCATATCTTGCCCCTCAGGTGTTACCCAACTTGTGCCTCTATTTCCCCATGTGTCTATGGTTGCCGCTAGGTGTACCCAATCCACATTATCCGACTCAGTCATACCCGGTAGGACATCCATATAAGGAGAATCTTTCCCGTCATCAGTCTTTTTTGCATGTATAGCAATACCTTAATGGAGCAGAGTGAATAGTGGTACCGATTATCAATGATAACCTTGCTTCCTAAAGGATGCGCACGACCATTCTCAAGATCAACTCGAATGACAGAGTCCTGGAATTGTAGGTAGACATGGAATTGTAGGTAGACATGGTTTTTTGACCAGTCTCATGCACCATTTGTGCTTCCCTCATGAAAGGACGTCCTAAGATCATTTGATATGACATAGGATGCTTGGAGAAATCCATTACAATGAAGGTATGTCTTACCTTGTATCCCAGAACCTTGATCTTAAGGTCCCTTAACATTCCAATAGGTTTAGCTATGGTTCCGTTTGCCATCTTAACCACTATGTTTGTGACTTCGAGGTGAGGTCTTCCCATAGATTCCCAACAGTTTTTAGTCACAATGCTCACTCTAGCACCACCATCAAGGATTCCCTTTAGAGTTAATCCCTTGGTAGTAATGGGGAGGGTGGCATTAGATTCGTCACCTTTAAAGTACTGTCCCAACTTGTTTACAGGTATTTCAACGATTGAGACTTCATCTAGGTTGGGTTGTAGATCCCAATGTTCCCCTTCATCTTGAAGCATGTCGGGTCTATCCATATTTGCAAATTGTGGTAGCCTTTAGTTCTCCATTGAGAAATGCCCTAAGAGCTAAGAATAGGTCAGGATCTCCATATAATTTGGATATGATCGTGGTTTTGATTTCAAAGGACATGAAATCCATTAGCTTAGACACATTCAATGGTGCTTTTCGAGACATCGCCCCTTGACTAGGGGCTGGTGAAGATGGAATCACTTCCTCTTCGATGGGGTCAAGCATTCCCTCACTAAACATTCTTTCAAGCAAAAAGGGTGTTTGCCCACTTCCTGATGTCTTATCCTCACTTTCTTCCCGAATGATACTAGGTATAGCTAACGGTTTATGGTTCCTCTGTGAGGCTGAACTTGCGTAGAAAATACTGTATGTGGAATTTTGATTTTTCTCGGGTTTGGCTCCAGTTCTCTTTGTGTTTCTTCCACCAGACCCCTTAAGTGTTGCACTTGTTCAATCTCCTCAATTGGGTTTGGGTAAGTTCCAATCTTTTTCTTGAGGGTCTTTGGCCCACGTGGCTTGTCTTGGGGAGTCTCAGTCAGTTTGGGTGGTCGAGAGGGCATTAATTGACTTGGTTGTGGGGCCGAGGAAGTTTCCTTCTGTTTCCCCTTATTTATGTACTCGCTTGATTCTCCTTTGTTGAGCTCTCGAGTGGGTTCCTCCCTTAAGGTAGTGGCTTTGGTCCCCATGGTTTCTATTGAATCAAAATCATCTTCAGGATCATTCATATACACGGGGTCGTCTCCTGTCTCTATGTTAGTCTTTAAACTAGGCTTGGAGCTCGTGGCATTAAGTGATCTCTTCCACCGTGTTTTCTTTTTCTTTGCTTGAGCAATTGATGCAGTATCCCTCTCTTCGAGAATTGATTTTGAAGCATTGACCGTGTAACTACATTCGCGGGTACAACGGGTGTGGTCCCTCGTGCCTGGTTGGTGACCTCAACCAAATTCAATGGCGTAATCTTGGGTGCATTAGGATTATGTGGACATTGAGCAATCAAATGATCTATGCAACAACGATTACATGTAAGTACCGGCATTCCCGATGTGCTCCCTTGATTTGGTTGCATCTGAGTAGCGATCTTCTGTAGCCTATTAGGGCACTCCGCTACACGATGCGGTCCACCACACTCGTAGCATTGAAGAGGTGGTCTCCTCGCCAAGGAATTAAGTTTTTGCCCTCTTGTGGGCGAGAGCAGCCGCTTGATATACAGGCTTGACTTGCCCGAAATGATCATCCATGTAGTACTGGGGAGTCATTTCAAACGTATCAATCCTGTATGGAGCAGTGGGGTCTATCTCCTCTTCATAATCCCCACACGCACTATGTGACTCACAATCCATCTGGTTTACAGGGGTAATCCTTGGATGTGGAGGTTGTGGTCCTAGCACTGGCGGTGGTAACGGCACAGACTAGACTACATTCGGGTTCCTTGCAACTATGTGCTGTGCCGGTTGCTCGACAGGTTGTGCAGGCATTAGCGTGGGTACTTGAGGTGTGTTTGACCAGGCTAGTGGTGCTTGATTTGCCAACATTCGCTTAAGTACTAGGTAATCTTTAGATTGATGGCCATACTTACCACATGCATTGCAATTCCCATTGAATTTGACTCTGGATGTGGGACATTCACTCATGCTATGTGGTCCTAAGCAAACCGAACACTATTGTTGCTCTCTTCTTGGGTACATATGGCTATTTTGAGGAGCTTGATTACCCCTAAAGTATTCTTGGAGAGCCTTAGTAAGGTCGGTCATAGACATTTTGGATATCTTGGGCTCCTTGGAAATAGGTTTCACCATCATTGGCTTGTGCCCAGATACTTGCGAACTAATGGATTTTGTCTCCGAAGACACCTTTTTACCTGCAATCATCAAATTGTCTTCTAACTGGATTGCATTGGCAGTGACTGCTTCCCACGTTATAAGACCTCTAATGACTAGGCCATTGTATATGTCCTCATGGCGCAATCCTCGGATGAATCTATCGAGCAGTTGGTTATTATTGAAGCGCTCATCGGGAGTGCAGCGAGAATTTAGATGCTTCATTCAACTTATAAAGTCTCTCACTGACTCCCCTTCCTCGCGTTCAGCTTTTTGGAGTTGAGATGCTACTCCCCAAAGCACACCCTCACGTATGTATTCTTTCAAGAACAATCTCTTGAGAGTGGGGTAGTGAGTGCGCTCTTCAACCCTTAAGGTTCGATACCAATCTCCGGCCTTCCCACTCAAGGTTAAGCCTAAGGCTTTACACTTATGCAGCTCATTATGCTCTTCCAAGGAATCACACACGTGTTCAAAGACTTCAATGTGCTTCCTAACATCCTCGGTCATTACCACTGAAGTTTTGAGTGAGCTTAGCCACTTGTATTGCCTTGCTTCTAGGTTCTCTCTCAGGCATGCCCCGCATGGGATAGCCTGGCTGATAGGAGTTGGCGTTGGTCTAGGTATGTTGGCAAATGACGTAGGATATGATATGTGACTAGGCCTAGCTCCTCTTGGATAAGGGTTGTGATAAGGCGGTCATGGAGCATACGCCATTGGCATACTAAGAGGCATAGGAGCTACATGAGCATGAGTAGCGATAGGTACATATGGTCGATAGGCACTGGCACGCACTGTTGTAGGTACTGTTCCACTAGGTAGTGGTGTCATACTAACTACAGTGGTAACAGGTGCGCTTTTTATCATGCTCATCATTGGGGTAGGCATTGTGGATTCTCTAATGGAAAGTTGAGCCAAGGTTGGAAAGCTAAAGTTACTGCTCGTGGGCTCAACCTGCATTGAGACTCTAGGCGAAACAACATATGAAGGGTCTATGGGACTCACTGAGGGAGTCTCCAATTGTGATAGGGTTGGTTGTTTGGCCTTGCCTGTATCCAAAAATCTCATAGGGCCAGTGGAACCTAAGTTCACTCCCCTATTTTGCCTCTCAATTTGGATAATTCTATGAATAACCTCACATATCATTTGTTGCTCCTCTATATTAGTGGCGCTAGATGTAGATCGCAGGACTTCTAACCAACCTACATGGTATGTGTAACCTGTGTATAGGTCAGTTAGAGTCTCTGTGTGTAGATCATATTCCCAATTTTCATTGAGAAATATCCCATCCAGACTTGGTGTGCCAAACGGTTCTCTTGAAGTGGACGCAATGTCACTTCTTATGGATTGGCTTCTAGGGACCTCTACTTTAGGAAGAGCATAGGAAGGTGGTAGCTCAGTAGGGCCCTCATTAAACGAAGTGGGTAGAATATCCACATGGACACTCTTTGGGAGGATAGGGTCTACATAAGATGTGAATGGCGAATCTACTACCCCTCCTTCTTCATTTACTTTGCTTGTCGCATGTTCAGAGCGTGTAGCTCTACTAAAGGTCTCTATTAGATGACTAAACATGCTAGATCCAGGTTGTGGGGCCCAAACTGGCATGTTTTGGCTTGTCTCCTCAGGGTTCTTGGTAGGGTGCCCTTCCATGGCTTCTGAGTCAGAGGACGAGTCACTAGCTGCTATTCGTGGGTCTTGGGTTGCACTTCCTTGGGTTCCAGCGGAAGGCCAAGATGCTAACGTGGAGGGATAGTGTGAGCTTGCGTAAACTGAAACGTTTTTTAGTGGCTCAGGCTCTAGTACTCGACCAGAGCATAGATGCATGTGACGTGGGTACCCTACGGGTGTTGGTGACTACCTTTGAAGCCCACACAAGTGGTTTCTTAGGTGTTTCGCACCCCGTTTTTACTTGTTTTTATATTGTTTTTAACTCGTTTCTAATCCCCTTACTTATGGTCGAACCTAAACTAGGGCGTGTGATAGCTCGAAACGAGCGTATCGTTTAAAGGGTCCTAGCATGCTTTATAGCACAGTGTTCGCCTATCCAGAGCTCCTGTGGTCCTCAAAACAGTCTGTTTTCTTGTGGGGGAAGGGGTGAAGGCCTATTTGCTTGTGGAGGAAAGGGTGAAGGCTTTATTCCACATGCTCACTTCACTCCTTGGGGGGTGGGCTACATATAGGGCTCAACTCCCCATAAGCTCTCACTTGAAAGAAAGCTATGGAGGCTCACTCTCCTATACATATGTATCAAAAGACCGAGGCCGGGGTCGGGGTCAATTGGGGGTTTTTCTTTTCAAAATTTTTTTCTCCAAATAAAAAATCTTTCCTCTTTACACACGTTTGGTTTTTTTCTTTTAAAAAAAATTAATTTTTTGTTTTTGTTTTTATTTTTATTTTTTAAAATTATTATTATTATTATTATTATTTTGTTTGGGATAAGTTTTCTAGGGTTTCTTTCTAGGGTTCAGACTTGGCCGCGACGCAATTCGCACACAGCGTAGGTCTGGGGATTCAGAAATCTCCCCTCACACGCAGAAAACCAGAGAACAGGACGCACGCGCAACGAAAAAATAACAAACGAAATAGAATTGCAGAAGACAAATTGCAGAACCAGATTTTAAAACACTGAAACACCTCAACAACAAACACACAGTCGCCTTTCCTACAGTGTAAATTTCACTTCACGCAGCAGCCCGAGCTGCAGACTAGAGCTTGGTGCAGGGCATCTCCCCGGCAGCGGTGCCAAAAATGTACGCTTTTACCGCACAGGCCGTATAGCTGGGGACTTGCTGAGCACCGTATGCGAGCCACGAGTGGCTGCAAGCATACAACCAGGAAAGCAAGCTCAAACAGAATGCAAGGGTGTGTCACTCACCGCTCTAACCGCTGCCATGAAGGATTCCCGCGTCGCAACAGTGAAGGAGGAGCCGCCGCGTCGCCGCTCTACCGCCTCGCCGCCGCCGTGCCACTACACAGAGCTCGATCGCTCTCTCACTCTCTCTCTCTCTCTCACACACACACACGCAGGAGAAGGAAACCAAGGAGATAAGGCAAGAGCACTCTTGTATTCAACACATGAGAATAAGAGTTTTAGGGTTACATTTGGCTCTTATAGGTGACTTGGCCGTTCACACATGGGCATCCATATATGGTCGGCCGATCCTAACCCTTACCCTGCTGATATTCAAGGTGCGGCTCTCATCGGCGATCACCCAATTCCTTTATCCTTAACATATGGTGCCGACAAGCCCGGCCCATGACTCAGAATATTTAAATTAATGACGTAAAACATAGTACGTCTCAATGTCCGTCTCATAGGTTAACACCAAATCAACACCCTTCATGTACAAGACATCATCATGCAACACATACTTCCTTGCCTTCCTCATAAATGCATATTTCTTGGATGGCAACACCTCCTTTGGTAAAACACCTGTCTGCAAGAACTCAGCCTCTTTGGAGAGAGATTCCCTCCCATGATACAATGGTCCTTCTACCCTCATGACAAACACATTGGTTTATCACCCCTTGTGCTGCTTCATGAGCCTGCTCATTTTGGGACCTGTCTATATGTTGAATGCCCCAGGCTTCAAACCTTTTAAGTAACTGCTTCACACGCATGCATAAGCTCTTCAATCTAGGATTTTTGTTCTTCCAAACTCCCAATACTTGCTTTACCCCCACAAGTAATGCATCCCCTTTTATCTGCAAACGACGGATCCCAAGCTGCATGCATATGCATAATCCTCTCAAGAGCTACATATTCTATCTCATTCTTGCTCTTTGCATCAATCTTTAAACCCTACTTCCTAACCAAGATTCCATGCTGGTTATAGATCACCACACCACCTGATGCCGCATTATGGCTCTTCCTATATAAACCATCAAAGTACATCAAGAGCGTCGCAACCTCTGGCTTCCTCACAACTCCTTCCTTGATCAAGAGAGGACTCTCCTTGTATGTCAACAAATCTGCCAAGGTTGCTCGAGTGCTTTCCTCAATCAAGAATGAGAACTCAAACTCTTGCAGCTCAACCATCCACTTCATCACCATTTTAGACAAATTTGAATTCTTGAAGAGTTGAGGAAGAAGGGAATAGGTTTTAAGGAAGGTAAATGGCCTTTGCAATAGATAATGTCTAAACCTCCTACAAGCATATACTACACTTACCATGACAAGCTCCCTCAGAGAAGTTCCTTTCTGAAGGTGTCTTTACCCTACTAGCACAATACACTGGCCTCATGTACTTTGACTCCTTTCCTTTTTGCAAAAGCATAGCACCAATGGCATCCTCACCTACTGATGGAATCACATAGAACTCTTGGTTCCAATCAGGGGCGTGCATGGTAGATAAGGTACTCAAATGCTCCTTGACCTGCTCAAAAGCTTCTTCACATTCATGGGTCCAATCCAAAGGGTCAACCTTGGCTGCTTGTTGCAAAGGATATAAGACTTGTGATGCCAAAGACATAAACCTAGACATATACTTCACCTTTTAGATGAAGGTCACCAATTGTCTCATGTCCTTAGGAGGTGGCAAAAGTAGCAATGCCTCAACTTTTTCTGAATCAGCATCAATGCCATTCTCTGAATTGACATGGCCAAGAAACTTGACTCTTGGTTGAGCTAGATGACATTTCTTTGGGTTGAGCTGGCCTCCACAATCATCATACCTCCTCAAAGCCATTTCAAGCTTCGTGCAATGTTTAAATCGTGCACTATAGATAGAAAAGTCTCCATAAAGTCTTTGAGAAACTTCCCAAAAAATACCCAATTGACCCTTTTTTGGTATTCCCCTGAACCATTTGTGAGACCAAAAGGAAGAACACGATAACAAAAACAACCCCAAGGAGTAATGAAGGTAGTCTTCTTTTGATCCTCAAGCAATGGGAAGCTGAAAGTACATCTCTTGGTATGATGTGATGAAAAGGTTTGGAAACTTCTTAAGCATGCACATATATTCATCCTTCTCACCTTGTGAAACATCTGGGCACAACATCTTTTGCAAGATCTCTTCCTTTGTGGATGACTCCACCTTAGGTTGCATCAAATCTTCTAGTTGATCAAAGCAGCTTGAAGATCCTTCATCTTTCATGACTTGTGACATCCTTGCATCTTCTCTCTCTTCATCTTCAAGAAGTAAATAGGATACCTCACCTTCACTATATTTGATATGGACGTAGTAGTGCTTTCACTATCCCCTCACTTGAACCTTCATCTTCACCATCACTACAAGGGATCGGGCTCATACCCGTGCTCCTAGCCGCTAAAAATGACTTGTGGAAAAAAAGTAACGGGCTCGTGTATCAGCGCGTGTATCATCGCGGCCAGAGACATGCGTGTATCATCGCGGCCAGAGACATGCATGTAAAAGCGCAAGTATAGAAGCAGTCAGACGCGCTGATACGAGGGTGTATACATGCATTTTGTCAGTTTATTTGCGCTTATACACACGCATTTCATAGAGTATCTATACACGCGACTTTTGCAGAGTTGACGCGTCTATACACACGTCTATACACGCGAACAGAGAGCAAAAAAAAAATCCAGAGAGTGCTATTTGGTACCTGAATGCTGTTCCAGCATTCCAGCACCCAATAGCACTCTCTGGATTTTTTTTTTGGGTGCATTGCACCATCCATGAGGAAGATTTAAGACAAGAACGACATGAATGCATACATTGTCAATACACGATTCAAGACAGACATGAATGCAATACTATCAATTCACGATTCAATATTACTATCAAAATTTTATGTGTACACATATATACAAGGGAGTCCATATGTCGAAGTAGCCCATGGCTTTAGTTACAAAAATATATATACAACCACATTCTCAATATGGAATGTGATACTATAAGTCTGAGTACTATTGAGACCCAGATGATGACTCGCTGCTCCCTCCATGATCAGATGAGCTCACATCGGTCGGAATGTCCAATGAGTAGTGCTCGCGTCCACCCTCTGCAGCGGCAGCGGGTGGATCATCAGTTGGTGGCAGGATCATCAGCACAGGTGCAGCAGCAACTTGTGCCTGTTCAAGTAATATATAGTATATAAGTATATATATATGTAATTCAATAAACCAAAATTATTCGTTTAGAGTTTTCAAGTACCTGTCGACCGTATGGTCTCATGGCCATCTCAAACTGCGCGTCCGTAATACGTCCCTCGGCTGTGAAGAGGGCCCACATGTCATGTCTGCTATGCCGACGAGTATACCCAGTATCGTGGGCTGTGGGCTTCCTCCCCATAACCTGTCGTCGCTGTATCATAATCAACACAATCTGTAAGATTCAAACAATCATAGAATCAATGAATTAAGTAAACAATCAAATAAAGTGGCAAGATACTTACGAACTCTGCCTCCCATGACTCAACGCTATCAGATCCGAAATGCAAAGATCCAATGGTCTCCATCTGGATCCGTCATGTGGCAGGTTTCTCAGTAGGATAGCCACCCACAGCTACATTTAGCCCATCATCGTACGCGAGTTTCTTAAGGTGAGATCTTTTATTACTTAAGATCTCCCTTATTCGCGTCCTTCCCCATACATCTGAGAATGTCGCATGTTGGGGATTGGGGTACCGACTATGTACAGCATCTATCACTTCCCCAACTAATCGGCTATTTTGATCTTTAAATCTAATAAAACAATTTCTATACAAGTTTGATACTACCCCACGCATGTACTCCATTACCTCTTTCCTCCTCGCATCCATCACTATCCCGCCCCTATCTGTCACATCATAGCAGATCACTCCCTCCACCTCTCTCACCTCCTCCTCATCCTCACTGTCTCCTCTAACTCGTCTCCCTCTATCTCCTCTCTCACCGCGTGCCCTACTACCTCCCCCACCAAAGCACCCTCCGCATCCTCCACTCCCACTCTTCCTACTGCCGTGTTTTCTCTCCTCTGTACTGCGGGTGGAGTCACGATTGGGGGATTGTCTATGTGACTATGGCTATGTGGGAGTACGTGATGGTGGCTGTGAGCCCTAACGTGACGGTGCCTGGGAGGGTGTGCATTCAGGAGTGTGTTTGGGACGGGGTATGTCTCCTCGGTGGGCGTGGAAGAGGAGAAGCTACATGCCGTCTCGTCGGACTCGCAGGCATAGACGACAGTGAAGTGACATGGATACTTGGGGGCGGGGTATAGATACCAGGCAATCCAGGAGAGGGGATGGGCATACATGTACTCTGTAAGCTCAACTGGACCAGGATGGCGCCCAAAATGATTTAGCATCTCCATCATCCAAGTGCCGTACGCAAATGGATCGGATGAAGAACCTGGATCCATGAAGAATCTGCAAAAATAAAAGTATATACATGATTGCATCAAAGCACAAATGCAAGCTAGCATATATGATTTTGTGAAGGCAAGCCATATGTAGACTGGATCATCTCTCTGAAGAACCTGGATCACAAGCGGGTGAAACACAGTCACGTGTATACACCTGTCCAAAAATGCGTGTATATGCGTGTGAACGTCTGTGCAAACAGGATACATGTAGACATACACGCGTTCCTACATGCGGCCTGCGCAAATTTTTTTTTGAAAGCGATCGACCTTCGACAAATCGTCCTTAGAAAAAAAGCCCACTGTCACAATCATTCACAAAAGTACTACCAGAGAAGGACGGAGACAATCGCATAAAGAAAAGAGACAATAGCATAAACAAATGGAAGGAAAGAGACTGGACAAAGGACAAACTGACTCACCTCTGAAAAAGTGAGTCTTCTTTTTGGCTTGTTTAGGGTTACACGTGTCTACTCCTTGTCTGCTCCTTGCACTTAGGTTTAGTGCTCTATTGGAAGAGGCGGCGACAAAGGAGAGAAATCTTAGTTTGAAAATGTTTATTTGGAGAAGGCGGCGGGTTATTTTAGGTATAGACAGGTCGTCCCATGTAACAGCATGTGTATTTTTGCGTGTATAATAAAGCAGCCGCGTTTATACACGCGATTTTAAGGATGTAGCCGTGTATATACACGCGATTTTAAGGATGTAGCCGCATTCATACATGTGATTTTAAGGATGTAGACGCGCTGATACACGCAATTTTAAGGATATAGACGCGCTGTTACACGTGATTTATAGAAATTTTTATACTTTCATTAAAAATTGATTATGATTTTGTGTTTCCTCTTTTGTACATAGGATGTCATCAACCTCCTCAAGCAGTTCTGGTAAGGATGAGACAATGTGTCATCGTAATCGCGATGTGTGGTTGGGACAAAGGATCAAGTGTATGTGTAATCGATGTCAAGGATGCATTGTACGAGCGCGTCGAATTACCTTGAATCACATCTCCATGTATGGAGAATGGAATCAAACAGGTTTAGAGGTGAGTAGATGTAAATTGATAGTATTCAAAGGACTCATGGTATCCAAATTAAATTAATGGAGTTGTAATATATATACTCTAATTGAAGTAGGATGCAGTACCACACCCTAACATGGTGCCCTAAGCACGGCGAGAGCACGCAAAGCATCGACGAGATGATGCTGGAGCTTTGGGATCTATTGTCAGGGATGAGTGGGAAAGGGATGACAATAGCCCTGCACCCCACGAAGTTTTGGAAGAGGAAGTGTTTGATGATATGGTGCGGTATCTTTTTAGGGATGATCCCAAAGGTATGGATGACGATGATATGGAACAAGAGCATCTTTACAAGGCTTCATCGACACCAATTTTTGAAGGGTGCACATTGTCATGGCATTCCTCACATCGATCGGATGATGGCATGTGGAGAATTCCCGCACACACTCCTGCTTGGAAGCATATTGAAGATGAGTGGCCTAGCTTTAAAACAAAGCCCAAAAACTTCAGACTTGGCCTAGGTATGGACGGAGTGAATCCATTTGGTTTCAAAAGCACCGTATACAACGTGTGGCCAGTTGAGTTGGTGAATTACAACCTTGCACCATCAATGGCGATCAAGAAGGGACATCTTATGTTATCCCTTCTAATTCCAGGGAAACATAAAGTCCAGCATATGGATGTTTATCTCGAACCGTTGATTGATGAGTTGGAGGAACTATGGAGAGGTGTTGCAGTGGTGGACATTAGTAGGCCTCCCTCCTCTCGACACTTCGACTTAAAAGCAGTGTTGATGTGGACAATGCATGACTTTCCAGGATACAATGATTGTTCTGGTAAGAATTCTAATTACCTCCCTACTCTAATACTATTGGCTATATTAATTATAACTATTGACTTTATTATTCTAACTTATATTTATATACTGTAATGTACCATGAGATGGTTTAAAGAAAATAGTTTTTAATTTTGTAAAGGAATGGAGTTTTTCTTATAAAGTTCTCGCGTGTAATAATGTGTGTATAATTGCGTGTATATACACGCGCTGATACACGCGTTTCTGAAACCAATATACACGCAAATTTAGATACCAATATACACGTGCTGGTAGACGTGTTTCTGAAACTTCAATACACGCGAATTCAGATGCCAATATACACGCACCCGATACTACTCATATACATGCGCGACCATACACGCGCCCGTAACTTATCGCATGTATTGAACGCATGTATGGCAGCAGTGTCTTGTAGTGCATCTTCATCTAGGTCTTCAATTTCCAAGGGTTTCTTATTTGCCATATCAAATGTTCTTTTGCCTCCCTTCCTATTGTACACAGTGATGGTACCATGCCTCCAATCTTGAATAGCACCAACAGCTCTTAACCATGGTCTCCCAAGGATAAGGGGAAATGCACCAAGTCCAGTGGGCATGACATGGCAATTCACCAAAGCTTTGACATAAAAAACATCCACTTCCAAATCCTTGATTATGCCCAAACACTTTACCTTTGCATGGTTAGCAAGCCGAATCCTAAACCCTGAACATCCATATGCTTGACTTTATGTTATCCCTTCTAATTCCAAGGAAACATAAAGTCCAGCATATGGATGTTTATCTCGAACCGTTGATTGATGAGTTGGAGGAACTATGGAGAGGTGTTGCAGTGGTGAACATTAGTAGGCCTCCCTCCTCTCGACACTTCAACTTAAAAGCAATGTTGATGTGGACAATGCATGACTTTCCAGGATACAGCGATTGTTTTGGTAAGAATTCTAATTACCTCCCTACTCTACTATTATTGGCTATATTAATTATAACTATTGACTTTATTATTCTAACTTATATTTATATACTGTAATGTACTATGAGATGGTTTAAAGAAAATAGTTTTTAATTTTGTATGGCAATTCACCAAAGCTTTGACATAAAAAACATCCACTTCCAAATCCTTGATTATGCCCAAACACTTTACCTTTGCATGGTCAGCAAGCCGAATCCTAAACCCTGAACATCCTGACATGACAAGTCCGAATCTCTCAACACATGATTGTGTAATGACACAAACTTGAGCTCCCCCATCTATGTAAGCTTCACCCATCATATTACCCTTATACCACGCATCCACAGTTGGACATATGTCGGCGGGTAGCTCACCAAGAGACAACACCTTGATAGATCCACGTCTAGGCTCCTTCTCAATGGGGTTCACAAGTGACTTCCATTGTCTTTTAAGCTTTGGAACCATATTCATGAGTTGTCCAAAGGTCACATCGGCCTTTCTTCCAATGAGGTCATTCTTGAGGCTATATGTACCATGGCCTTCTCCTAATGGAAGATCTTGCACCTGGAACTGTCTATGTGGTCTCCTCTTTCTCTTTGCCTTGGGATCTCCACCTTCTTTCTCCTTACTTTTCTTTTTACTTGGGCCTGCACCATTGGTACCTGCTCTTTCCCTCTTGCCCAAAGGCATCATGTTAGCCTCCTTTTGCTCAACTTGAACCACACCAACATGACTAGGACCTGCTGCTTGTGCTTAATGAGCCCCATTTTCAACATGTTCACCTCTTATATCCACCGCATAATCATTGGCTCTGTTGGGAACATTTTGTGGAAGTGGATACATATCACCTCCCATCCTTTGTGCCACGTTGCAATAGGTACTAAGATGTCCAAGCTCCCCACAATTGTAGCAAGTAGGGACAAACCTCCTTCCACCAAGCATGCCTCATCCACCACCACGTCCTGCTCCATTGGGAGGAGCATCGTTCTCCTGGAAAGCTCCCCTACCAACTTGTTGACCCCTAGCATAATCACCACCTCTTCCTCTTCCACCTGCAATAACACTTAACCGTAACTCTTGCATCATATTCATCATGTCTTGCATGTTGCGTTGCATTTATTCTTGATCCCTTGATCTTTGAGCCGCATGTTCACCTTGCCCTCCATTTCCTTGAGCTTCTCTTTCATTTCTATATTTTTTGTCTTTCCATGCTCATTCATCTGCTCAAGCTTCCACTCCTTCTCCCTGGCGATAGCAATGGCATCATCAAATGTAGCAGGCCTCTTCAACTTCACCTTGAACCTCAAGGTTTCTTTGAGATTGTCCACAAAGAGATCCTTCTTCAACATAGTGGGTGGAACCTCATTTCCAAGAGCTCTACACCATCGATCCCAAAGACGAGTGAATTGCAAGAGGTAATCATCCACACCTTGTATGTCCTTTTGCGTATAGTTGAGGATTTGATGCCATATCCCATCCGCCTCCTCCACCTTCCTATATTCATTCAAAAAGGTATGCTTCACCCTATTATAATCAATTTGGATTGATGGATTTTGACCTTGAGCCTTGGCTTCATATTCTTGCAACCACTTCCTAGCTTCATCTTGTAGGCTATGACAAAACAAGCATAGCAAAATACTAGTATCCTGTATACCACAGATCAAACACTCCACCTCTAATTTCTCTACAAAAACGTTAGCATCCTCTTGTGGGAGGCCATAAAACTTTGGAAGATTTTGAGCTATGACCTCTCTTTAACTAACCGCACCGCACACAATCACAAAGAGTACTTGCCTGATCCTTAGTGGGGGCACCAAAAACTGACAAGGGAAGCCAACAGCGGGGCACCTCTATAGCTTAGCCTCCTTGGCCGTTTGCAAAAACAACTCACAACACAAGCTAGACCAATAAATCAGAAAAGGGTATCTCTTTTCTCTCCACTCAAGCCTAACCTTTTGGGGATTATGAGCACACACCAACCCAAAAGACCCTGCCAGGTGAACTGAAGAGCCAGGGCTTGGAATTAATAGCACACATCAAACAAGCCTTGAAGGGCACCCTCAAAACAAACCATGGACCTGTACCTCATTAATCATTCCCAAATTCTCAAAACATTAAGGCAAACTTCCAACACCTTTCATCAAATCCCTTCGCTCCATTCCCGACAAGACATGAACAACACCCAGCTGCTGCTACATGCAAAATTCTAACTTCCATTGTGCACAAATTTTCAACCTCACACGTCAATCCAATTCAAGAAACTCTTTATACCTCCAAGATGCCAATTTTTTTTACATGAGGAACCCCTCCTCCATACTTTCATCCCCCTCCTCCATGCATAGGTAGTCAGGGGCCTCCTTTTCCCCGGTGTTCGTCTCCCCCAAAACCTCCTATCTGGGCGTGATCTTTGATGATCATGCACACCCGTTTTCTATATATAGGCATCACCGACATGCAACCCATCGTGCCAACACAAGGGGATCTCGCCACCTTTTATTCCACATATGTACATGCCAAAAGCATGAAAAGCATGTCTAAGACCCAAATAACACCAATGGTGCCACCTCCAAGGTCCTAATACCTCGGTGAGGTATGTATGTGGCAGTCACCGGCTAGGAACGTATTCACAATATATACATAGCGTAATCATTTGCACCATCCATGAACGAATTGGCAAGTCTTTCCCAAAGACCACGTGCACTTTTTTTGGTTTCACAAAAAGTGCATAACAACGTGTCCCCTCAAAAAGCCACCCAAAAAACATCAGGACCTTCCGAATTGAAACGGAAATTTAAACCATTCTAATAAACCTTTTGAATAGCCTCTTTAGCCTTTTTAAAAACCTTTTCAAAAAGCATTTTGGTGGCCTATTTTACCCATCTGGTTAGCCTCCTGAATTTTGAGAGAAAATTGCACCTTTTTCCAATTTTTGGGGAATATTTTGCTCGCCCATGGTGACATGGTCCCCCTAACATCCTAAAATTTGAAAACCTCCTTCGATTTTAGGCCCATATGTCTAAAGCCACTAAGGAACGTATGAAAACATTTGTACCAAAATATTTTTTTTAAAATATGAAATAAAACAAACAAAATGCTACATTACATTTTCTCCACTTCAAAGGAATTATTTTGCTTGTAAGTTTTCATTTTCTTTAAAAAATTTATCCAAGCCTGTGGAGAAACAAGGGTACAAACTAGAAGTTTTTTGTAGGTTGATCCTCCAACAGACAATAACAGTACTACAGAACAAAAGCTTTAAGAACAAGGTGATTTAAAAGTCAAACTTCAAAGAATAATCAGTGGTTGATGTAGCTAGTTTTATTGCTAGACCTAAGACCCCGTGCTATTAGGTGTTACTAACTTCAGTTGGAGAGGCTGGAGGCTACTGGACTCTCTTACGGTGGATCGAGCGTCTTATTTATTTTGATGGAGAAAAATTAATATAAAAAAACAATAACAACTGCTATGCCAGCATTATCTAATTTTTAACTTTTTGAATAATTTGGATAAATTTGGCTTCTTCAGTAAGTATTAAAATATTGTGAAATGTGAATGAACTACATGATTGAAAGGGTAGGGTATCATGCGGAGCCCACATAAAATGAGTATGCCAAGTTACCAACTTCCAAGTGGTTTCTTTATGAATTATATATTTATTTTAATATATTAATATGGTTTGATGCCAACTTGGTTGTTGTGAGTGGTTAAAGGATGGGAGTCCTAGTAGCGAGTCAACGTGGGTTTGAAACCTGTAGAGTGTTTTGTGAGTTGTGTGTATATAAACCGGTGACTTTTGGTAAATGTTTAAAAAATATATAATGGGGTTTCCTTCAATATATTTATGTTGAGCAACACCTTGCAAAATTAAATGTGTGTAACATCATCTATGTAGAACACTTAACATTGTATCATACAGCATCTCGGGCATCTATGATACAATGTTAAGTGTTCTACAATTGCCCTCCTTTAGGGCGGGCTAGAGAACACTTATTGGGCTTTCAAGAAGTATCCCTGAACCTGTGAGAGGCCCATGGAACATTGCTCTGGTGATGGTGCTGAAGCAAATATGGGCTACTAGATGCGCTGTGGAATGGGTGCTTTAGAGATGGCCTTCACGGATTTTGGTATACTTTTTGACTCGATGCTGCTGGTGGCAATTAAATCCCAGAATTGTAACTCAATAGTAGTTATAATCCTGTCTACAAACATTGTACGGGTGGTTTAATGCTCCCTTGCCTATAGGTAGCTAATGTTTTTTTCTTTCTTTATTTTATTAATATATAACTCGCATTATAAAAAAAATATTTTTTTTTCTTTCCTTCTTGTCCAAACACTTGATCACACTATGAAACAAGTATACCAACACTTGATCACTATGGAACAAGTGTATAAACAACCAAAGAGTCAACCTTTGTGTATGAATCTTGGTGTCCCATACCACCAAGACCACCATGAACTTCATGAACAAGTGATGTCCCATTCCATCAAATGAGCATGAAGTTCACTGTGACACATAAATCAACTCTTTTCCTCTCTTTTAGAAACCAAATCTCAAGCATATGGATGACTATGTAACCATGGGTATTTGCACCAGATGAACCTTGCACAGTCTGTTCCAAAGTTCAACATGCTATGATTTGAAGAACTATATCAAGTTCCATGGCCTCAAATACTCAATTTAGAGTATTTGTCAAACCAATACGATAAGGTCTCAATGTCCCATTACATCAACTGGTAATTACGCCCATTTATGAAGATCTTAAAGACTAGCCACATAATGTAGCTTTCGAACAAAATCTCTCCAAGTTACTCCCATCCTATTGGGCAACAAGAGAAAATACATACTCCAAAGGTAGGTTGAGTAGCTCCATACTCTGTTACACATGCTAAACAATTAGACTGCTAACATCATGTACATTCAAGTTTTGGTAAACTCCAAATTGAAAGATAACTACAGACCTCACTCTAAGATCACTACAAATCTTAAAACAGTTGATCTCTACAGACCATGCACGGAGCACTTGCATCTGTGCGGACTAAGCATAATCTCCATGCCTACCCAAAATAAGCTATCTAACAAGCACGAGACCACTATAGGCACCAAGGTTTATGGCAGCTAACGGCCATAAATCCAATCGGAGTGTGTGCCCGTGTTTAGTAGCACTACGGCTACCCATAAAGTGATGTGAAAACATGTATTTGCAAGCATGTGCATCCATATATACTCATAAATTGTATTGTACAAGCAAGAAAATGACTCATGTGCATTCTCACACATTCATTTCATCAATGTACACATTTGTTTGGTCATAGCTTCATATGACAATGGCAGCAGTTTTATGGCAACCTGCGACTTTGCGAGAACCCTTCTCATCGATAATGCCATGTGTGAGTACGCACACTTGGAGCCAGAAATGTCAAATTAGCTTCCCTCATATCCTGCCAAATACTCATGATCGACACACAGGACCATGTCATTAGTTTTTCAAATACATTTTCAAGTTCATTAATGATTCCTTATTGCATATTAGCAAGCTTGTATACATCTACTACGACATACTTACAAAAAGATGAATACACTCAGAGTTCTCCTTGAGACTAAAACACCACTCTGGGTGTGAATGCCAGTCTTAGGATGGATGCTACGGCCCAACTTGTGCTTTGCCTTAACACACACATACTAAGCTTCTTAGTATTTAAGTCATCGTGTGTGTCTCACACATACACATTTAAAGTGTGACTTTGTGTGGGAACCTTCCCATTTTAAAATATATATATATATATATATTAAGGCTCTACGACATTATCAACATTGTGTAGCACTCTCTCATGAGGCAATGCTCGCAATGAGGACAAGATGACAGGCCTCAAGCTTATGTGAACAGCAGCTTGTTATGCCCCAGCTCAGCCTATAAAACACCACTGTGCAAATCTATGCTACGATGATGGCCCAAAACTGTCTAAGCATGGCTACTTGTGCTATGTCTTATGTCATCGTGTGTGTATCTCACACACACACACATTTAAAACGTGCAAGGTTTCTTCCCATGGGAACTTCCCCCAAACGTTTTTTTAATGAAAAATAAAAAACTATTAAGGTTCAAAACCTTATCATCATCGGGGCGCTACCATGAGGAAGCTGTTGGGAGAATTGGATGTTTGGCGAGGATCACATTTGTGGCACTCATTCTCTAGCTGGTCCGACCACAACTCGACCAAAAGAAGCGCACGCAACTTCAGGTTATCATCGCTCTAGAGGTGGGAGGACACGGTGGAGTGAACCTGCTTGGCGAACCTACTTAAAGGCTGTTGTGATGATGGGCATAGTGCCCATTTTCCTGTTGCATTTACAGCCCTCTATCTGGATTACACTATGCGTTGGAGCTCTCTGGCTGGATTACACTATGCACGATGGTGCTAGTCGTGCTCGGCCACAGAGTGTTCTTGGCTCCCTAGCAAATTACTGCTCAACTAATGGTTATCGTTGTTTATGCCCTTGCTGCCTGTCGTGGCTAGCATTGTTGTGACAGTCACGCTTTCTACTCCCATTGGTGAGCTTAACGTGCACAACCAGTTAAGCTTGCGTTGTTGGCTTTGTTACTTAGTTTCTTGCTTAGCACTTGCTTGCGCCTCCTCCACAAAACCAGAAGAGAAGCTCCTTCTTGTCCACCTTATCCTCTTCCCCACACAGGTAGGTAGACACACAGACAAAAAAAAACACGAGCAATACCAGATTTTAAAAAAAAAAACAAGATAACGTAAGGCTTATCTCTTTCCAGAGCCCGATCATGTGTGGAGAATCGGGAGAGAGGCCCGACGAATCAAAACGCTACTCTGATGCCAATGTTACATTGTTGTAATAGCCGCCATAGCATAAGAGGGCAACGAGTTCTAGTCACCACCAAGCCATAGAGAAGAACATGGATAACATCACTCCTAAGAACTTATAGGGGCCTGGCCCTTCCATATGCTTGCCCAGCCACCCAAGTGCTCCAACTTGGATGCCCTCACCGCTAGACCCCGGATGCACCCACCATCTACGCTCAGCATATGGACTCCGCATCCGGTCAAGCTCCCACATGCTGTTACAAGTTAGGTGACAATAAGGCTCTATGCATATGCCATAAGGCTTATGTATATAGCTTGGATAAGCTAGAAGCTATGCATAAGGCTTGCAAAAGCTCTATACATAAAGCTTGCATAAGCTCTATGCATAAGGCTTGCATAATATAATGCTCCTTACATCAATAGCTTGAGGACTTGTAAGACTAGAACTTTGATTTTCCACCCAACTATATCCCAAATGGACCCTAAACACATGGTTATATAGGCCTAGGTGATACATGACCATCCATCTTCAACCCCTTTATCTTTCAATGGCTAGACATGGCCCTTTCACTATTGAATGTCTCCTCAACTCCCCTTAGAAGGGGGATCCTACTTTTGTGGCCTTTGGGCTTCTCTTATGCACCATCTATATCCCTTTTACATTGACCTTAATGACTATTAACCATTGCTTTAGGTATTTCTCATTTGAAATCCCCTAAACCTTATTTATATGCAAACCTTTTCCATATAAATAATATTTTCTAGTCTTACCTTATAATGTTTCCTATCAGTCTCATGCATCAACTCGATGGCAAAACATCCAGTTGTGTGGAAAAGTTGATGTTTTGCATCAACTCGATGCAAAACATCGAGTTGTGTGTGTGGAAAAGTTGATGTTTTACATCGAGTTGATGCAAAACATCAACTTTTCCACACAACTCGATGTTTTACATCGAGTTGATGAAAAACATCAAGTTTTATGAATAAGTTGATGTTTTACATCGATTTTATGCAAAACATCAACTTTTCCATCAAACTTGATGTTTTGCATCAAAATTGATGTTGTAAAACATCAAGTTTTGTGGGAAGTTAATGTTTTGTATAATGTTGATACAAAACATCAAGTATTGCAAAAAAGTTGATCTTTTGCATAGAAAGTTAATGTTTTGAATATAAAGTTAATTTTTTACATCAACTTGATGCAAAATATCAAATTTTCATAAAAGTTGATGTTTTGTATCAAGTTGATGGAAAACATCAACTCTTAGTTAAGAAGTTCTTACTCAGCATTAAGTTGGCCGCAAATGTTATAGCTAAAACATCCTTACTATGTGTAGTAACCAGTAGGATTCAAACCTAAGTCCTGCCTGATATTTTACAAAAAAGTACTTTGGAAAGTATAAACTTTTATTTCTTAAAGAGATATTTTTCATAATTTCTAAACTCATTTAATAACTAAAATTACCATTTAACCCCTTTTTTGTCACATCAAGGACACATCCTCTTTAAAAATGAATGTGGAATTATTTTTCAAAATTAGACAACTTTTAAATAGCTTATTCATGATATTTTAAAATTCATATATACGTAAAGAACTCTTTTTAAAAAAGTATATATTATCAATTGAGAAATTGTGATACTCAAGAGCTTCAAAATGGGATTTAATACTACTCTCATCGAGAGCCAAAATAGGGTTTTACAATTAAGATAATAATTGTATCATGATAATGCTTTTGTAATATAATTGTACAAATATTTTTTTATAGTTGCACTCTGTAGCACATCCTCAATCATGCTGACATGGCCGCAGATGACCCAAGGAGTCTAAGCTTCAAGTGTACACATAGAAGAAAAAAATTATATTTGTAGATAGTGAAGAAGAGGATGCCTCGTCTATCTTCTCAGGGGGAAAGGCACATCGACTAGTGATGGTGTAGCAATGATTATGAGGAACCATAACTATGCCATAAGCTATATGTTTAGAAAATGGCTTCTTTTACAGTTGTATCATTTTTTTAATGGATTGAAGATAAAAATAATAAACATTGTCTCTATTTTGGCATGTTTTTTGAAAACTTATTGTTAGATTTTTAATTATAATCTCAAAAAGATGAAGTCTTTTTTTTCATGTCAATTTTTGTAAGAAACATGTAAAGTGTCCAAAATATTATCGTTTTTTGGCAGTGTTGTACGCATGCGTATACCACTTTTTAAAAAGAGGTAAAAAACTGAACTTTTTTTATGGAATCTTTGAAAGATGCCAAATGTTTCTCGTTTTCAAGAAATATTACGTATTTTGTCCGCAGCAGTGTTAGATGTCTTCTACTCGTTCCGGATAGTGATGGGTCACCATTAATTAGAGGTCTATAGTGGTTATGTAATATGCAAGAATGTTTGTGTCTGTGAACATTGAGTGACATTGAATCATATTAGAAAATGGAGATCGTTTGAACCAATGCCAGGCCAACATGATGATGCAAGTTAATTCCCTTGTTCATGTGCAATATGCAAGAATGTTTTTGTGCGTGAATGTCGAGTGACATTAGAGCATATTAGAAAATGGAGATCGTTTGAACCAAACTTATGAGATGATATATATACACATGGTTTGCCATATGTAATGTTGAGTGTCATTTTTAAATATGGCTCATTATGATGAGGAGGGCATGGACATTCGTGCACAAGTACTACACAATATGCTTGATTATTCTATCATTGGGGAAAACTTGAGGAAGAATTACAAACATCATAAGGAGCACTTGGAAACTGGAGCATGTTTAGTACATTTGGAAGACCCAGGATTTCCTCCACATGAGATAGACGAAGAGGATGTCATGAAGAGAAACCTAACTTTGAAACACATGAAAGAGAGGACGTGTTACACAAGGAGGCTAACACACCATTGTATGAGGATGCAAAGTACTCAACTTTACAGGCATGCTTAGAAATCCTTAACTTGCAAAATAACATATGGGTGGAGAAATAATAGTGTGAATAGCCTACTCTGATTATTAAAGAAGATGCTCCCAACAAAAAATTTGATGCCCGCAAAAGAAGAAGTGATGCCCGAAAAATATTTTTCAAGATTGGTATGGATTATCCTCAAATTCATGCGTCGTAAGGATTGTGTACTATTTAGGGGTGCCTTTGCCAATGTCATGCAATGTCCAATTTGTGGAGAGAATCATTACAGGAAGGATTTACAGGGTTTAAAAAATTTGTAAATGGTATTGAGGCACTTTCCTATTATACCTCACATTTAACATATGTTCCAGTGTCAATACATTTTAACCATCGTTCAACCGATAGCATGATAAGGATTTCTGCCGACTCATAAGCTTGGGCTCACATTAAGAATGAATGGCTAGAGTTTAAAGATAAGCCCCATAATTTATAGCTTGGATTGGGTATGGATGGGGTGAACCCATTTCAATTGAGGTCTAGATCATTGTCCACATGACCCATTGTTGTTGTGAATTGCAATATTCCTTCATGGATGTCCATCAAGAAGGGTCATGTGATGATGTTGAAAAAAAAATGCATGGTGGATAATCAATGGATGATGCAACTAACAATATAACCACCATGAGGGCCATGATGATAATACCTCTATATCTTCTTCAAGTATCGGAATATGACTTTTTATTGATATAAGAGACATCGAAATGATGGATTTAGAGATAGACCAATTGGCATGCATGGATTTATTGCAAGATGCATTTGATGATGGTACTGATGATTAAATATATATCATCATTACATATGTACACAACATTGATTGGTTTATAACAATTTGGTGATTTTATTATTTTATTTGAAAAGATTTGGATGTTTGTTAAGCTTTTTGGACTTTAATTTAGTTTAAGTTTTTATTTCCACTCGAGTTGTACATTCTTCTTTTTTTCATTGCCGACACTTATAGTAGCATTTTTAGAGCACCACTTAGCGGCATTTATCTAGCGTCATTCCACGGTGCTAATAACGGCGCTCATAGTAGCCTTTATCTAGCGCCACTCTCAGCGGCGCATAACAAAACTTATAGCAACGTAACGTAAAACATTGCTAATACTTTCTTCTCTTGTAATGTTGGCCATGAAGAGGGGTTCACCCCTCATACTTATATGATGGAAATGACTCATATGTCCCTCAAAGCTTCCCAAGTGTTCACCTAAAATCAACACATAAACCATTGAGAAAGAGCCAAGAAATAAAGCCCGAGGGGTCCACTAAAGAGTATGTACGATAGCACATGCGTTCAACAGAAGGGGGTTTTTCTCGGATGGACTTACATAAATACTTACAAACATAAGGGGTTTTTTAATTGAAAAAGTAAAAATTTCCATACATAAGGGTTAGTTTTATTACCAAAATCCATACATAAGCGGTATATTTAATATACAAAAATTTACTAATAAGGGTATTTTAAAATAACCCTTGAACACACGTGCTATAGTAGGTAGTGTTTACATAGTCGACCCCCGAGAGGAAATGAAGAGGTCAACACAGATAGTTCTAGATAAAAGGCTCACATTGACGAGTTTTGAAGAACAACAAACAACTATGGCTAACAATCCTCGTATCAGCACAATACTAATGCTAATAATTTATTCATAGGATTGTTTTTTACAAAAGGTATCTTTTGTAAAAACTTTGATTCATATAAAAGATATACATAAAGTTTGATATTTGAGGACTTATTCAAGAAATACAAAAATAGTATCATAATATTCAAATTTCAATTGAATAATACAAATTCAAGGTCAAGAGTTTATTGCTTGATACGTATTCACTTTTGATCATCATTAGATGGAACATGCAATGATATGTATATTCACGTTTGATCATCATTGCATCGCACATGCCATTACTTTATTCTCTCCATCATTTCCAAGCATTCTCCCCCCCAAACATATCGTTAATTAATTTGAATACCTTAGACCTACTTTTTTTTATATTTGATGGCATAGACTCTTAACTGTCAATTGACTCAAAATTGGGTTCCTTATCACTGTTCTGTCTTCTTTGGTTTTTACCAAGCATTATCTTGGATCCGTCAAGGTCCTTGTTTTCTTGGGACTCTTTTTTACAACTAACACTTGCAGCCTTGAGTTGTTCACATATCTTGCTATCTTTTTTATGTTGATTTAATCTTCTATCCATGTAAGATAATACTTCTAGATATCTTACTTTTAAAAAAACTTCTTAATCAAAATAATAATTTACTATAAATAATTTTTAGAGTTTATGGGTATACATTAAATTTTCTCACACCCCTCTTTTCCACATGCATATAGGCACATGTATGCTTGGTTCATAATATTGTTTTAATGAGAGCATATATTACAATCATGACCTAGTTACTTTACTTCAAAGTTAGAAAGCTTGCAAAAGGACGTAAAACATTTTTTTGTAGAAATGCGATTATAATAGTATATAAGGACTTACCTAAGTCTTTTATATAGAATATGGAGTTTGTCTTTGTAAAAATGTGATGATAATAGTATATAAGGACTTACCATAAGTCCTTTACATAGAAGTTTTTTTTGTAGAAATGTGATTATAATAGTATATAAGGACTTACCCCATAAGTCCTTTACATAGAAGTTTAAGTTTTCAAGTGAGTCTTTGAGGTGTTACTCAATAGTCATGTTATTTCACATCACACTAAAGTTTTGTTTAGAAGCTAATATATGTTACGCTCAATTATTATACAATGTCAGTATAAGAAGTTATCATTAGAAGGTAGAGAAATTATTACCCTATAGATTACATAGTATAATTAAACCTACTTAATCTAAAAGAATATATATTTCTTCAAAGATGTATTCGAAATTATTACCCTATAGATTAAATAGTATAATTAAACCTACTTAATCTAAAAGAATATATATTTCTTAAAAGATGTATTCGAAAACCCATTATCCCATAGCATCATGTGGGTTTCCCACTAGTATACATGTAAACGATGAACTCAATGAAGTGCATTATGATGTTTACACATTATTTGAAAACCCTTTGCATGGAGATGTCATATGAATCTTTTTATGAAAGGTAAAGACTTTGTCTACTTCGAAACATATTGAAAACACTGCATGTTTTAGTTTATGCATGCACACAATAATATTTTGTGAGGATGTAGTATAACATGATCAAATAGGAACCATGTACCACATCCAATAAAAGAAAGATAGTATTGTTAGCTATGCATTCTCCTTAATCATTCAAAAGCAAAATCTAAACCATGGTATATCACACATGCAATAAAGATGAACTTGTTAGCAATACATTCCCCTTCTTATCAATAGATTTCCCTTAGTCATTTCGAGGCAAATAGGAACCATGTATCCCACATGCAATAAAGATGAACTTGTTAGCAAAAATGCAATGAAGATGAACTTGTTAGCAATAATGCAATGAAGATGAACATGTCACGGAATACATTGCCTTTAATCATTTGGAAGCAAATAGATTCACCCTCAAGGGGTGTACCACTAAGAAACCTATGTATCACGTGTGTTCAAGGGGTATTTAAAAAAGCCCTTACCTATGAATTTTTCACGAATAAAATGACCCTTTTTTCTTTATAGATTTATAGGTTTTTTTTCCAAAATGAATTTTAAAAACTCATTCTGCGTAAATGTATTTCTGTAAATTTACTTTAAATTTTTAAGTTTAAAAACCCCTTCATTTAAACTCACATGGTATACTAATATATTTTTAAGTTAACCGTGGTATACTTATATATTTTTAAATTAAACCATGAGGGTTCACCATGTAAAGAAAGATATCTTACTAACTTTACATACAAAAGCCTGATGTTGGCCATGATTCCTATAAATTTATGTGTATTTGATGCAAATCCATGCAAATACAGAGCATATAGACCTCACATATCATTACGTCTGAGCAAAATGGAGCAAGTGCAACTGGAGAAAACTTCAGCAACAATGCCTTAGCAGGGGCATCAGTAGGTGTTAGCGTATGTTTCATCGGCCAAGTAACCAGCACAACCCAGCACAAGAAAGTGTAGACCTCACATATCATTACGTCTCAGCAAACTGGAGCAAACTTCATCAAATGCCTGAGCAAACTAGAGCAAGCACAACTAGAGAAACCTTCAACGACATAGTGCAAATTATCTTTCTCTCAGCCATGGCTTCATCGCTCAAGGCTTAGCCAACTCAACAACCAGCAATTTTAAAAAAATAGTATTTTTATTTCATCCATCCTAAGTGTTTCATTCCAGGGAAGTGTAGTGCAGGATAGCACACCTTTGACAACGTAGCACAAGAATTTTTTTAAAAAAAATAGAGAGAAAAAAATAGTATTCGCATTTCAAGCACTGCATTTATTTTCTCTATCGCCCACAGTTCCTTCAAAGCAAAGCAAAGCAAGCAAGGTGTTGTAAGCTTTACTAATTTCAAGAGCTCTCAACCACCAAGGTAATGCAAGAAGGAGGAGGAGAGAAAAAAATGGCTGCCAACGTGAAGGTGAAGGAGGGTTTTTAAGAAAGAAGACTTCACTCCCTTTTTAAAACAATCTTTAGGGTTTTCTACCTTTCACATTCCCTTCACATAATCTACTTTCTTTTGGTCCACCATTTACTCTTGTGGCCTTACACATTGTTTCCATCCACATTTAATTTTTTGCCTAGTTCATTCACACTACTCCTCCTAGATTATGTGGACCTTTTGAGCATTACTTGAGGTGGGATCACGGATGTTTTCAAATGCATTGGCATACTTTGGGGTTTATTCACATGTGCAAGGTGTATCACGTGCGTTCACATATATTTGAACCTTAGAAAAAACATTACATGCTTTTAGATTTGTTTGGGCTCGAGCGTTCACATGCTACTGCGCATTGTGGGCCTCTTTCACACGATTTATACTTTGATGGGTTTGTTCACATTTACGATGTGCATTTTATGCAATGTTAGCATTGATTCACACATATTTTAATATGGCTAGCATTTTCTCACACTATTTATGCTTTCATAGCCTTGATCACATGCATTAGCACATTATGGGCTTGTGTCACATTTTTGGGATTTTGTGAGTTTGTTTACTCACCTTTGGCTTTATTTGTGGTTGTTCACATGCAACCATAAGTCTTTCTTATTACTTTTATCCTTCATTTGATCGCCATGGTGTAGATTTACATCATCGTCAATATCATTTTGATAGCATTTTTTATTGTGATGGTAGGAGAGCCGCTCACACACTGTCATCATGGCTCTACGATTGCTATCATGATTTGCCTTTGTGTGTCATGTGTTGCATATCTTTTGACGCATTTGCACATGCCTTTGGCATTTCAAGGCTTAGACCTCTATATCAGAGAAATTATGAGCTCATTTTGGGGCCCTCTAAGGAGTTTCATGCTCTTTCTCTCTCTAAACAATGGG
The DNA here is from genome assembly GCF_041138505.1 of Cibotium barometz. Lineage (NCBI taxonomy): Eukaryota > Viridiplantae > Streptophyta > Polypodiopsida > Cyatheales > Cibotiaceae > Cibotium > Cibotium barometz. Next base: position 26,052,292 of record NC_141064.1, on the reverse strand, counting down.
GCCATGGTGAGCCCTATCAATCTTATGTCAAAACCCCTCCATGTGACATATCATTAAGAAGCTTATAATGATTAGATTTCAAATATATATTCCCCGTCAACTTTCAAGTAGTAATGCTCACAAGATCCAACACAAACAAGATTTAAGATGCCAAAATGTAACATTAAATGCCACATCATCACTTTTGAAACCACTTTTTGGGGAGCTTCACTATCCTATGTTAGAACCCCATCATGTTATATACCATTGGAAAGATCTTGAAGACTACATTCTAAATCTACCAACTCCAAAAACTTTGGGAATGATGTGCTCAAATTTCACCATGGCCCCATTTTTGAGAGAGAGAGAGAGAGAGAGAGAGAGAGAGAGAGAGAGAGAGAGAGAGAGAGCATGAAACTCCTTAGAGGGCCCCAAAATGAGCTCATGAGGCAGCATATTCATACAAATATTGGATGTTCAAGCTTCACAATTTGATGCCTAGTCATTTTCAGCATTTGTTCATAAGGAGGAGATATGTGCCAAATTGTCTAGATGTCTACACACGATGATTTCATTGCTTGGTTACATTGGCATGGATGGTTTAGTTTTGTTTATGTGGGATGATTCTTCTTTTGGTGACTTGATGGAGTTTCCCACACTCTTGCTTCATCTCGTGATTATGTTTCTGATAAGGACAAGGACTACATCAACATGGATACTTCTAAGGATGATGATAATGTTCATGATGTGGCCATAGATGATTATATGGGTGATGATGATCATGGGGATCATTCATGGGATACATTTGGTGAGTTATGGCATGACAAGATTGGATCCTTGTAGGACGCATATCGCGCATGCTTACACTTTCACCGCTATCATAGTGGTGTTTGCATGGGCTTTGATAGCTTCTATGAATCACCCCTGACATCGACTAGCCCATCATCTCATTGATTCTCATTTACTTAGCCCAACTCATTCATTGTATTATGATGGGGATGATGAGGATGATGTTGTATTGTACACATACATGATGACATTGATGTATCACACACACATGCACATGATCATAGTGATATACATGCACATGATGCCACTAACACATGCACATGATGATGATATATGTGATAGTGATGTGTGTGAGTTAGATCATGTGGGCATGATCTCAAGGGTAGAGATGGCAGTGAGGATACCGAGCATCAACATTTCTATGCTTATCGTCTTCCCTACAGATCATGTGGACACTCTAGTTGATTGTGGTGACATTCTAGAGGATAGTGTGGATTTAATTAGTGATGTATGTATCAGCACACTTGAGATTCGTGATCCTCCGCATATGGGTGAAAGAGACACCTACGAGCATAGACCTAAGTTCCTAGTGTTAGATGCATCATGCTATTCTTCTAAGATTTCTATTTCTAGAGATATCACTGATATGACCACTACTGCTAGTATTCATAGCATTCCTAGCAACCTTCATGTGGATAAAGTTCTTGTATTTGAGTAGTCAAACGGATAGTGCATGAGAGTAGTGATGATTTTTTTGAGATTAGACCTCGTAGGAGAGGTAGGATTGTGCATATGGATATAGATAGCTTTATACTTGATTTAGAAATTTTCTTAGATCCAGTGACTAGAGAGGTTGCCCTATCTTGGGATATAAGTTATACATGGATTCCATTGATAGACATAGACCATGATCATGATGATGACTTTAGAGATTTTGAAGATGACATGGTTAGTGATTTGATGGATGACACAACTTTCATCTCATGTGCAGATACACTATCAGTATTCAGTGATGATGATGATGCTTATGGTGGTGATCCTATTGATCATGCTTTTGTTTTGGAGGACCACACATATGCAAAGGATTTCACACATGAGGGCATGTTACATATTTTGGATCGTGCCTATATCGACGATACAATGGATCATGCCCCAGGTGATTCGAGCTATGCTATAGTGGGATGACGGCATTGATTCACATGAGTACTTTCATGATGGAAACTTTGAGATGTGTTTCTTCGGTGTCCATGATTGTCTACACGACCCTAGTTTCTTTGGATCAAGGACATTCAGGTGCATCATATGCCACTTGGGATGTATGGTAGTTAATTATACGGCATACCATTCCGATGCACTTGTCACATATCTTGGTCTTTTTCTACATGGAGCATTTGACATTCCAGTTAGGAGTTTTGCTTCCATTTGGTGGATACCCTGGATGTCACTTCCATGTTTTAGTCACAAGGATGGGCTTATGAGCTATCCCTCGGACTTGAGCTTTCCTTTTGACCCAGGAGCTATTTGTTAGTCCTGATGTGTACTTCATTTATCCATTCGACCCAGGAGGATTTTTACCTAGCCTCGTGGCTTCTTGCACTTTTCTTTTGACCCTAGGGGATATTTGGCTACTTTCATTGCCGCGAGAGTGGTCTTTCACACTTTCCCTTTGATCTAAGTGGGAGATTTCTTAGCTTCATCATACGGGAGGCCCTCATCCTTTCCATTTGACCCTGGGGGTCATACTTTTCATGTTATAGTATTTGGGTCTTGCATGACAGTGCCTTGGCTTTGGCTTTCATAGATAGCTTTTGTATATATTTGATTTTTTCATGAACATTCTTTGATTTCAAGGACAAAATCATTATAGGAAGGGGTGGTTTGTAATGAAGCAACAACTTTAGATTAGGTTTAGGACCTTTGTCATGGGCTTGAGTATAAAAGGGGGCTCATGGACTACTATTGTACCTTTTGATATCTTTTGACCTCTTGACTCTTGGAGCCTCATGGCTTTTAAACCTTGGCTTATGGAAGGCTATTTCTATCCTTTTTGTGGTGAACCACTAAATCACTTAGGCATTAATGATTGTCCCTAATCTCAACTTTATGATCACTCCATTTCACTTGTTTGCCAACGAGTCAAGTGAAATCATGGAAAACAACATGGCTTACTAATGCCTTTACATATTCCTAATGGTCCTTGGGAAGAAATATCTATGAATTTCATTACTGGTTTACTTCTGCTTGAAATGATATGTTTTGGACTATTGTTGATAGATTTAGTGAGCAAGCATATTTTATTACATGAAAAAGGCATTTTCTACTTTGCAAGATGCACATCTTTTCATTAAACATATCTTCACACATCATGATCTACCTAAAGTTATTGACCCTAGGTTTTGTAATCATTACCTTATTTTCAAATCTAGGATCTAAATTTGATTTCACATATGCTTTCAATCCTAAAAGCAATGGCCAAATCTAAGCAACTAATAGTACCATTTTAGATCTATTAAGGTCCTACACAATCTCTACACTAGCTAATTGGCATCAACATCTTCATTTGCTACAATTTGCTTACAATAATATACCACACTCATCTATAGAAAAAGGTCCTCTCTATATTGATATGAATAGAGGAAGTTACCTCAAGGAATTACTTTCTTAAGTGTCAAGATAGGAGAGGTCATAATATCCTAGCATGGGTAGCTTCCCTCTATTAGAGACAATGAAAGAACTCATACAATGGAAGATGAATTTATTTATTTAGAGTTAAGGAGATTTATGATGATATAAATTGTAAAAGGGAAAAGTAATGTTGATCTTGGATTAAATGAGTGATACGCAGACCAACTCCTAAGTGAAATTTGTAAAATGGATAAAACATCTAGTAATCTACTCTCTGACAAGATAGATGATGATTATGATATAAGTGTGTGTATAAATAATTAGATTTTCTAATAATATTATTGTACAAGTAATTAGATTTACTAATATAATTGTGTGTACAAGTAATTATCTTTACAATATAAGTGTGTGTACAAGTAATTAGCTTTACTAATAATATTTAATAATTGGCCCAAAAAGTAGTCATTGGTATTATTGCCTTTAATGAGCTAATTGTGAAAAAAATGCATTATTACTTATATAGCACACATAAATCTATGTGTCTCAATGGCTCTTACCTTGAGGATCAAGGATACTTGTATGATTACTTGTATAACACACATAGCTCTATGTGTCTCAAATGGCTCTTACCTTTTGAGGATCAAGGATACTTGTATGATTACTTATATAGCACACATAGCTCTATTTGTTTCAATGGCTCCTCTTACCTTGAGGGTCAAGGGTTCAAACTCCTCTATCGAGTTCATGCCCATGTGTGAGAAAATCCCTTCCTAGGGATCCATGAGGTTCAGTAACCAACTATTAGGTTGTGTACTTTTTTTCCTTTTTAGCCCTACAAACTCTCAATCCTTAAGTGATGATTTGGGCTTGTAATGTTTATGGATTCATAATCTTGGATATTTTCTTGACTGGGCCCCATAGGTCGTATTTGACCATTGACGACGTTAATGAATCTCTCTCTCTCTCACTCTTAGTCTCACTCACTCGAGTCACACACACACACACATGAACGCTTTAAAATATGACTCGACATATTCATTAATTAGTGCCCGCACTAATTAATGAATAGCCTAAGGTTAAGACTTTAGGAATGAGAAGACCCTGAATCAAAGCAACGAAGTCTGAGAACAGAGCAATCGCAAACCTAATTAAACAACCAAGCATCAAAACATTAACTAAACCCTAATCAAACAAATAGGCATCAAACCTAATTCAAACCAACGAGGAGACATTGTTTTACCTGTCGCCATCCTCGAGGTGGCTACTCACAACCACGCGAGTAGGGCAACGACAAGACTGCGAGAGGGAGGAGTAAGAACTATAAGGAAGAGTACCATGCGATGGGAAGACCCACAAACATTCACGATAGATAACATTGAAAAACCCTAAAAGAGCCTTTACACCTTGTAATTACAACCTATAGTTATAAACCATTTGTCACCATTTACACCCTAGGTTTCAAACAATCACCATTTACACCCTAACCAATTAATACAAAAAAATATTGGGGACCAATATTCTCTCTCCTATTCACTCTTTGTTAATAATTAATTTGTTAGAGGGGCCTATTTTTTCTATGCTAAGGTTTAACCTTAGCACACAAAAAATATTTTAAAAAGACCTTAGGTGTGCCTTACCTTTATATATTTTTTAGAAACTTATTTGTCCTCTCTCTTTCGTTCCTCTTCATCATAGCCCCTCCCCTTTGCCTCAGCACACATAGCAGAGAGGGTGGCGAAGTTCTAAGAGAGAGAGAGAGAGAGAGAGAGAGAGAGAGAGAGAGAGAGAGAGAGAGAGGATTATTAGATGGTGATTTTGTGGAGAAGATCTTTGACGGTCCCAGAGGATTCTATGAGGTCCTATTCTCATCCTCCAAAGAAGTTAGAGATTTAGTTATGCAGAAAGTCCTGTTATTTCTAGATGCATGTTGTATCCTAGCACCCTATGGCAGAGTATAGAGATATGTTGCACACACTAGGCATGCCCTATTTGGGTTGAGGTTATAGACTTTCCATCAAATATGTGGGAATTGTTACCGTTGGCCATGTGTACTATTGGGGAGGTGTTGGTGGAGCCCAGAATGTCGTCCAAGAATAAAAACAAGGTTTGCATCGGATACTAGGAAGCCTCGACCTCGACAATTGAGGTTGTGCGTGGATGAATTTGACCCTTTGTATATCGATTTAAAGTGGGGATCGTTTGCAATCCATTTCTTCTATTGTGAGGAGATAGGTCACTTCATTTCAGAGTGTCCACCAGAGGAGGTGAATGCCGCTAGCCACAACCGAATGTGTCCCAGGTTACGACTCATAAGGATAGAAGGCATTGATCTTGTATAATATTTTAAGGAAAGAGAGGCCGATGGTGGTACCTCTCATTGATTGGCTTTCTATTTTTTGATGGATTATAGAGATTACTCTTTGGAATGTAAAAGGTGTTCACCGTCTAAGAATTATCGCATGTGGCGTATTGTGTTTTAAGGTCAATGGGATATGTTTTGTGTTGCGGAGCATAAAAAACATTCCATGGTTGGACAAGTTTATGATTACAAGTAATTTTGTGTGTTTTATAGTGGGTACTGTTAAAACCCTAAAATCTCTCTAGATAATTGTTATGCATAAACATGCATAAATCAAGCATAAACTCATCCATCCAACCACCCCCGAGCCCAAGGGATGCACACATGAAATATAATGAAATACATCATACCTCTACCTTGATGTCCCATACCATCAAGAGGTATAACTCCAATCCAACAGCATGTAGCTATAGTGTGAAATGGTCGGTGAGTAGATATGATCCTCTACACAAGAGAGCATAACATAGCCTTGGCCTCACAAGCCCAAGCCTACCAGCCTCCCTTGAGTGTGCCCCATGTCCCTATTATATAGGAGTCAAGTGACTCTTGACTCTCCATTTCCCATGTGTGACCCTTGGATGCCTGACCCTAACCTTAACCCTTAAGGTTAGTCCTAACCCATGCTCCACTAGAGCTAGTTCCCATGCTCCCATGCTCACAAGCCTAATGTGGGTTAGCCTCCTAATATATGCACACATAATGTGCATATAACATACTTCCCCTCTCTCAAAACATTGCACTCTTGCAATGAAAAAAAGGAGAACTGCACTGAACAATATCAACCGACTCCCAAGTTGAAACCTCTATTTCCCTATCTTTCCACCTAATTTTAACCTCAAGGATTAGGTAACTAGAAAGTTTCCTTTCCCTCAATTCAAGTACCTTATCAAGTTCATGTGGAACATAGGATAAATCTTCGACTTCAACGAGTTCTTGAGGAGTAAGTGAGTAATCCTCACCTCCCAGTTTTCCTTTCAATCTATTGATATAAAAGACTGGATGAACTCTAACATGTGGAGGTAGTTTATAGTTCATACGCCGACCGTGCCAATCCGATGTATAACTCGAAATTGACCACAATATCTAGGAGATAAGTTCGAGCATTTTTCTTGTGACAAAGTTTGAAAAATCTTTAGGAACTTTTAAATAAACCAACGCTCCTCGTTCAAAAGACCAAATTAAGAGTCCTCTATCAGCATAGAACCGTGCCATATCCTGAGCACTCCTAATAGAATCCTAAGCTTCGGTTAGCATTTCTTGCATATCACGCAAGAAATCTCTCGATGCATCAAGCTCGATGTCCTTAAGACCGACATCAATAGGTGCCCTAGGTTGATACCCATACATAAGCATGAACGGACTAAAACCAATAGCCGTATGTTTAAAACTGTTATAGGCAAATTCCATCATTGAAAGATATTTTTTCCAATTTGATGCTTTTCTAGAGACATATGCACAAAGCATATCCTCTACAATCTAATTCATACACTCTGTTTGCCCATCATACTACGGATGATCAGAGGAATTCATACTCAAAGTAATTTCCTCGTTGTAAACCATTCGGAATAGGAAAACATGGCATTATAACAACAGGAACCAGGGATTTATCGGTGCCCCGACGTACCCATATCTGCACATGGAATAATCGACGCCCCGAGTTATACATATCAACATAGAGAGTCATCAGCGTCTCAACAATGAATCACATATGTCCATCCGTAAACCATCATGTTAACTGTATAAATCACCTAAAGTACGGAACTAGAGAAATAAATGCCAACAAAAGAAGAATCCAAATTTCCTTAGTCCGAACACAACAAGATAAACTTGTTGAACTCTAAAGAAAAAGATTTCAATAAGTGAAAATGCCGACAAGATTACACTCATCAATACATGCATGCTATAGGTAAAAGAAGTTTATCTAGAGAATTCCCACACTATAACTTCTAGTGAATTTAGAAAATGAGATTGTCTTTGAATGTTGAGGTCAACATGCTAAGTGATGTAGGCAAAGCAACAATCTTGAGCCCAAATTATCCCATAAGATAATATATGTGAGGAATCACTAGCGTCCCATACCACCATGATACCACCCATACATACCTTAACAATTTGAAACTCCCTAGTATGCCGTCTAGGAAATATGAATAAAATCCTGTATAAAAGGAATAAGATGGCCTTATCCCAGACTTTCACATACTAAAGCCTGTCTCTATATTCCTGAGACCACATCAAGGAATAACTCTTTTCGAGTATATCATTAGAAAAGAAATTGAATTATTGGCGCCTTTCTAATGATAACTACCCAAATAAACACAATAAAGTTAGGGTAGAAAAATAACTCACCTAGATACGTAAACAACTAGGTATCCGAGTTGGAATATGTACAAGAGTACAAGCAATATACTCCAAAATTATGTGCAAAAAACGAAGGCAAATGCTACCTTCAAAGCACATGATATTATCCAAAAGATCAAAAGATCCTTATAAAACCATGGATAAAAGCATAGAAGCTTCTCGAATCCATGAAAACCATAGTTGATCATAAAAATCAATGCATACCATCTAATGGACATTAATCATGCCAAAAGAAGCATTAAAATTGGTGGCTAACTCATCAATCCGGAGAATGAGAACGTAGTGTCGTTCAAACAAAACTCCAAAGTAAGCAAGTGAAACACATGTGTGTAGCACTCATTAAAAAACCCCTAGACACAAGCGATCTAGGCAAAACCTGATGAGTCCATATAAAACTTGGAAAACATCCTTCTAGAATATTCCTAATTTTTCTTGAGAATCCCATCGTTCACGAAATTTCCAATTCCGCCCAACAATTCTCAAATCCAATGAAAATTTACAATGTTAATGGATTTTTTAATTTTTTGGATCAAAAAATATATTTTTAAAGGAATTTGAATGGTCACGGGCACTCGAATGGACACACCACATACCAAACACCAACCCCACATTTTCCAAAAATTTAAAATAACCTTTGTCTGATTTTTCACTAATTTTTAAGAATTTTTAAAAATTTTTAATTTACCCCGAACGCATTTAGAATACGAACGGTCAAAAAAATTTGGAATCCCAACGGTTTTCCCGGAATACGGAAAGCCAACAGTTTCAAGAAAATGAAAAGACAAAAAAAAAAATCAGAATGTGAAAGGTCAAAAGTTTCTAGAATTCGAAAGGTCAAAAGACTTTCCGGAATTCGGAAAGCCAAAAGGTTTCGAGAAAGCGGAAAGCCAAAAGGTTTCCCGGAAGATGAAAAGCCAAAAGGCACCAAGAAAAAATTTCCAAAATTTTTCTAAGAATTTTTTTTCCTCAGATTTTAAATTTTCTCTAATTTTTAGGCTTTTTCCAAGCTTTTTTTGAAACAATTTCAAAAGCTCTTTTTTTGTAATAAAAAAACTCATTTTTTTCAAAAAAAAAACAACATTAGTAAGCTTAGTTAAGCTTATGGAATTGATTTTTTAGGGGGGGGACGTTTTTCCGTCTCGGCGGCTGCTGCACAGCCCCCCCTCCCTGTGCGTAGATTTGAGAGAGAGGGATCTCTCTCTTCACTCTCCATTCTCCCCTCTCCTTCACACCATTTCCATGGCTCCTCTCGACCCCCTCCTTCTCTGTTAGAGAGGAGGCTGATTAGGCTTTTATTTATAATGAAATATTAATTATGATTAATATTTAATTTAAAAGATCCCTTTTAAGAGAAATTCACATGGGGGAGAGGATAAAAGAAGCAAAAATCAGAATTGAGAGGCGAAGAGGCTCCCACGCACACGGGAGAGCATTTCATGCATTAACATGCTGCCCCCTACTGCATTTCAGCAGAAAATCGGTAAAAATTTGATCGCATATCCGCGAAAAAATCCACAAAAATGTATTAAAAATATATTTTTAACCATAAAAATGCTCTAAAAATTTATAAAATCTTAGGAAAAAAATCCTTAAAAATCTAGAAATTTAGGGAATCCATTCTACCAAAAATATCCACAATAAAATATGTAGCATTAAACTCACGGAATTCTCCGCAACGTCGATTCGTCCATTGAATAGTAGTAGCACGCGTTCCAATCGCCATATTGACGATCCACATGCAAATCATCAACACAAACTAACAAAATAATATTTTTATTAAATATTAAAATTTACTTCAAAAAAAGGCCAAAAATTAAAATCAACAACAATTAACTAGAGATTGCTCTGATACCACTGTTAAAACCCTAAGATATCTCTAGATAATTGTTATGCATAAACATGCATAAATCAGGCATAAACTCATCCACCCACCCACCCTCGAGCCCAAGGGATGCACACATGAAATATAATGAAATACATCATACCTCTACATTGATGTCCCATACCAAGAGGTATAACTCCAATCCAATAGCATGTAGCTATAATGTGAAATGGTAGGTGAGTAGATATGATCCTCTATACAACAGAGCATAACATAGCCTTAGCCTCACAAGCCCAAGCCTACCAGCCTCCCTTGAGTGTGTCCCATGTCCCTATTATATAGGAGGGCCCTCAAGTGACTCTTGACTCTCCATTTCCCATGTGCGACCCTTGGATGCCTGACCCTAACCTTAACCCTTAAGGTTAGTCCTAACCCATGCTCCACTAGAGCTTGTTCCCATGCTCACATGCTCACAAGCCTAATGTGGGTTAGCCTCCTAGTACATGCACACATAATGTGCATATAACAGGTACCCTACTACACAATTAGGGGTCATGATTGTAGTGAAATCTCAGTTTAAGCCATCATTGGTTATGCAGGATATCCAGGAGCGGTTCATTGTTGTGGAAGTGGAGTTTATGAATGAAACATTATGGCTTGTAGGACTGTATGCCCCTAATGGATTTGTACAGCGTCATTAGTTATGGGATGATTTATAACGTTTTGTGCAACACCAAGCCTGTCTTTGTGTTGGGTGATTTTAATGTAGGTGAATTACCGGAGCATGCCTCTACACCTCACTCTATTATAATGGGCTGAAGAGGCTCAATTGGAATGTGTTTGCCAATCAAGTTTTGAAACAAGATATGTGGTCATGGCTACACCCTCACGAGAGAGGATTTACATATGCCTCTCAATAGCAGGTGGATACAAGAGCTCGTCTGGATCGAATGTATATTTGCCAGCATGATCTATTTCTACCAAAGATATTGTCCATGCAGATGCAGTAGTCATATCATTTTCCTTTGGTATTGGAGATGCATAGCCATTCTGTGGATGCTTATAGGCCATTATTGGGAAAGGCTCCTCTTAGGGTTAACCGGACTTTCTTGGCACATACTATTTCCCTTTGGTATTGGAGATGCATAGCCATTCTGTGGATGCTTATAGGCCGTTATTGGGAAAGGATCCTCTTAAGGTTAACCAATTCCTTTTGGTGAATACTATTTCCCTTTGGTATTGGAGATGCATAGCCATTCTGTGGATGCTTATAGGCCATTATTAGGAAAGCCTCCTTTTAAGGTTAACCAGACTTTCTTGGCACATACTATTTTCCATCAGTTTATGTTGCAAGTGTTACAAAACTTTCGAGGCCATGTAATCTATGTTGGGGTGTTAGCTTGGGAGTGTTGTATGTTCAATATTCAAAAGCTTTCTTGATAGTATGGGATTCATAATGCATCATATTTTAGGGAGAAGTTGTGGAACCTAGAATCATTGTTGGTTGATTTGAACCAGGTGGTTCAAGAGGACGGTTCTTGCCTTGACATTGAGATAGCTATTAATTGGGTGTCCCATTAGGTTGTAGCATTGCACGAGAATAAATATGTGAGAAATAAGGTTGGGGCTTGAATGGATGCCCTAATGGATTCTAATTGTCAAGTCACATATGTTGTTTACACGCTTGCAAGCAAAAGCATGCATGTGAGAATATTGTTAGGATGCAAAATAGGCAAGGGTTCATTATTGATCCTGCTTGTGTTCTCACATGCATGCTTGCAAGCAAAAGCATGCATGTGAGAATATTGTTAGGATGCAAAATAGGCAAGGAGTATTCATTATTGATCCTGCTTGTGTTCTAGATGTGTGTATGGACTTTTATTGCCATTTGTTGGGTCCGTAGGAGGCCATATCTTCTGATGTCATTGTAGCTAGAGAGTCTTTGTTTCACTTGGTTCATCACCAAGTATTAGATGTTTCTACAAATGAATTGAAAAGAGATATTTCTGAGAATGAGGTGGAAGCTATGTTGAAGCATTTTCCTAAAGGGAAAAGTCCAAGATGGGATGGGCTCCCCAATGAGCTTTTCACGAAGTATGTTGATGAGTTGACGGCCCCTCTCACTTTATTTTTCAAGAGGTGTGCAATACAGGTATTATGCCTGTGAGTTGAAAGATTGGGATTGTATATTTATTGCCTGAAGTTCCATCCCCAGTTAATCTACCTCAATGGAGATCAACCACATTGATGGAGGCCATGTATAAGATATTTTCAAAGGTCTTGACCAATAGGTTACAGTGATTTCTTCCTACTTTGATTCATCTAAGGCAATATGGATTTATTAAAGGTCGGAATATTTTGCATAATATACTGAATGTACAAATTGGAATTGATATGCAAGGTCTTTAACAAGCAAGAGGTGGTTATGATTCAACTAGATATTGAAAAGGCTTACGATCACATTAGTTGGTCTTTTCTTTCACAGCTTATGTAGGCTATGGGATTTGGCCCTCGCATGTCTTCTTTGATTTATACTATTGGCCAACATATAGTGGCTAGGCTTATGATTAATGGTGGGGTGACTGAGCCCATTCATTTGACGTGATCGATAAGTTGTAGGGATTAAACTTCCAAGTGGAGATCATATGGTCAGCGAGGCATTGGTAGATGATTCTTTCATGTTCCTTAAGGCTCAAAGAGATAATGTTCAGAAGGCTATGGATGTTTGGGATACTTTTGGTCTTTCTTCAGGGTTATGCATTAATATGCAGAAATCTGCACTGATAAGTTGTACCAAGAGTGATTTTCTTGGTTTGGGATGGAATGGGCATGTCATACAAAGGGGATGTATCACACGCCACTTGGGTTATCCGATTGGAGTTGAGGTTTATTCAGAGGCTTTGTTGGCATGGATTTCTACAAGGATAAATGATAAGTTTGTGTATTGGAAATCTCAGGGGGTTGGCCTATGCACGTTCGGCTCAAAGCGGCATAATCCATTATGATTAGCATGATATCTTTTTTCTTGCCTTTATTGCCATTGACAGGCAAAGCTTTACATCAAATACAACAAACAATTAGATTTATTCTATGGAAAAGAGCAGGAAATAAGCCACGGTAGACATGGATTTTTTGGGAACATGTTACTACTCCGCAAAGAGGAGTGGAGGGGTAGCCCTATTAGATGTCAGATTACATACGATCACCTAGGAGATGGCCTTTATTGCAAGATATGTGTGTATCTCAAGAGCCATGGGTGGTAATGGCTAAGGCCCTCATAGAGGAGGCCGCACTTGTGCACGGTAATACCAGGATTGATGGTGCATGGTGGGATGTAGTGAATGGTTCCCAACAGGTTCGAATGGTGGCTTCACCTCTCCTTTCTCAATTGATGATCTCATGGAAGGAGGTGTTGGCACACGCTAAATGGAAGCCTTCAGATCAGCGGTTGCAGTTGAATTCTATGCAGGTGAGGTGTTGGCTACTTCACGACTTCTAGAGTGGCCTGACAAACTTGTTGAGCGGCCAAAATTCAATAGAATGGCTTGATTGGGACTAGTGAGAATTATGGATGCTTTGTTGCCACGTAGAGGCCACTTATTGTCTTTTCGGAAAATCTATCAATATTTTCAATTTCCATGTGGATATGTACATTATGGAAGAAGATAAGGTCAGCACTTACACTGTTTGGTGATATTCCTGAGTTGGAAGATCAAACCTTGGTTAGATTGGGCATTTAGAAAGCCTCAAGACACTGTCCAGCATACAACAAATCAAGTGTAACCATATGAAGGCTAAATAGGGTATGGAACATCAGGAAGAGTAGGGCCTAGTGGAAGGAAGTAATCTTACAGGGCTGTTGGTCTAAGATTCCATATAAAGGGAAGGTGTTCCTATGGCACATGCTAGTTTTAGGCCTACCGTTGGGGGACTAGTTGCGAAAGCGGTGGATTGCTTTTGGTACTTGTGTGTTTTGTACTACATGCGTGGAAACATGCCTGCATCTTTTCATTTCATGTCCGGTGGCACAAAAGGTGTGGGATTTCCTTTCTCGCATATGGACTCCGTTGACAGATAGGCCCGTAAAGCTTAAAGATTGGATTTTAGCAAGATTCCAAATGGGCCGTATAACCCAGAACATTCATTTTTCTTTCATTTTTTCAGGTGGAAAGGTTTGTCACATATCTGGTTAACTAGGAATGCCTTCATATTTGATGCAAATGTTGGTATTACAGCTCACATAGGTCATATAAAAGGGCTACTATTGTGGTAAGTCTCTTCCTTAAGGTCAGCTCATCTGGTGGAGAATGACATGGCTATATATTGGATGAGGATACTCCGAGCTACACCTGTGGTTCGAAATAATTCGTGATGAAAAGCTAGTACATCACATGGCAGTCATATGGGCATTTTAAAGTAATTTTTCGGTAATATATCTTCTATTACAAAGAGAGAGAGAGAGAGAGAGAGAGAGAGAGAGAGAGAGAGAGAGAGATTCAACTTGCTCAGTGGTGGCTGATCTAGTCATCTCTCTCTCTCTCTCTCTCTCTCTCTCTCTCTCTCTCTCTCTCAATGTACAATCCCTCTCTCCGTAAACAGAGAGAGCTCTACATCTCTCTCTCAATGTACAATCCCTCTCTCCGTAAACAGAGAGAGCTCTACATCTCTTCTCATTAGGGTTGTGCCTATCTCTCTCAAATCATCGCAAGAGGTTGCCCATCTCTCGGTCTCAAACTGGGAGATTGTGTATGCCTAAATATCCAAAAAAACGCAAGTGTCAAAATCTCATGCAAAACTTCCCATAATAATCCTTACAATATCTCCCAAATCTTATGTGTTTTAAGGTCTTAAACCTTACACAAATAAGGCATATTTCGATAAAATTAATCCCAAAAATGATGTTGGGTCCCTAATGTCATACCCTTTCTTTGTCTCAAGGTTTAGGCCAATGTTCAGGAAACTCGTACATGAATCCTTTTTTCCCATGGTTGAGGAGGAAATTATCTTTTCTCCAAAATATAACTAAATCTTAAAATTTTTGAAGAGGTTTTTTTCCTTCTCCCATAATTTTGAAAAGGTTATTTCTGTAAGATCCCTGTTCCCACCAAGCAACGGATTTGGGGTACTGGCAGCGGAAGTAGCACTTCTCGCGCGGGACAGGGGTCCCACACTCGGGGCCTCGCCCACGGATATCCGGATGAGAGACTAATCCGTCGGTTGTTCCAAAACCGAACCCGGAAAAACTTCCTTTACCGGAAAGCACGGGCGATTCCACCAGGATAACTTTTTACTCTAACGTAGTCAAGATCATTTCTGATCGAGAAGATCCAATTACATCTATAAGATACTTAGTCAGCTCAAGGAAGAAACTTGCACTTGGATCATTGGGATCAACGCTTTTTTCCCCATTCAAGAGGCACAGCCGTTGATTCCTATCCATAGAACAGTTACTGTCCGGGATTTTTTTTTTTTCTATCGTAAAAACAAAAGTTTGAGTCTCAATTTACGGATCCATCAGTCCAGCCTAACCCCATCCAATCCCATGGGTTAGCCAACCACCCAACCACTGTAGTGATGGGATCCAATTAAAAATTTGGTTAGGTTTTGTCCCGGGTACCAAGGAAAAGAGTTCCAAGGCCCCCTAGCCGGATGTTCATGCAAAATAAAACTAGTCACACCACTCACACACCCAATATGAAATTGCCTTTTTCAACCAGATTCAACCAGTTTAAAACAATCCTTTAATAAAACCATAGTATCATTGATCACCATCTTCCAATTTATCCAATTGATTCTTAATTTCCCATCATTCCTTCATCAGAGTATCTATGGCATCATTGGCAACTAGAACGCTCAGGAGCCGTTTCGATA
Organism: Cibotium barometz; assembly: GCF_041138505.1. Taxonomy (NCBI): domain Eukaryota; kingdom Viridiplantae; phylum Streptophyta; class Polypodiopsida; order Cyatheales; family Cibotiaceae; genus Cibotium; species Cibotium barometz. Next base: position 26,036,489 of record NC_141064.1, on the reverse strand, counting down.
GTTCCTAGCCCATAATACTTGGCAATATAATCACTTAACATAATGGACTCTCGTTGAAGATCAGCAAGATCAACCAACAGATCCATATAAGGAGCCATGGACTCATCCATTGAAGACCAGCAAGGTCAATCAACCAGATCCATGCTCGATTTCAGAAAACAACTCCAACTCTGTTCCAATATCTTCCTCGACGCACGCGTGGGTATCCTAGGCAACCCAGAGCCCGAGCACCGTATGGTCAGCACCCTCTAGGATCCTTCGCAGGTAACCTAGCGCTTCACGCATAGGCCGCTTCCTTGGCCCCTCATCCACCGTACCGGAAGCTCACCATTTTAATCGCACCGAGGCTGGTCAAGACCTCGGCCGACCTTGCTACGCGAGACGTCCTTCATTGACTCCCCGTCAGCAGTTGCAACTTTACCATCACGACTTTAATCACAAGATGGTCAAAATGCTCCCCCCAGCATTCTTGACATAAAACAATCATTTACAAACAGCATTTACAAACAGTATTTACAAATAGTTTACAACACAATTTCTATTTTAACTTTCATTTTTCCACATTATCCTTCATCAATCTACATTACTTATTCCATATTCCATTTATATGTATACTCATCCCATCACATCATTTCTATCTCATCACTTCAGATTCCCTCACATCGCATATTGTATATTCACATCCATACATCCACATCTATATGCGTACATTCACATCTACATGCATACATCTACATCTCTATGCATACATCCACATCCACATTCACATTCACCTCCATACATCTACATCTACATGCATACATCCACATCTCCATTCACATCTACATCTATACATCTACATCTACATGCATCCATCCACCTCCACATCCACATCTACATCTATACATCTACATCTACATGCATACATCCATATCTCCATTCCCATCTACATCTATACATCTACATCTACATGCATCCATCTACCTCCACATCCACATCTACATCTATACATCTACATCTACATGTATACATCCACCTCCACATCCACATCCGTATCTATACATCTACATCTACATGTATACATCCACATCCACATCTATACATCTACATCTACATGCATACATCCACATCTCCATTCACATCTACATCTATACATCTACATCTACATGCATCCATCCACCTCCACATCCACATCTACATCTATACATCTACATCTACATGTATACATCCACATCTCCATTGACATCTACATCTATACCTCTACATCTACATGCATCCATCCACATCTCTATTTACATCCTCATCTACACATCTATTTCTACATGCATACATCCACGTCCCATGCATACATCCACCTCCACATTCACACTCACATCCATACATCTACATCTACATGCAACATCCACATCTCCATGCATAAAAAAATTCTTTTAATTAATCTAGGATGATAGTTCCTAGAATATGGTAGGAATTCCTCTTTTTATACTTTGAATGAATTTATTTTATGCGTAATTTCTATAAAAATTTTGCCATAGCTCCGCTACTATGACTGATAAATCTCAATTTTTTTCTAAGGGATAAAGCTCATTATTAAAGAAATAATTAGAATGGTCTCTAATTGGATCATCAATCCATAATGGTCTCTAATTGGATCATCAATCCATAATGGTCTCTAATTGGATCATTAAGAAAACAATTAGAATGGTCTCTAATTGGATCATCAATCCATAATGGTCTCTAATTAGATCATTAAGAAAACAATTAGAATGGTCTCTAATTGGGTCATCAATCCATAATGGATTGAATCATCAATGTGCATAAACTAAAAGCATAGCAAAAAGCCATTAATTTGGCCTCAAGCATAGTTTAATCTTGGATTAAGGAAAAGCTTTATGAAAAGCTTCATTTGGATTGAGAATGGGTCATGAGTATGACCATTTCTTGAGTGAGAGAGAGAAATTATAAAAACCATTAGAATTTAAATATAAGTGGAAATTAACTTCTATAGCATTTATTAAATTATGTAACTCTTCACTACTATTCACCAATTAACTTCAATAGCATTTAAAAAAACCATACCAATTAAACTTCTCAAGCTTGAGAGGGGTTGAGAAGAGAGAATCATTGAGAAATCATAGAAAAGATCAAAATTCAATATACTTACCTTATGATTTGCTTGATTCTTTATTCACGGTAGAGGCCCCCAACCAATCAATTGGTTTAGTATGTTGATGGAGCCACCAATGGGGATTTAAGAAAGAGAGAAGTGTCAAAAACTAGTGAATTATTAAAGAATTCATAGTTCTTGGCTTAGGTGGAGTAGAGTAACAATGCATAAGACACTATATATTTTGGCTTAGGTGGAGTAAAGTAACAAGCATAAGACTCTATCTAATTTGGCTTAGGTGGAGTAGAGTAACAAGGCATAAGACTCTATCTAATTTGGCTTAGGTGGAGTAGAGTAACAAAGCATAAGACTCTATCTAATTTGGCTTAGGTGGAGTAGAGTGACAAAGCATAAGACACTATATATTTTTTTTTCAACAAGGGGAGGCTTCTATTTATAGGAAAATTTGAGCTCCTAACCAAACAAACTGATTCTAGAATTTTCCAAGTCAGTTTGGTTGAATTTGGACTAGATTTGGACCTAGTTTGGTTACTTTTTGATTCGGTTTGGTTCCATTTTGATTTGGTTTGGTTCAAGAGAGATGAGAGATAAAAATATCACATTATTTTTGAGTTTAAAACTCATTTCAAGCATGTGAAATATGCACCTCCTTTAAAGAATTCCCCTTCCTTACATATGTGTCAAAATTTTATTGCTCATAGTTTTTTACTAATAAACCTTGTACATTTTCAACTCTTCATCTTATGTGAAATATGCACCTCCTTTAAAGAACTCCTCTTCCTTACATATGTGTCATAGTTTTTTTACTAATAAGCCTTGTACATTTTCAACTCTTCATCTTATGTGAAATATGCACCTCCTTTAAAGAACTCCCCTTCCTTACATATGTGTTTATTTACTAATAAACCTTGTACATTTTCAACTCTTCATCTTATGTGAAATATGCACCTCCTTTAAAGAACTCCCCTTCCTTACATATGTGTTTATTTACTAATAAACCTTGTACATTTTCAACTCTTCATCTTATGTGAGCATTTACTCATTTTTGGATACCCAAAATATCTCATATTTTTATTATTGCTCATAGTTTTTTTACTAATAAATCTTGTACATTTTCAACTCTTCATCTTATGTGAGAATTTACTCATTTTTGGGTATCTTCTTTTACAAATTGGATTTATCTCCTCCCTACACATGGATTGATGCTATTGGCCCATAGGAACCTTAATTGGACCATAATCTAAAAATTTCTGAAAATCTAGACCCTTAGACTAAGGTTCTTTATACTTATTTCCATTTAATTCCAATTGCACATTGGAAAATTCTTTTTGAATTTCTATTTCAGGGGAACTTATTTTAATAAGATGAGTTAATTTTCTACCCAAAAATATTCATAATCTGAATATTCTCTCACTAGCATATTTTCTCTCTCTAGGTTAAAACAGCCACAAACAAGATCTCTTATATTTCAGAAAAGGAATTGATTACAGGGAAATATACTAGACATCAAAAAGGGGTTGGGGGAGGAATCTTACATTCTACCCTACTTAAAAAACGCGAGATGTCCTCATCTCGCAACTTGGGATAATTTTGCGAGGTGAACGAATATGAGACTTAGAGGAAAATTTTAATCAAGATTAACCACCAAGAAAAGTCTTAAAGAGAGCAAGATTCAAAATAAGAACAAGATTTAAACTTTATTCATTCTCGGAACTTATACAGTAAAGATAGAAGAACTCTTTACACTTCCATAAGCCCGTCCATCATATGGTCACAAAAGCAGTCCTCACAAGCTGCACAAGTATAGGGTAACTCATCTATGGGAATGATTCTGCTGGTTATTGCCGCACCTATCTCAGTGGTATGAGGTGATCTAACAAAAGGACCTCTGAGAGGCAAGCCAAAAACGGGATAAAGGCATATCTTCTCATGAGGAAGAAAACACGCCGATAAGAAGACCCGCTCAGAAAACCCAAGATGCCTTGATCTCATGACGCAGTAGTATCGAGGACCCAAACCCAAAGCTTCAATAACCATGGCCAAGCGGACATTGTTACGAAAGTGCTGCTGACCCCAGGGTGTTACCCTAGTTATGTTTTGATAGGTCCGCCATTTGGTCTGAGCTACAGAAGTTCCTAGGTGAGGAAAAAGTGAGCGCTCATACTGTTCTATAAAGTCTTTCTTCACAGACTCTCTTGCGTCTTGAAGGTGAGAAATCATCAGGGATAAAACTAATTCCTGTTGCCAAGCCATGAAGGAGATTAAGAAAGAAAGGAGATTGATGGGAGTAAGATTACTGTGAGCGGCAAGTAAAAGTTACGACTTATATAAAGGAAGGAGCTAGCGTAACCTAGAAGCCAACGGTAACTTGCCACTGAAGTTTTACCGTCTTTCCATGATTTGTGTTTGACACATTTTTCTATAGAAGGCATTAAGAATTTTGAGATGAGGAGATAAAAGAAACTTGTAGGCTAAGTCACCTACTTTCATTGAATTCAAATATAAGGATCACAATATCTGGGGGATAACTTCTTATACTCCCCAAGAGATAAAGAACTTCTTTTGGGCCGTACTCGAATGAAAACCAAAACCTTGGTATCCAAAACACCGATTCTCACTTCTAAACTCATTGTTCTAAATCCTTAAAACAGGCGTGACTCCTGAGAAGTATTCTAGGAAAAGGGTCTTCCTTTTTTAAACAGAAATTTTCTTTTATTTTAGAGAGGGAATAATTATAAGATCAGAAAGGAAGATTCTTACTCTAGTATACCTCAAAGGTTGGGGAGGAATCTTACATCCTACCCCACTTAAAAAGTGCGAGATGTCCTCATCTCGCAAGGTAGAGGACAAACTCTTTTTCTTAAGATCCAATTTTATTCTGGGGTTCCTTATATTCTGGTCAACCCAACAGAATACTGGGATAAATATCCCTTATATAGAACTCATAATTAAATAACAATTTATTCAGATCTTATCATTCATATCTTTAACATGATAATGGTCCATTAGACCGAAAAATTTCCTTCTGAACATTCCTTCACGAGAATTTCAGTTAAGCTAGTCCTCAATTTGACATTCCTTAACTTGATCTACCGGTCAAGTATTAACAGTAGCAATCTAACAGCACAACCCACTAACCTCATAGTGATTGGCTGAATTCATTATCATCATTCTAGTTATGAATATCATCACAGGGACTCGTCCCATTCCCCCTCATTGTGGTTTCATTATATTTCAACTAATTTTTAAAAATCAACATTTTTTTTTTCAATCAGCATTTTCAATCAGAATCCAAATCAATTCATCAATTCTCAAACAGAATTAAAAATCATATCAATCACATTCGAAATCATCATCTGGATAGCATTAACGCTTATAATTTCAAGTCTTAGATTTACTCGTATATACTATCAGTAAAGAGCTGCAGTATACTCTCGGTATATACGCGTAGTCACGGCCCTTGGAATTATAAGGTAAATACTATCATGTCTAGGCATCAAGCAAGTCAGGGATTCTATATAATTGCGGTACTTCCATTTGAAGACCCAATTACCAAAATTACGAGTTTCAGTTTGAATATCAAATTGTATGAATTATATCACACAATTATAACCTTCTTGTGTTTCTTGATAAATTTTTGACATATTTGTCTTCTCAATTGATCTTTATTAACCAAAGGCTCTGATACCAACTGTAAGATCCCTGTTCCCACCAAGCAACGGATTTGGGGTACTGGCAGCGGAAGTAGCACTTCTCGCGCGGGACAGGGGTCCCACACTCGGGGCCTCGCCCACGGATATCCGGATGAGAGACTAATCCGTCGGTTGTTCCAAAACCGAACCCGGAAAAACTTCCTTTACCGGAAAGCACGGGCGATTCCACCAGGATAACTTTTTACTCTAACGTAGTCAAGATCATTTCTGATCGAGAAGATCCAATTACATCTATAAGATACTTAGTCAGCTCAAGGAAGAAACTTGCACTTGGATCATTGGGATCAACGCTTTTTTCCCCATTCAAGAGGCACAGCCGTTGATTCCTATCCATAGAACAGTTACTGTCCGGGATTTTTTTTTTTTCTATCGTAAAAACAAAAGTTTGAGTCTCAATTTACGGATCCATCAGTCCAGCCTAACCCCATCCAATCCCATGGGTTAGCCAACCACCCAACCACTGTAGTGATGGGATCCAATTAAAAATTTGGTTAGGTTTTGTCCCGGGTACCAAGGAAAAGAGTTCCAAGGCCCCCTAGCCGGATGTTCATGCAAAATAAAACTAGTCACACCACTCACACACCCAATATGAAATTGCCTTTTTCAACCAGATTCAACCAGTTTAAAACAATCCTTTAATAAAACCATAGTATCATTGATCACCATCTTCCAATTTATCCAATTGATTCTTAATTTCCCATCATTCCTTCATCAGAGTATCTATGGCATCATTGGCAACTAGAACGCTCAGGAGCCGTTTCGATAGTTCCTAGCCCATAATACTTGGCAATATAATCACTTAACATAATGGACTCTCGTTGAAGATCAGCAAGATCAACCAACAGATCCATATAAGGAGCCATGGACTCATCCATTGAAGACCAGCAAGGTCAATCAACCAGATCCATGCTCGATTTCAGAAAACAACTCCAACTCTGTTCCAATATCTTCCTCGACGCACGCGTGGGTATCCTAGGCAACCCAGAGCCCGAGCACCGTATGGTCAGCACCCTCTAGGATCCTTCGCAGGTAACCTAGCGCTTCACGCATAGGCCGCTTCCTTGGCCCCTCATCCACCGTACCGGAAGCTCACCATTTTAATCGCACCGAGGCTGGTCAAGACCTCGGCCGACCTTGCTACGCGAGACGTCCTTCATTGACTCCCCGTCAGCAGTTGCAACTTTACCATCACGACTTTAATCACAAGATGGTCAAAATGCTCCCCCCAGCATTCTTGACATAAAACAATCATTTACAAACAGCATTTACAAACAGTATTTACAAATAGTTTACAACACAATTTCTATTTTAACTTTCATTTTTCCACATTATCCTTCATCAATCTACATTACTTATTCCATATTCCATTTATATGTATACTCATCCCATCACATCATTTCTATCTCATCACTTCAGATTCCCTCACATCGCATATCGTATATTCACATCCATACATCCACATCTATATGCGTACATTCACATCTACATGCATACATCTACATCTCTATGCATACATCCACATCCACATTCACATTCACCTCCATACATCTACATCTACATGCATACATCCACATCTCCATTCACATCTACATCTATACATCTACATCTACATGCATCCATCCACCTCCACATCCACATCTACATCTATACATCTACATCTACATGCATACATCCATATCTCCATTCCCATCTACATCTATACATCTACATCTACATGCATCCATCTACCTCCACATCCACATCTACATCTATACATCTACATCTACATGTATACATCCACCTCCACATCCACATCCGTATCTATACATCTACATCTACATGTATACATCCACATCCACATCTATACATCTACATCTACATGCATACATCCACATCTCCATTCACATCTACATCTATACATCTACATCTACATGCATCCATCCACCTCCACATCCACATCTACATCTATACATCTACATCTACATGTATACATCCACATCTCCATTGACATCTACATCTATACCTCTACATCTACATGCATCCATCCACATCTCTATTTACATCCTCATCTACACATCTATTTCTACATGCATACATCCACGTCCCATGCATACATCCACCTCCACATTCACACTCACATCCATACATCTACATCTACATGCAACATCCACATCTCCATGCATAAAAAAATTCTTTTAATTAATCTAGGATGATAGTTCCTAGAATATGGTAGGAATTCCTCTTTTTATACTTTGAATGAATTTATTTTATGCGTAATTTCTATAAAAATTTTGCCATAGCTCCGCTACTATGACTGATAAATCTCAATTTTTTTCTAAGGGATAAAGCTCATTATTAAAGAAATAATTAGAATGGTCTCTAATTGGATCATCAATCCATAATGGTCTCTAATTGGATCATCAATCCATAATGGTCTCTAATTGGATCATTAAGAAAACAATTAGAATGGTCTCTAATTGGATCATCAATCCATAATGGTCTCTAATTAGATCATTAAGAAAACAATTAGAATGGTCTCTAATTGGGTCATCAATCCATAATGGATTGAATCATCAATGTGCATAAACTAAAAGCATAGCAAAAAGCCATTAATTTGGCCTCAAGCATAGTTTAATCTTGGATTAAGGAAAAGCTTTATGAAAAGCTTCATTTGGATTGAGAATGGGTCATGAGTATGACCATTTCTTGAGTGAGAGAGAGAAATTATAAAAACCATTAGAATTTAAATATAAGTGGAAATTAACTTCTATAGCATTTATTAAATTATGTAACTCTTCACTACTATTCACCAATTAACTTCAATAGCATTTAAAAAAACCATACCAATTAAACTTCTCAAGCTTGAGAGGGGTTGAGAAGAGAGAATCATTGAGAAATCATAGAAAAGATCAAAATTCAATATACTTACCTTATGATTTGCTTGATTCTTTATTCACGGTAGAGGCCCCCAACCAATCAATTGGTTTAGTATGTTGATGGAGCCACCAATGGGGATTTAAGAAAGAGAGAAGTGTCAAAAACTAGTGAATTATTAAAGAATTCATAGTTCTTGGCTTAGGTGGAGTAGAGTAACAATGCATAAGACACTATATATTTTGGCTTAGGTGGAGTAAAGTAACAAGCATAAGACTCTATCTAATTTGGCTTAGGTGGAGTAGAGTAACAAGGCATAAGACTCTATCTAATTTGGCTTAGGTGGAGTAGAGTAACAAAGCATAAGACTCTATCTAATTTGGCTTAGGTGGAGTAGAGTGACAAAGCATAAGACACTATATATTTTTTTTTCAACAAGGGGAGGCTTCTATTTATAGGAAAATTTGAGCTCCTAACCAAACAAACTGATTCTAGAATTTTCCAAGTCAGTTTGGTTGAATTTGGACTAGATTTGGACCTAGTTTGGTTACTTTTTGATTCGGTTTGGTTCCATTTTGATTTGGTTTGGTTCAAGAGAGATGAGAGATAAAAATATCACATTATTTTTGAGTTTAAAACTCATTTCAAGCATGTGAAATATGCACCTCCTTTAAAGAATTCCCCTTCCTTACATATGTGTCAAAATTTTATTGCTCATAGTTTTTTACTAATAAACCTTGTACATTTTCAACTCTTCATCTTATGTGAAATATGCACCTCCTTTAAAGAACTCCTCTTCCTTACATATGTGTCATAGTTTTTTTACTAATAAGCCTTGTACATTTTCAACTCTTCATCTTATGTGAAATATGCACCTCCTTTAAAGAACTCCCCTTCCTTACATATGTGTTTATTTACTAATAAACCTTGTACATTTTCAACTCTTCATCTTATGTGAAATATGCACCTCCTTTAAAGAACTCCCCTTCCTTACATATGTGTTTATTTACTAATAAACCTTGTACATTTTCAACTCTTCATCTTATGTGAGCATTTACTCATTTTTGGATACCCAAAATATCTCATATTTTTATTATTGCTCATAGTTTTTTTACTAATAAATCTTGTACATTTTCAACTCTTCATCTTATGTGAGAATTTACTCATTTTTGGGTATCTTCTTTTACAAATTGGATTTATCTCCTCCCTACACATGGATTGATGCTATTGGCCCATAGGAACCTTAATTGGACCATAATCTAAAAATTTCTGAAAATCTAGACCCTTAGACTAAGGTTCTTTATACTTATTTCCATTTAATTCCAATTGCACATTGGAAAATTCTTTTTGAATTTCTATTTCAGGGGAACTTATTTTAATAAGATGAGTTAATTTTCTACCCAAAAATATTCATAATCTGAATATTCTCTCACTAGCATATTTTCTCTCTCTAGGTTAAAACAGCCACAAACAAGATCTCTTATATTTCAGAAAAGGAATTGATTACAGGGAAATATACTAGACATCAAAAAGGGGTTGGGGGAGGAATCTTACAATTTCTAAAGTTGAACAAGTTCTAGGCTAAGTCGAACCTACCTTTTCCAGAACCCTGGTTTAAGAGGAGATAGTGCTCAGGGTTTAGGTTGGTGGATGTTCTAATTTCTCACATAAAGTAGAGGTTTGTAGAGTGATGTTGACATGCATACCAAAGCTTGAATTGACCTGGGTTCCAAACAATAATGTAAAAATAAATAATAATAGTACAAGGCGACAAGGTGTATATGATTCATTTCCTAGAATTGAAAAATGTTAAAAAAAATCATTAAGAAATGTGAATTGGAACGAAAATTTGAAAGGACGAGCGTTGAAACCAAGATCAAAGAATGATTGAAGATTATGTGCATGGAGAGGGCTTTTCCACTTCTTCATTTTTATTACTAAAAAAGAAATAAGATACTAAAAACAAATCTAGAATTTTGATTAAAAATTGGTTTTCTGAGTGAAAGGTGAGACATGCGTGCGGCAACGTGTGTGCCAGATGGGTCCCATAGAACACGTGGAAAGAACCAATACGCTCCCATTATTGCCATTTGAATCGTAAGCCTAGGCGCCTAAGTAGGTGACTTGACCAGTCATCATATTGTTCCTATTTCTATGTACTGGTAAATATATGTGCTAAAACAAGTATTTGCCATTTATTATTAATTTATTAGAAGGCATATATAATTAAATATCAAGTAGTAATAAGTAATGATTCCTATAGATATCTTTTTTTTTAAAAGAGCTGGAAATATATTAAAAGAAAAAAAAAGGAAAATCAAAATCAGACCATACAGTCTAGCCTATGCTTACATATAAGAAGCTTAACTTCATAGATTTACGCTAGCTTTTGCAATTCTGAATCTTTGATCAAGAGGTCCACTTCTTCATCTACAACCAGGCCACATCCTAAAGCCTTCCCTCTTTCTGAATTTTGTAGATTTTCTCCTGGAAGTCTTCTTTATCCTTGTTCATGTGAAGCATCTCCTCCATGGCATTCTTGGTACACTGCACTTCACACGTTTTCATGTTGGCTTTATGTAGCATTTTTGTTTGCACATGTAGTTCAGCTCTCAACCAATGCATCAAATTGATGTGTGCATTCTTAAACAAACAGTTATTTCTATTAATCCAAACATCCCACAAAAATTTAGCACGTATGACATTCCAAAGATCAGCAAAGCATTTAATTTGTTGTCCAAGAAGGATTTCCTGCCAAGTCAAATCCCAATTCTATACAGAGTATACACACTGGTTCAAAAACTTAATAGCGTTTGTGTTGTGGGTACACCCTATAAATAGATGTTCAATTGTTTCTGGTGTGTTACGACACCTTGGGCATAAACTATTTCCATATCCCAATCTCTAAGCTTGGGAATTAGTCCATAGGGATTTTTGAGCAATCAGCACTATAACAAGCAAGATTTTTTTGGCGAGATAAAAGGTGACCAAATTTTTCTGAATTTAAACCCCCACTGGTTTCTACCTAAAGAAGATTCCATCTTTTGTTCATCTTGTAATGGAGGGAGAGAAGGAATTGGCAATAGATTACATTTTGACTTCCAAGAGAATGCTTTATGAGTAAGAGAACCTGTGAGTTGGATCAGCACACACCAGCCTATCGACGGCCGGCAGGCCAAAGTTGCATTCTACTCTGAATTAGGAGTAGGTCTTCCTCTGAAAGTTCGTAGAGAATTTTGAGCTCTTGTTCTGAATGCCACCTGCATTCATTCCTGCACCAAATATCATCCCATGTCTGAATGCCCTTCTTGTGTAGCTTAAACGCCTATTTATGCAATTCTACAGGGATATTATTGGGTAGTGCTGAAGAAAACTAGATGGAATCTAGATGTAGATTATGAGCGTGTTTCCTGATACTGCTATGCAGAATGATTTTTGGTTTGCATCTGTTCCAAGCTTGCCATATTGCTTTAACCAATGGGCTCCCCTTCGGGCTTTGATGCTTACAAGGTTGAAGAAGAGCGTCATCAAACGAAAGTTTTTTCCACTAAGAGGGAACTCTGTAAGACTAAATTTGTCCAAGTTACGGCTTAGAAGGACTGTCCAGTCTGCTTGGGTCATGATGAAACTTCGAACAATCTATTTGGCTACCATGCAGTCAACAAAGTCTAAGATGTTTGGCAGACCCAGGTCACCCTTTTTTGGGTCTTGTGCATACATTCCAAGCAGCTTTAGGAATTTTGCGGCTTCCTCTGCATTTCCCATCCATAGGAAGTTCCTGCATAATTTCTCCAACTGTTTTAAGTCCAGAATTAGAAGTAGATGGCAATGGGGAAGAGGATATGTTTTAGTACTACAATTCTACCAGCCAGATTGTGTTGCATACCATACCATTTTCTGAATTTGTTTTGCACTTTGTCCAAAACCCATGACCATCTTTGATGCATAGACACTCCGAACCCCATCGGGATCCCAAGGAGCCTGAATATTTGTCCTTCTTGTAAAACCGTACATCCTTGATCGAGCAACCACTGTGGCGGCTCTGAAAGTATAGTTCTTATCCCACTTTTTGAGTGATTAATAATTGAACCTGAGGCCAGGGAAAACAACTACAAGCATTTCCAAAAACGAATTGAGGCCAAATAATTATGTATAAGACCATTCGTATATCAGCAAATTGTCGATCCTAGTGCATCAACTACAATGGCAAAGAGCAGTGGGGCAAGAGGACAACCATGTCTAATAGATTTGCACAGCTCAAATGGCTCTTTAAGATTACCATAACTATGATCCTAGCCCTGGCATTACCAAAAAGGACATGTACCATTTTGATGAAGTTAGGCCCCAAACCCATATCTATAGATATCATAGTTAAGTGTGATAAAATAAGTATTTGGTATTACTTATTTTTTTGTTCTTAGTTTAGAGAATTAATTATACAAAGAAGGCATATCCTTTACCCATCTGGTCATATGACTTCATAGGTACATATTCACTTCATGGGTACTTTAATAATTAAATGCCACGTAATTATTAAAGGTACCCTTTCTAAGGGTACCTTTAATAATTATTAAAGGTACCCTTAATCAAGGGTAGACAGCGGCTAGGGTTTGCTCGCTCCCTCACCCAGCCCGTCTCCCCCCTCATGCAGCTCCTCCTTCCTCCCTCGCCCAGCCCTCTGCCCCCTAACAGCACAACCTCGTACTCAAAGCATTCCAACAGCAAAGAAGCCTCCTCCTCCCCCCAAACGCCCTCCCAGAGAGAGAGAGAGAGAGAGAGAGAGAGAGAGAGCGCAGCCTCTACGCTACTCACAAACGTAAGCGAGAGAGAGGCTTGTAGGGAGCAGCGAGAGAGAGAGAGAAAGGCGCGCGAGAAGACAATGATAGAGCACGTGGGGCGTCAACTCCTCTTTATAGAAAATGGGCGCCATCACATTAGCAGAAGCTTCCAGCCCACCATGATTCGAGCACACGTCGTCCGTCCACGAAAAGAAAAAACCTCAAAAACACCAAAAAACCAGCCCACTACTCCATGGTCACCACCACGCATGCGCAGCCGCCCCAGCAGCAACAACTTTGCATGGACAGCGAACACGTGTCCCCTCAAAAAGCCACCCGAAAAATGTCAGGACCTTCCGAATTGAAACGGAAATTTAAACCATTCTAATAAACCTTTTGAATAGCCTCTTCAGCCTTTTGAAAAACCTTTTCAAAAAGAATTCTAGTGGCCTATTTTACCCATCTGGTCAACCTCCTGAATTTTGAGAGAAAATTGCACCTTTTTCCAATTTTTGGGGAACATCTTGCCTGCCCATGGTGACATGGTCCCCCTAACATCCTAGGTAAAATTTGAAAATCTCCTTCAATTCTAGGCCCATATGTCTAAAGCCCCTAAGAAACGTACGAAAAAGTTTGTACCAAAACATATTTTTTAATGGATGAGAAGGATTCAGGTTTTGACAAAGGTGCAGTGAAGGACTCAGACAAAGACGAAGGGCATGTGACAAGGAAACAACAAAAAAAGAAATGAGAGTGGGAACGTTAGGTAGGCTCGGGTAAAGGGCTCGAAGACCGAGACTTTTTCCACGTCCAAAACTAACGAAAAGTTCATGATGTGATTGACGTGGTGCATTCAATGCCAATTAATGCTATATTTAATTTTGCATGCCGTCACTTTCGTCATCGTGGGCCTCTCGACCTCTATTGCTTCTGTGTCTTCATCGTCGTCTTTGTCTTCATCTTCATCATGACTATGCTATTGCTTTCGTCTCATCATCCTTGTCTTTGTCTTTGTCCTCACGACTATGCCATTCCGTGGTGGCTGATTCCACAACCTCGTGCACAGGTACTACAGTGATGTGTGCATTGGGTTTTTAGTTGATTTCATAGTTTTCGGATTTCTCTATCGGTATTCGCTATTAGGGTCGCCTTTCAATTTCTATGTCGTTTTCGTGTTTCTCTGAGATACGACCTTTGCATAGGTGCCCATCTAATGTAGGTAGCTCAGAAAACATTGTATCCACCAAAACAACCACAACAACGCGTTGGGAGCTCATCCCACTGGCAATTATACTCTGTATTGTGCCGTTGTGGTCGCTTTGGGGGATAGAAAGTTTAAGAGGTGAGGCCCCTTCTATCTATGAAAACTACCACAATAACGCGAGGGGAGGGCATTCTACTAGAAAGTATGTGTCGTATCACGTTGTTGTGGTCTTTTTTGTAGCAAAGAGAAATGCAAGACGGGGAGTCATTTCCCCCAAAACTACCACCACAACGCGATGCTAGGTCATCCTATCGGCAAGTATACCCCATATCGCGTTGTTGTGGTTGTTTTGGGTGTGAAGGTATGTTTCGTTTGAATGAAGATGTTTGAATGCAAAATCTTATGTTTCGGTAAACGACCACAACAATGTGATACAGACCAATCTTGGTCAGAGGATGACCACCATCGTGTTGTTGTGCTCATGTCTTGTTTTTGTGCTTCTCTGAGATACGACCTTAGCATAGGTGCTCATCTAATGATGTAGGTAGCTTAGAAAACATTGTGTCCCCACCAAAACGACTACAACAACGCGTTGGGAGGTCATCCCACCAGCAATTATACTCTATATCGTGCTGTTGTGGTCTCTTTGGGGTGTGAAGGTATGTTTTGTTTGAATGAAGATGTTTGAATGCAAAATCTTAAGTTTCAGTAAATGACCACAACAACACGATACAGACCAATCTTGGTCAGAGGAGGATGACCTTCATCGCGTTGTTGTGGTCGTTTCTTGTTTTCGTGTATTCGGTTCTATCTACAAAAACTACCACAATAACGTGAGGGAAGGGCATTCTACCAACAAGTATATGTCATATCGCGTTGTTTTGGTCATTTTCATAGCAAAGAGAAATGCAAGATGGGAAGTCCTTCCATCGCCCAGAACTACCACCACAACGCAATGCTAGGTCATCCTTCCCACAATAGCCTATATTGCATAAGTTGTGGTCTCTTTGGGGTGTGAAGGTATGAAGATGTTTGAATGCAAAATCTTATGTTTTGGTAAATGACCACAACAATGCGATATAGACAAATCTTGGTCAGAGGATGACCTCCATCATTTTGTTGTGGTCGTTTCTTGTTTTCGTGTATTCGGTTCTATTTATGAACTACCACAATAACGCGAGGGGAGGGCATTCTATGGCAAGTATGCATCGTATCACATTGTTTTGGTCATTTTCGTAGCAAAGAGAAATGTAAGACGGGAAGTCCTATCCATCCCCTAGAACTACCACCACAACGCGATGCTAGGTCATCCTTCCCGAGTATACCCGTATCGTGTAAGTTGTGGTCGTTTTGGGTGTGAAGGTATGTTTTATTTGAATGAAGATGTTTGAATGCAAAATCTTATGTTTTAGTAAATGACCACAACAATGCGATACAGACCAATCTTGGTCAAAGGATGACCTCCATTGCATTGTTGTGGTCATTTCTTGTTTTCATGTATTCGGTTCTTCTATGTCATTTTCTCAACTTGCTCGTCATCATATCGTTATTGTTTCCATTTATAATAGGTTATGTGCTTCCTTGTGGAGTTCTTTCAGGATAGCTATGTCCTTGCGGCACGCGCTCATCGTGTTACCGTCATGCTCAGGGACATGGCTTCTCTTCAGTGTATCTGTTTCAAGTACAACAAGACTCTTGAGCCTTTGTTACTCCTGGTCGGAGAATGAGGGAGACCTTGGATGTCCCTCCCATTCTGAGGCAAAGGGTCAGGCTCAAGGAGGTTCCAATCACCCATAATTGAGACACTCTCTCGAAGAGGAGGGCTGAAACCCTTGGGCGACTAGACTTTTTGAATGCACAGGAAGGAGGAGACGAAGAGAATGTGGCTGAGCAGGTGCAAGGGCGGGTACAAGAGACCCTATGACAACTGGAGGTGGAGAGGAGGGCTGAAGCCGAAAGGATAAGAGTATAGGAAAGAAGAGATCGAGAACAAAGGGAGAAACAGGAGTTCGCTTCGAGCTTCTTTTTGCGACAAACTTGCAAGCCCTTGAATACCTGAGGCTGTACTTTGAAGTTCGGGTCTCAATTTGCAATGCTGACTACTTTTTCATTGTCGATGCGCAAACGAAGTGAATATTTTGTCTGACTCTTCTAGGGAGGTCAATGATGATTTGATGTCCCTCATTTTCAGGTTGGTGGCGTTCCAATGTATCTTTTCGCTTGTGTGGTCCATTGTAATTTTCTCCAATTTCATGTTCGGCTTGTGTTTGTAGCCTTGTCATTTCAAGACTACCAGAAAATCACCAGTCGTCGATGTCGATGTACATGGTGAATTCTTTGGTCTCAGTGGTGGTCCTTGCATCTGAGGTCACCAGCATGATCGATTCTACGACTTGTTCTACACTTGCACCGTCGATCTGATGCAAATCATGTTCTTTTCATACCACGAGGAGTAAGTTGCTTAATTTCTTTCATTGCTACTATTCATGGTTTGGCCCTTGGATTCGTTTTTCTTATACATAATTCTCACTCCATCCTTTTGTGCCCATTGGAGTTTGGTGATGTACCACCTGCCGACCAGGAAATGTTACTTGGTCAACTCCACCGGTGGCACTCATGCTAACGTTATGTTGTGAGTACATGCAATAAAGACAATTCAATTTTTTGGTTATCATGTGGACATTGTCTTTATATTATTATTTTGTTTGGGATGCAGATCCTTGAGGAAATTCATTGTTTGCAGCCCTAGAGGGTGTCACCCAGGATGCATTTGTAAGCTTCACAAGATATATTAGATATAGGGTTCCATGTCAACTGGATGGCAGCTCCTGTGTGGTTGACGTGTCACAGTCCATGCCTTTTTGGCTGATGCATACTCTACTTGAAATACCATCAGAGGTACAGTTTTGTACATCACATTCTAAATACCTTTCTAATAGTTTTTTGTTTTATGTCTGTTATTCCTCCTTGAGCTTTCTTTTTGTTTTTTACAGAACCCCCCACACTGAATGCTTACGAGGAGGAGGACTATGACATTTTTTAGAGCGAGCTTATCGAGCAGATAATCAACCAAGTTAGTATCCTTTTACGCCACCCGCCCCACGATGGTGCAACCCTCGCCCCCCCTCGACGTAATGTTGCGGGAACTAACCACCTCGATAGTCCCGATCATCCTCCTCCCTGTCGTGTGGAGTCCCCCCTTAACAATTCTGATCTTTCACCACCCCAAACATCTTAGGGGCTTTGTAATTTTTACCTCTATGCAAAATAATGAAATATACATTCCTTATACAGGTCATCTCTTGTTGTGGTCTTTTTGTAATAAACATCTCTTGTTAATAGCACCGTATTATAGACAAGGAAAAAATGATGATCAACTTCCTATGTTGTAAAAGTGAACGCTAACACGATTTTGTGAGGGACCACAACAACGCGATACGGGTTCTCTTTCAACACAGGACTACCCCTTGTCGCATTGTTATGGTCTTTTGTAATAAACGTGTCTTGTTAATGGAATGGTGTTATAGACAAAGAAAAGATTACCGTCATGTCACTCAAAATATTACTAGAAAGAGAGAGAGAGAGAGAGAGAGAGAGAGAGAGAGAGAGAGAGAGATGTTCTTAATCATTCTTTATAGTTAAGAACGTCTCTCTCTCTCTCTCTCTCTCTCAATCATCATAATGACATCAGCATAGTAATCATCATGATGACATCAGCAAATAGTAATCATCATGGATGACATCAACAAATAATAATCATCATGACAACATCAACAAATAGTACTTACAATCATCCCCCAATTGTATTCATCATAAATTCACACGGACACACATGCTTGAGCCAGTGGTTAAAAGACGAACTTACACATTACATGTGCACACATGGTTAAGCCCTGGGGTTAAGATTACACGTGCTCCTTTCTCAACATAGCCACTTTATCAACACACCATCCTTTGCTAATAGTGAGGTAGTGTAAAAACTATGGAAAAATCACCTTTCCTGCTCACAAAGAAGGTATTAGACTTTATGGAGCTTTTTGAGCCCCTCCAACACCTGGTTCCCCCTGAATCATTCGGAAAGAGACTAAATAGAATAAACGTGCTCAAAATTCTGCAAGGTTTGGAGGTAGCCCTTATGGAGGTAAGCCTTTCTCCTTCTCTTTTCTCCTTGCTACATAACTCAGGCGTTAACTCAATGCTTTACTCACTGGTTCCATAGGAAAGCCTAACTAAGTGCTTAACTTTGTGGTTCCATAGGTAAGACTAACTAAGTGCTTTATCTTTGCAGGAGAAAAGAGAGGTTGTAAAAGCTAACAACAAGCAGGCCCTATAGAAAATTGTTGAGGCAAAATTTGAGTGTGACCAGAGGATAGCCCAAGCTGATGAGTGGCTAAAGAACAAGGTTAGGGATGCAAAAGTGGTGTATCACAGAATATATAGAAAGGAGGGACTTGAGTATAGTGTTGCTTCAAAAAAGATGCTAAAATCTTTGGTCAACTTAGGAAAGTTGTAGCCCTGAAAGACTCTTTTAAGGAATAGTCATTTTGTAATATCTTTTTAAGTTAGGCTTCTTTTTTAAAAAGCCATTTTGTAATATTTCTCTCTTTTTATGCTAATAATATAAATTTGTGCCCTTATGTCCTTCTCACTCTAATGTGTACCAAAAAAATGATCTTGTTGAAACTTCCTCGGCTCTTTGCCTGAGTCTCTGTCTCTCTCTCCCTCCTTCCCTCCCTCCCTCCCTCCCTCTCTCTCTCTCTCTCTCTCTCTCTCTCTCTCTCTCACCCTCTAAGACAAAATCAAAATTGGTGGTGGTAAAATGCTCCATACTACATATGCCCTTATTTCTTAGGTCTTTTCCTGAGTATCACTCTCTATCTCAAGCAAAAAAGTAGACACAAGAAAATTTTGGTTGGTGGGAAAATACTTTAATCAAATGTCCATTTCTCTTTGCTATGAAAACTACCACAATAACGCGAGGGGAGGGCATTCTACTGGCAATTATGTGTCGTATCGTGTTGTTGTGGTCTTTTTGTAGCAAAGAGAAATGCAAGACGGGAAGTCCTTTCAATCCCCCAAAACTACCACCACAACGCGATGCTAGGTCATCCTACTCTGGCAAATATACCCCATATCGCGTTGTTTTGGTCATTTTGGTTGTGAAGGTATGTTTCATTATTTGAATGAAGATTTTTTAATGCAAAATCATATGTTTTGGTAAATGAAGATGTTTGAATATGCAAGATCTTATGTTTCAAGACAAGATTACCCTCTATCACGTTATTGTGGTCTTTGGTAATAAACCTATCTTTTTAATAGCACCGTCTTATAGATAAGGACAAAATGATGATCAACTTCCTTAGTTGTAAAAGAGAATGCAAACATGAGGTACTAAACATGATTTTTTTGTATCATTATTTGCTAAACACGATTTTGTGAGCAACCACAACAACGCGATACGGGTTCTATTTCAACACAGGACTACCCCCTGTTGCGTTGTTATGGTCTTTTGTAATAAACATGTCTTGTTAATAGAATCGTGTTATAGACAAGGAAAAAGATGATGATAAACTTTCTTGGTATTATCTCCGTCCAGATACAAAAAGGCTTGTACATACTTCCTCTTGCTATTTTAACGTACAAAAAAAATTCAAAAGAGTAGCTTCATTCTGTGTGGTCTACCCAGCGTTGATTGATGCACACTTTCTGTGATCGTCACTCTGAGTGTTCTTGTGCAACATTTGACCCTCTGTATGCTTGTTGTCTTTTTGCTTTTTTTGCTGCTTGATGTGCTCTGTAAGGCCTCATGCGCTCTAATTTGCTTCTTATTCATAATTTATGTGTAGAATCCTCTGATAGAACCATTGGAATACTTCATGTAGACTGTTTTCTCTCACTTTTCCTCTTGCATGTCTAATGTGGTGAAAGTATGCATTTCTTGCTTGATAGTGAGACTTCTCCATTCCTTGTGTTGACCATATTGATGGAGTTCCATGCTCTTTCACAAACCATGGTAGATGGTTTTATATTATGTGCTGCAGAAATGAGTTATAACCTTACAATGCACGATGAATGAAAGGAGTCCTTGCTGAATGAATGAAATGAATTCAACCACACAATGTGTGATGTTTAATTTGCCCTATGCATCTTTCATCAATTTGCCCTATGTTTAATTTGCCCTATGCATCTTTCATCAATTTTTGAAATTTCTCGACGGTGGCTTTGAAGATGTTAAGTTCATTATTGTCCCAACGTTTCTTCCCGTAGAAATGGAAGATCTTGTCTATGGATTTCCACACATCTACCTTCTTCATTCTTGCACTGCCATCATCCCCATGATCGTTGACTGTATTATGCAATGCCTTCCATTTCTCATATGACACTGTAGTGCTCCTCCTCCTCGTTTCTACATTATGTCTATTGTTGGAAAGAAAACGCCTTTCTTTCACTCCACCAATTGATGGCTTTGATGGTACTTGGACATCTTTGTTAACCTCTTTTCATCAACTGTTATCTTCACATTGTCCCCATGCAAGCCAATGTGAGATAGAAGTTTTTTCAAGGCTCTAATAGCCCTTTTGCTCCTACATATAGGCAAGAGCTTCCAAGAAAATTCAATGTACAAGAATACAAGTTTCTCAATTATCCTGCACAATGCATGCAACGTGCAGATATATACTCTTGCAAGAGGAATATCTAGCACAGGTCGAAAGTTTAGATCTTTCTCATGCCTGTTAGGGGCCCGTGACCAGTTTCTTTTGTCCATGGTGTTAAAATTACAGCAATGTGATGAGCTATGGTGGATCAAATGCTTGAATCAACATCATTAACAAAGAGATTAGATGATAATTAAGACGTGATTAGTGAGTAATTAACTCATAGCTTAATGTAGGCATGGATAATCAAAAACCAGCAAATTCTCATTAGGCCAATGCCTCAATTTATAGAGTTTACTGTTGGATAAATGTAATCCCAACTCCTTAGTCCAATTTAAATGTGGTTGATAGGCTAGTGGTCAGTGGTTGGTGTGTAAAGCCTACAAATGGTTGGTGCATGTTGTTTATGCAACTCATGCAACTAAAAATAGGGTAGAGGAGTCTCTAAATAAGGTACAAGTCGTGATCAAGTGATTATGTAAGTTTGGTTCATGTCTAATCATAATTAGTGTCTTCTTGTGTTAATCTTATATCAATTTTCTGCATATACCAATTTTTATCCCTCATATTCATGATGTCTTGTACAATCTTTGATCCACCTTGAGGATGTTTTGATCAATCTTCATAGCTTAGTTATCAAATATAACATTTGGTATCAAAGCATGATCAATTTAGGATTAGATTATTAGCCAAAACCCTAATCACTTTCTTAATCACCATAGCCAATTTTTTTGTTTAGAACCCCTTGCTGTAGATTGATTCCGTGTGTGCACCTGAGGGGATGAAACCCTAATATTTTGTTATAGCCTTGTTGGTTAGCTCCCACGCATGCTACAACTCAGCTCTCATCATCCAATTCCATCGCAGCAGTCGCCATCAGCGCTAGTCGTTTTCTGCAAATTCAAACCATTCGCCTTCTTCGCTACAAATTGCGCCGATTCCTTCAAGCTGTAGCAAGACCATGAAGTGAAGATTGTGCATCTCAAATCTTGTGCAATTTGGTAGCACTATAGCTGCTGTACGGGCTGTTTTTGCAGACGCCTATTTTCTGGTTTTTCTGCTCCCTCAACATGGTGATGATTATTTTGATCTTTATTGAAGATATTCTTATTATTTGGGTCTAAATCATCTATGTGAGCAATTTTTCAACATCAAGGATCATATTTCTTCATCATGGGTTCAAAGTTCCCCGACAAATTCAACGGAACCGGGTTCCATACCTGGCAAATCAAGGTGAAGGGCTACCTCATGAAGAAAAATCTGTGGAGTACGGTCAAGCCTCTTCCGGAAGATGAAGCTGGTATTTCTGCTGCAGTTACAAGAGCTACAACAGCTGCACTTCAAGAAAAAGATGAGCAAGCACTTGGTATTATCATTACTGCTTTAGAAGATGATTTTATTCATTATATTGATGATGTTGAGTCAGCCATGGAAGCTTGGGAATTATTAGAACGTACTTTTTGTGCAAAGGCATAGCATTTCAAGATCAGTTTGAAGATGCAACTCTTTGATCTAACCATGGAGAGTAATGAAAATTTAGCAGCTTTGATTAACAGGTTGAAGAGCTTAATGACACAGTTGGTTTATGTTAAATCTCCTGTTTCTGAAGAAGATGCTATTGCTATCCTGCTCAAAATCTTACCTTCAAGCTTTAGACAAATTGTAACGGTACTTAAAGAGAAGGAGCCAGTCCCTTCTTTGGAAAGTATCATAAATTCTTTGCAAGAAGAAGACAAGAAGATTACAAAGGATGTGATAGATCCTTATGCATATACTGTTACTACGACATCGGCAAAGAAGAAGTGTACTATTTGTGGTCGTACAAATCATCTTACTAAGGATTGTTTCTCCAAACATCCTTGTGAGTATTGTGGAAAGACGAATCATCCATCCTCAAAGTGCTACCAAAAAGATCAAAAGCAAGCAAAGGCACATGTGGTTGAAGAAGTCAACCAACAAGAAGAAACAAATCTTTGTTCTAGTCTTAGTATAAAATATGTAGATGAGGAGTATGGTTTTTAGATTATGTCATGTATGTGGTTGAGTCAAGACTTATGTTGTTCCAACTTGACGAGTTGTAGAGGAGAGTACACTACCCTATGTTGTTGTTAAGGGGGAACTCTTACTCATTTTGTCAAGATGGTTTGTTAGACTTGATTCATGTTTTGTAAGAAGTTGGTCTTAAGGGGGGATTGTTGGATAAATGTAATCCCAACTCCTTAGTCCAATTTAAATGTGGTTGATAGGCTAGTGGTCAGTGGTTGGTGTGTAAAGCCTACAAATGGTTGGTGCATGTTGTTCATGCAACTCATGCAACTAAAAATAGGGTAGAGGAGTCTCTAAATAAGGTACAAGTCATGATCAAGTGATTATGTAAGTTTGGTTCATGTCTAATCACAATTAGTGTCTTCTTGTGTTAATCTTATATCAATTTTCTGCATATACCAATTTTTATCCCTCATATTCATGATGTCTTGTACAATCTTTGATCCACCTTGAGGATGTTTTGATCAATCTTCATAGCTTAGTTATCAAATATAACATTTACATCCAAGCATCCAATCCCACTGATTTCTCCTTGATTCACTCCACCTCTTTTGCTTGATTCTCTCCACCTCTCCCAGAATATCTCCACACCTCCTAAATCTCCTCATGCTACCCTTTATTCTCTCCCAATAGATTCTTCTCACCTTTTCACAGGTTCTCTCACATTTACAGATTCTCTTTTACAGCCTCTAGCCAAGGGCTTGTTCCTGCACACACCCTATTCACTTGTATATTTCAACACCTCCCCTCAAGTGAATACTCCTAGCACACCTGGACCCTATACCAAGTTTCCCTCTTACTTGATAGTCCGCGACCAGTGCCTCAAGTCCCTAAACTCATAGTCCTTGACACTCTCTCTCTCTATGTGTCCAAGGCTACTACAAGTGCCCGTGAGACCTTGACTAAAGTGCTCACACATACATCTACCACATGGCCTACATCATTGGTGGCTCAGAGGTGGTTTTACTCTGTTGGGGCACGTTACATTGGGTTGTCAGAAAAGATGATCTGACTCCACTTCCCTAGGAGCCTCCATGAAATTTGCCGATGTCGTTCCTTCTCCACTGGGTTTGCTGTAGCAGTCTCTTGCCATGTGTCCTAGCTTTCCACAGTTGTGGCAAGTGAAGGTCCTTCCTCCTACTCTGCCTCTTCCTCATCCTCGTCCTCGAGAGAATCCTCCTCGAGTGAAGAATGCTTTTTCTTCTCTTGCTGTTGAGTCAAGCCATTTCTTCTTCCCCCCCCTGTCTCTTGCTCTAAAAGAGCTCCTTCTATCTCGTGTAGCTTCAATTCAGGTACATTCTTTAGTGTTGCTACAATGTTTTCATAATCACCTTTGTCCACACTCTTCAGAAGCACTGCTAGTGCCTCATCATCTTCTCCCTTTTTGCCAATAGTAGCTGCCAGTTGTTGCTTAATGCTTTTATATCTGTTTAAGTGTGTGATTAAAGGTTCACTTTCCTTCATATCCAATTTGTAGAATTGCATTAACAGATTTATCTTTGAATTTTTAGCTTGTGTGCCAAATAATTTATTGAGTTCATCCCATGCATCTTTTGTCCATGTATCCCTGTGATGTGATGAATGATTTCATCATTTAAACTGAGTGCGATAAGTCCCAATGCTTTTTCATTCTTGCTCTTCCACTCATTTTCCCCTCTCACCTCTGGGCATTCATCTCTTCCCTCAACTAGCCCCCACAAATTTTTCCTCATGTGCAGATACATGGTTTTTGTCTACCATGTGTAAAATTGCTCCCCATTAAATTTGGCTATTTCTTGTGCCGTACTCATCATAATGTGAAGGGGGTCTTACCTCTTGATCCAATTTCAAGATTCAAGGGCAATGTCTACCCTTTTACAACTCAATCTGGTGTTTAGGAGATGATTATCAGCATAAAATCACCAGAAATTACATTAAATCAAGGGTAACCAATTTGTACGAAATGGTTGAAGTATCAAACCATCTCCGAATTGCAATATGAAGATACAGGAATCTGTATCAGATACCTAATGGTTAATTTGAACCCTCAATTGCACCAAAAAATAGTGATTAGCATTGATTAATCACTGATTAGCAAATTAATCCTCTATTTTGTGTGCAAAAAATAGAGTATGTGGGGAGTCCATATCTGAGGCCTTAGAGTTCAAATGAGCTCAAATGCTTTCAAGGCCATCAATAGCAATTAGTCTAGTAGAGGATTAAGCCAAGAAACACAAGATTTGACCACACATTGAATGCTTAATCTCTATTTTACCAAAGTCACCTGCAGATTTGATGAAGAGCTTGGATCTCACTGTAGACTTGATGAAGAGCTTGGATCTCACTGTAGACTTGATCAAATCAAATTCTGACTTCACCAGCTTGTAGAGCACCCTTGAAAACCCCTGGGGCCAAGAGGAATTAGAGCCATTGCATTTAATGAAGCAAAAATCTCAATTTTTCCTCAGAAAAACGGTGCCTGCTAAATCGCAAATTTCTGCAGCTACGAGTGGCGGTTTGGCGCATTGTTTGAATGGGCTGGAGCACAAGGGTGCTAGCTATGATTGGCTAAAGTGGGTTGAGCTAATGTTGCTCCTGGAGGGAGATCAAGCCCCTCCACTAGCTGGTACAGTGGGCGACTTGAAAATAACTTTTAAAAATGATTATTTCCTAATCATCTACTAATCCTAATTAGTTAGATAATGGGCTCATAAACTTGATGGATTCTAGGCTAGGCTCTGATACCATGTTAAAATTACAGCAATGTGATGAGCTATGGTGGATCAAATGCTAGAATCAACATCATTAACAAAGAGATTAGACGATAATTAAGACATGATTAGTGAGCAATTAACTGATAGCTTAATGTAGGCATGGATAATCAAAAACCAGCAAATTTTCATTAGGCCAATGCCTCAATTTATAGAGTTTACATTCAAGCATCCAATCCCACTGATTTCTCCTTGATTCACTCCACCTCTTTTGCTTGATTCTCTCCACCTCTCCCGAAATATCTCCACACCTCCTAAATCTCCTCATGCTACCCTTTATGCTCTCCTAGTAGATTCTTCTCACCTTTTCACAGGTTCTCTCACATTTACAGATTCTCTTTTACAGCCTCTAGCCAAGGGCTTGTTCCCGCACACACCCTATTCACTTGTATATTTCAACACATGGTACTTGCATGTTCCATGTAGTATAGGCAGGGGCACTTTACATTTCTAGCCTTTGAAATATTGTACATGCACTTGAGTGTTTTCAAGTCTCCTAAAATATAAAAGAAAAAGAATTGTTATTAAATGCTTCCTGTTTAGAAGAACTATTTGGGAATGCTTTTTGTGTCATTCTCTTAATACAAGCCATACCTGCAATATGCCATTTTGCAGTGAAAATTCCTATATCTTCTACATGAAACGTTTCTCCTTCGTTTTACCTCCTAATTATGTTAGGTATGTCTGTATTATGGAACACCCAACTGGAGGGTATCATGGTCCTCTGTCTCACAACCTACATGATAAAATTGAAAGTGAGATTTCTTTAATGAAAGAGTTCATGAAACCAAAAATAAAAAGATTAAATGCATACCTCAAATGACCCAAGCCACCAAAGTTTATTTTTGGTTTCATGAAAGAGTTCATGAAACCAAAAATAAAAAGATTAAATTCATACCTCAAATGACCCAAGCCACCAAATATTGTTCTCTGATTGCACACACTAAAATATCTGGGATCTTTTTTTTATATTGTGTTGTCCAATGCCCTATTCACTAATGTGACCATTATTATCTCTATTTTCCTTTGCTTCACAACTTCACATTCATCAAGTTTGATAACAAACATAAGGACTCCTCTACTCTTTACCATGGTCATTCCAAAAAATTGGACCATTGCCTTTTGTAATATTTTCAAATCAAAGAAAATATTGTTGGTCTTATCATATCTTATTTCTTCGCCATTATTAAGGTAGGTGTCTTCGATGTGAAAAGGCTGACCAAGCCAAGTTCTGATTCGCTCATTGAGCACCACACATTCTCTCCTAACATGATATGGTTTCGGAAGAAGTTGTAGCCCGAATTCCATTTTCTTTGTATTTTGAGTGTATTAGCTTGAAAATCTCAGAATACCCCTTTCTCCCTATGCCAACATCATCAAGACATTTTGGTATATCAAGAGCTAACACCTGGCTTTTCTTTGTAAACTCTTCTATGAATTTTCATTGTACTTTATTATACTTCTTCTCCTTGAGCATCTGGCCTACCATCTTTGAAGATAAAAGCATGGAATATTGTCTGGCTATTGAATCCAATTCTAGGTTTTCTTTATTTGGATGTAGGAGACACGTGAAATGAATTCGTCTTGTTATAAATTTACAAGTTACATGCACTAAATGTTGTATCATAGAAATGTAGAAGTTTATTACCTTGCAGCTTGTATTCTTTTCTTGACTCCTCCACCACACTTGGATTAAGTTGCTCTATGTTCCTCGGATTCCTTTTTTTTGCTCTCATGCCAATGCTTGTTGCTTTGGATGTACATTTGTTTTGCAAATGACTATACTCCAACTATGCTACAGAATTCAAGTATTTTATAACTCTATTCTATTGGCTTAGTGCATTGCAATAGCCAAGAAACCCTTGGTGACCGTCACCAACATATCTAATCAATGAGGTTGGATTTGAGAATAAGGGTGTGCTTGAGGTTAGAGGATTATTTGGATACATAGATCCAACACACCATAGGTCTATATGCTTTGAGCCTGAAGCTCTCACCTCTTCCTTCTCTCTTCCATTGATTGAAAGCTGGGGTTGATTTCTTTTCTTCCAAGGTGCATATTCTTCTTCAAGAGCAATATGAATATGATATGGCTTCCTCTTCTGTCCCATATCAACATGATGCAAATCATGCAACTAAGTCACAATGTAGCACAATGATGAGCTAGCAATAGCCTGAGTTCATAAGAAATGCACTTGAATGTCTAAAATGGGAGGGAAAAGTCACTAGAAAGGAAATCCTTCACCAAAGAGGAAATAAACACGCTCAGAAAGTGCATTAATGAGAGCTTGTTTACCTATGATACATACTGCACCTTTATTCCTTCGATATTTATCATGCACCCATAAGACGATGGTATATTCTCTTTGTTCTTGAGTATTTAAGAAGTTATGGACCACCATATTGATTATCTCTCTCTACAAAGATACACAAAAAGGGTCGAAAAGCCTTCCTTTTTCTAATTTTTGGGGCACAAAAAATAGGGTGACGTGGATTATCTTACAGGGCCCCAAAATGAGTCCTGATTTCCCCTAATGATAGTCTCCGTGGGAGGAACTCAAATTACAGGGGCCATTGTGGATGGTGGTTCTGGTGTTGACATCATGCCAAAGGCTACTAGGAAATCCGTAGGTCTTCGAATTACTGAGCCAGCTCCCTTTTCCATCAAAGTGGTAGACTAGAAGGAAATGATTCCCTTGGGACAGGCAAGTTCTGATCACTTTTGAGGGATTAGTATTTGAAATGAATTTTGTGGTGTTAGACCTCCCACCAGCTAGAGGGGCCTACATCTTGCTCATTGGAAGGCCTTGATTGAGGGCAACTCAGGTAATCCATGATTGGAGCCTAGACAACTTTCATATTCCTAACCTGAAGGGGACGGTGACCACTCAAAATAGCATTTGTCACATAGTGGGGAACATATGCCTACAAGATAATGCCCTTTGGTCTTTGCAATGCCCCAGCTTCCTTTTAGAGGACCATCACCAAGATTTTCTAGGAGTATTTGAATGCTTTTTTATGCATCATTTTTTTTTGGATGAATTCTCTAACTTCAGTGGGGAAAAAGGGCATTCCAAGGGTGGTGGTTCTAGAGGAAGACCTGCCTCAACTGACTTTGGTGATTGTGAAGTGCAAGATATCAAGTCTCCACCTTAACCCCTTCAAGTTCCACTTCTTGGTGGGTCATGGTGCCTTGTTGGGTCACATCATCTCAGCCGATGGTCTTTCTTTGGATCCTAACAAGATCATTTTGTTATTCTCAGATTAGGCCCTCCGTCCAATCCTAAAGGCGTGCAAGAATTGCTCAGGCATATAGGCTACCAATGCTAGTTCGTCCACATATATGCAGATATCTGTTTTCCACTCAACCGCTTGCTCCACTCAACCGCTTGCTCCACTTGGATGTTCCCTTCCATTGGGGCCCCGATCAAGAGAGAGCCTTCACTTTTTTCAAGCACATGCTAGTGCACACTCCGGTACTCACATCACCCCAAATTGGGAATCGATCTTCGATGTGCACATGGATGCCAGTGCAATAGCAGTAGGAGCAATGCTAGCGCACCCAGATGTAGAACTGAAGATGGATAGGCCTATCCACTATGCAAGAGCAGGCAGCTCAATCGGGCCGAGAGAAACTACTCCACCATAGAGAGGGAGGGTTTGGCCGTAGTGTACTCATTTCAAAAATTCAGACATTATTTATTATGGCATCACTTTGTGGTAATCACAGACCATCAAGCACTGAAGTATTTGTTAAATAAAGCCTAGGTGGCCGACAGGATCTGGAAATGGCTCCTTCTCTTTCAAGAATTCAATTTTGAGATTATGGTCCCAGGGAAGGACCATGTCATGGCTAATCATCTGTCCAGAATCCCAAGTGGGGAGCTAGCCTTTGAAGATGGGATTTGTGATGATCTCTCGGACAACATGTTGTTTGCGCGTGGATGCCACCCCGACTTGGTATGAGGACATTGTGATGTCATTGAGCACAACTAGGTTTCCCCATAATGCCGATGCCAAGGCAAAGAGGAGGCTTTTACTTAAGAGTAGGCCTTATCAGGTCATTGTTGGATAGTTGTACAAGATGGGCAAGGATGAAGTGTTGAGGAGATGTGTCAACCCTCATGAGGTTCTCGTCATCATGGAGGATGCTCATTCTGGAGAAGGTAGAGGTCACTTGCCTAGCCATGTCACCACCCGAAAGTTCATACAGTCTAGTCTATGGTGGCCCTCCCTATTCTCTGATTACTACCTTGTTTGGACCCAAACCAGATAGTAGGCACTACTTACCTCTCCATGCTTCCCCACACCCTGGGAGCCCTTCGAGAAGTGGGGCATTGATTTTGTGGGACGACCCATCACCCCAAAGTCCCACCCACTTGGTGGGAGTACATTTTGGTGGCCATTAACTATGCCACTAAATGGGCTGAGGTCAGAGCCACTTGGGACAACACCACTCTCACAATGGCCAAGTTTATGTATGAGAGCATCTTCACCAGATTTGGGTGCCCCATAGAAATCATCAGTGACAGAGGGAAACATTTTGTGAACAAAGTCATAGATACCTTGCTAGCATGTTATTAAATCTTCCATTAGAGGTCCTACCCTAGGTCTAATGGACAAGTGGAGAGCCCTAAAACAAGGTCTTGTGCAAGTCCTTGTTACGGGTAGCCAAGGAACACTCTCACCAATGGGATCAAGCCCTCTTAGGAGTATTGTGGGCCTATCGCATAGCTTACAAGGCCACCACCTTGCACACTCCATTTCAACTCGCTTTTAGGCTAGAGGCCGTATTACCTTTTGAATTTAATGTAGGATCACCCAGAGTGGGGCAACCTAGGACCCCCACCTACCACCTTGCATCCTCCGTTGGAGTAGCTTAAAGTCTTGGAAGAGACCCGCCAACTCGCTTGGAGGGCCACAGAGGTGGAGCAACTTTGATGCAAAGCATGGCACAATCAACATTTGAGACTTCCCCAATTTTTTGAAGGTGATTTGGCTTTGGTCTACAATTCTAAATATTTAAAAAAGGCTCGGAAGTTGGGGTATGCTTGGTAGGGTCCCTTCCGGGTAGTGGAGATCTTGTCCATGGGTGCCGTGTGACTAGAAACTCTCCAAGGTGCCTCCCTCCCATTGGTGAACGGATCTCGGGTGAAGAATATTGGCCTCCTTAGGTGTGCAGGCCAGTAAAGGGTCGTGATGCAACGATTGTATATTTTTTAAAAAAAATCTTTTTTATCACTTTAATGATTTTCTTAGTATTTTTCTTTCTCCCTTGGGTAAGGTAGTTGACTTCCATCTCTGCCAACCACCCTACCCCTCACCTTTCCCTTCTCTCCTCTTACCTCCTCATTGACCAACCCCCTTACTCTCACCCCCCATGCCACCTCTCTCACCGACCAACCCAATTAAAACAAAAACAAAAACAAAATCCCCCTTTTTAGTATTTTTTCCATTACAAACCAAAAAAAAAATGAGACCCCTCGTAGTTTTTTTTTTTAAATCACAAACAAAACAAAGATCACTTCCCCCCTCTATGTATTTTCTTCCTTTATACATTGAAAAGAAAAACGCACATGCACACACACACACTTACACACAAAAACCAAAAACAAAAACACAAAACAAACCAAAAAGAAAAAAATGTCAAATGTCCCTCTCTCACCTAACCTCACCAACCACCCTCACCCCCCTCTCTCGTTACCTCTAGCAAACCCCCCCCCCCCACGACCCCCTACTCCCCCCTACTCTCCCTCACCAACCCCACCTCCCTCTCTTGCGCTCCCCACCACACCCCCCTTATCTCCTGCACTCCCCACCCGCCCCTCATGGCTCACCGTCCACCCCCCTTATCTCTTGCTCTCACCGACCACCCCCCTTGCTCTCACTCCCCACTGAGCTCTCTCCCTTGCGCACCCCCCACTAGCCCCCTCTCCTTGCCTCTCCTGCGACCCCCACCCCCCCTTTCTCTAACTCCCCACCGTCCTTCCTCCCTCTCTCCCCTAAGAGGCACCCCACCACCCCCCCTCTTCGTCTCTTCCCTACGCAACCCCCCGCACCCCCCTCACTGGCCCCTCTCTCCCTCTCCTTCGCAACCCCCTCTCCCTCCTCCCCCCTGTCTCTTGTGCACCCCACCACCCCCCCTCTCCGTCTTGCCCTTGCGCACCCCCCATAGCCCCCCTCTTTCCCTCTCCTTCGCAACCCCCTCTTCCCCCCTCTCTCTTGCGCACCCCACCATCCCCCTCTCCTTCTCTCTCAGGTGCAGCTCCTGCCCCCTCTCTCCCCGGTGCATCCCACCACCCCCTCTACATCCCCCTCTCTCTCTCTCGGCCACCCCACCTTGTGTTCACTCCAACCAACACCCCCCCACACACACACACACCCTCTTGCCCCCAACACCCCCTTTTTTTTTCTCTCTCTCTATCCTACTCACCCCCTCTCCCCCTTTGTTCTCTCTCCTACCCGCATCACCCTCTCCCTCTCTCACCATCCCCCGCTCTCATCTCACCTCACCAACCACCCCTACCCCTCTCCCTATCTCTCACCATCCAACTCTCCCTCATCTCTCTCTCTCTCTCTCTCTCTCTCTCTCTCTCTCTCTCTCTCTCTCTCACACACACACACACACACACACACACACACAAGTCTACCCCCTCTTTTGCTCGCACTTGACCCCCCTTTTTACCCCCTCTCTCTCTCTCGCTTTCTCACCCCACCCTTGTAGCCGATCCATCTATCGTCCGTCCATGCCGCCACCATGGAGGAGTGCCCTATTCACACTGTGACACCATCACTTTGGCAGTAGCAGTCGAGCCTGCACCCATGGGTTGACTTCCGCCGCCCCAAGATTGTCGCTCCTCTTTGGCCCACCACTGATTGTCACCTAGACTTCTCGGATCCTACTCATGGGCCCACCTCTCTTGTGGCCTCCATCGCCATCACATCTCGTGCCACTTCCTCAACAATCACCGCCACCCTCTAGGTCCTTCCTCATCTTGTTTTTTATCACCAGAGGAAAGCTTGCCCTAGTAGGGTTGCTCATTTCGATTCCTTAGACTTCACCATGGTGTCCAAGGACTTATGTCGATCCTTCTTGGTGGACCTTGCCACCAAGCGCATCCCCACCCTCACCACCACCTACTTAGGCGAGATCTTTCATTTTCCCATCGCTTGGTGGACCTTGCCACCAAGCACATCCCTACCCTCACCACCGCCTACATAGGTGAGATCTTTGATATTCCCACCATTCCCAAGCCTGCATGGGATGGGGCATTCTGGGATTCCGGAGGATGACTGGCTCCTTAACCTCCAGGGGTCCATGGCATGATTCCTCGGTGGAAATCCCCTCATGACCCTACATCCCCCATCATCTCCCTAGATGCCATCACCTTGGTGTCTTTTGCTGACTCACTTCAGCCCCCACACATGCTTTCATTTACTATCTCCTCACCCACCTCGCCCCTCATCACCTTGGTGTCTTTTGCTGACTCACTTCAGCCCCCACACATGCTTTCATTTACTATCTCCTCACCCACCTCGCCCCTCATCCCCACCCCGGAGGGGTTAGTCCCTGGCATGATTCCGCGATGGAAATCCCCTCATGACCCTGCATCCCCCATCATCTCCTTGGACGCCAGCACCTTGGTGTCTTCTACCGACTCGCTTCAACCCCCACATGCTTTCATTTACTATCTCCTCACCCCGCCCGGAGTACTCCGCCTTCCCCTGTTTTTGATGCATTCCTCTCTTTGCACACCACTCGTCCCTTTACTGGACTGCACTCATCTCCATTATCCTCCACTCTGCAACTCGTCTCACTTCTACACGCACACTAGCCTTATATTTTGCTGGTCCACTCTTCACTCAGTGGCTCATCCTAAGTGTCATCCCTTGCCGGAACTTGCTTCCCCCTCCCGACCTAGCACCCAAGCTTGTGTCCTTAGGAAGTTATCATCTTTGCTCTCGACCTCTCCCCCATCGACTGTCGTCCCTTCTTCACCCTTGTCATCAACACCCCTCCCATCGACGCCTATGCCGCCTCTTACCCCTCCCATCAACACCCCTCCCATCGACGCCTATGCCGCCTCTTACCCTCCCCATTGACCATCCGGCACTCACCCGCCGTCAATGATTGCACCTACTACTTCCTTAGGGGTGCACCCTCCATCACCAACCAAGAACCTCTCATCACCACCATTGGCTTTGTATTCCTTTACCTATGGCCATCTCCTGCATCGATGTCCACGCCTCTGCCACCCTCATCATTAGCTTCACCACCACCATCAATTACCTCCATGGCATCTTCGCCTCCAATACTCCTTCCTTGGATCCCTTCTTCTTCCCAGGGATCAACATCACACCACATTTCCTTATGCACCCCCCATCTTCACCACGGTTATCCTTGTCACCCCCACCTCCCTCACCTTCCACAACGACTTGGAATCTCTTCCAGCGGAGATTCCTCCCGTAGCTATCAACCCCTCAGTTTGTCCCACCTCACCTATTTTTTCAGAGCCTTCTCCGCATCACCACTTTGTCTTCACCTTCTCCCCTCTCTCCCACAGACCTGAGTTACTTACTCTAGCCCACCCTCATCATCCCCTCCGCCACCTTCTCTCCGATAGCACTGCCTGTTTTCTCGACCGTCACCTACAACATCTTCTCCACCACCCCCATGTTGGTCTATTTTCAAGCCTCCCTCAGACAGTTCCTGACCACTCCCTCCAAACTGGCAAGGCTCCCTTCTCAGTGCTATCTCATGGCCAACACGAGGATGGAGGCCTCCCATCGGATACAACCATCGGTCTCATCCATTAGCGCATCTTAGGTGCCTTCTGAGTGCTATCTCATGGCCGACACGAGGATGGAGGCCTCCCATCGGATACAACCATCAGTCTCATCCATTAGCGCATCTTAGGTGCCTTCAACAATGCCAATCGACACTTGCGTCAGTCAATTTATCTAGCAGAGAGCGCCGCTCAGCAGGCTACATCATCCTGGGCAAAGGATGCGGAGGAGGCCCATTAGTAGTGTAGGAGACCATCGCACAATAGGACGGCGAGCTCTAGGAGCTTTGGAAGGATTTTTTTGAGCTATATTTGTCTCCAATCCTTGATGAGGATGCCATGGTAGCCATTCGTGTGCAGAAGCGCACCCTTTTGGTAGAGACCGAACAGCAACATGAGTCTGAGATGCACGCACTTTGTCTGGAGCATGAGATAGATCTCACCACCTTGTAGGGCGCACATGCACACACTCTTATAGAGCTCCATTAATAGCATGAGATTAAGTTAGTCAATCTCTACCACATGCTTCATCCATAAAGTATAACCTTTTAGAGTTCTGGTGTCTCATCGAGTAGCGTCGTTCTTTTAGCCGCCCACATCCACCACCGATCCTACAAGGCTTGGGACCGAGGCCATGTCCCATACCACTCAGGATGGTTGATTCGGCCTTCAGTATTTTTATTTTTTTTGTTTGCCTATGGGCATGTACTAGCCATGACCATATTTCATTTTGTATCTTTGTATGCCTGGACTTCGTGCCAGAAGTTTTGCTTGGACGAAGTGGCCAGTGATTATTGTTTAGTTGGTTTATGATTCTATTGGTGTAAGAGTAACCTTCATTCTGAATGCTTTGCTCGGGTGATGATAGTGGTAATATAGGTAGTGATAGCTTGTTGGATGTAGGCAATTGTAGTGGTAATACAGACAGAGATAGCTTGCTGGATGAAGTTTCCAAGGAGCTCAAGTCAATCAAATTTTCTTATTCCAAAGCTAGCTTGCTAGACGAAGTTTCCCAGGAGCTCAATTGACTCATTTTTCTTATTTTATATCTCTCCAAAAGGTCTTCCTAGAAAGATAATTGTATGAGGTATGCCTGGGAGCCTGTCAGATGTTTGCTCGGAGTCTAGTTTTCCAGAGAACTACCTGTTTTTTCTATGAAATTCATCGAGACCATGAATTGAGTAGTAGTGGGCGACCTATGGATAGGAAGCCAGGTCCTCCACACTCCACCAAGAGAAACTCCTCCCACTATCACCTCTCACCACCGTCATCGTTGGTGCCCTCTGACATCTCCAACCCATTGGGTCCTTCAAGTACCAGTTGCACTTATGACGTGCATGGACAACTCCAAAGATACTCATGAAGGCAACACCCCTCTCCCTTTCCCAAGGCATCCTATTTGAGCACCATATCCCTTTTCCCACCAATGAAAGATCTTTCCTCTACACAACATGCTGTAGGGTTGGGACTTCAAGGAGGACGACACCCAAGGAGGAGATAAGGGGAGAACTCTCTCGATATAGTGGAGGACATTCTTTGGTGTAGCACATTATCTCTTATATCATTCTTTTTAGGCATTTTGGTATACAGTGTTACGCTCGTGGTGTTTTTTCTCTCTCTCTCTCTATGTGAGTAAGGTGAGTGAGTGGTCAGTGGTGGGTGTGCTGTGAGTGAGTAGCCTGTCGGGATACTGCGGTTCTAGGAGGTGTTCAAAGAGCATGGTAGACGGTGTGGAGCATAGGTCTTTCATTTCTAGCCCAGTGAGGTTGACCCATCCTTGGCGGGTATACTTTACTACTAAGAGGATCCACACTCTCTTCCCCCCAACTATAGTGTTTGTGTAGGTAGTCAAAGAGTTCCCTAAGCGAGCCGACGGAGTCATCCACAGAAAGAAGATGGTGGAAGGGATTAGGATATGCTTTAGAACCACAATCTTGGAGGCTATACTGTTTTATAGACCTTTCCATTTGGCAAAATGCATTTTGATCTTGTCCATGACCTAGGACTAGTCATCTCTGATGCATGCTAACTCCAAAGCCCATTGGGATCCCTAACAGTCTAAATATTATGCCATTAGGGATAGTCTGGCATCCTTGATCAAGAAGCCATTGAGGAGGCTCTTAAGAGTTCTAATACCTATTTTAGTGTGATTAATAAGGGACCCAGAAGACTATTTTAGTGTGATTAATGAGGGACCCAAAAGACTATTTTAGTGTGATTAATGAGGGACCCAGAAGCCAAGCAGAATGTTTGGAGGCACTCCTAGAATGCCTAGATGGATTGGGGTCATTATGAATCAAACTATTTGTGTCATCTACAAACTGCTAAAGACATAGTTGCTTTTGGTCCCTTGGGAGATTAATCTCTCTCAACTTTTGAACTTGTATTACATTCTCAACCATCCAACCAAGAGCATCAACTAAAATAGCAAAAAATAAAGGGGCAAGGGGGAAACCCTGCCTAATAGATCTATGTAGTGTGAATGGGGGGGATATTTGCATGTAATAGCCACCCTAGCACTTGCATTCCTAAGCAGGGTTTGAATTGCCTTTATAAATCTCTACCTGATACCCATGTCTTGGAGAGATTGCATAATAAACTCCCATTCCATTCTATCATATGTTTTATCAAAGTCAATTTTGAAGAAGATGAAGTCCTTGGTTAGAGCTATGTGCATATTATATCCCGTCCCAAAGAGCAATAATGGCATCCATAATGTATCTAACAAAACCTCTCTGCTCATTTCTAACAAAACCTTTCTGCTCGTTAGGCCCCCTTTTGTGGATTAGCTTTCTACTCATTTCCATAATGAATTTGCCATAAATAAAACATTTATGTTCTTTAGGCCCCTTTTGTGGATTAGCTTAATCACACCCTCATTGATTTGGCGAGGGAGGGCACCAAAGGAAAGGGATTCCTTCCAAACTTGAATTAGATAGGGGATCAAGATTTTCTTGAAGCATTTGAAAAACTCACTAGGCATGCCATCTAGTCCAAGACTCTTGCCATTCTTAAGGGAATTTATGGCTACCCCTAATTACTCCTCACTCAGACCCCTATCAAGCATTGCGGCCAAAGAAGCAGGAACTATTTTGTTTTGACACACATAGCAAATTTAGCACAAGCTTCTTATTTTGCAACAGATCTGAGAGGTGGTGAAGTGAAAATTTTCTCATAATAAGAGTGAACTACTACCAATTTTTCCTCAATTGTTGTGACACAGCCAAGTTCCCCCTGTATGTCCCTCAGCATGGAGATAGTGTCTTTTTCCTTTTTCATTTTAAAGCAATTGAAGGTTTCTTTGGTTAGTTTGTCCCCCTTCCTTGCCCACAATTCTCTCAAAAAGAGTTAGGTCTGAGCATTTTCAATTTCCTCCTCTCTTCTCAGGTCAGCCTTTACAGCTAGGTATAGGTAGGTCTTGGCAGCACAATTTCCATTCATCATTGACGTCTTTCTTAAGCAATTCCAGTTGTCTGAGTTTGGCTTTCTTCCTGGCAATCCTATGTATGTCCCTTTGGACTTTTACATGTCTTAGAAACTGTTGTGTTTTCTTGACTGCTTGAGACGAGGCTCAAGCACGTGATATCAAGGAGTGGAATACCCTACAGAAAATCTTTTGTATTTCCTCTTGCACTATAGGGAGATTGAACAATGATGGGTCAACGTGGAACCACCCAATTTAAACTTGGTTCCCTGCTTTAAGAATGGATATACGAGAATCGATTTGTGGTCGAATATGTGGGTAGAGTTGAGGACTCTAATTGTGGAGTTAACTAGTCCTTAGCAAGGGAACCACTCATATAACATTGATCCAACCTTGCTTTGTGGAGCTAGGAGTCTGATTGAAGCCATATTTGGTAGTGATGTGTGTGAACACGCTAGGACCAGTTGGGGCACTCTTTTTTCCCCATTCTAATATATACCCATCTTGGGGTATAATTATCATAGTTGTACGGAACACATTTATTATCTATCTATCATCTCATTGTGTGCTCCCTTGAGCTTCTCCACTTTGTGTGTATGTGTGTGCACATGCGCGCACATTCCTACAACCCTATTTCTAACATTTGGTATCAAAGCATACACTCCTCACCCATGTGTTGTTCCTACCCTTCACCCTGGGTCACCTATCTTTTGGATCAAGGAGCCTTTTTTGGCAAAGAGAGAGAGGGCCTTGAAGTGTTTAGTACTTTGTACTGTGATTTGGCGGGGTCAGATTTCCTTTTTAGGCACATTTTGGGGCTGTTTGTGGGATTTTCAATTTTCTACAGACATCTTCGGGTACCGGATTTGCACCATTCTTCATCAGATTCTGGAGTAGTTTTGTCAAATCTACTATAAATGGGTGTGCAAATACATGAGAAAGCATCAGAAGGCTTCACTTTAGCGACATCAATCTCTACATCTTACGAGTAAAATTTCTATACTCTACATTTCTTTCATACACCTTGTAGGTCTCCATTGTGTCAGAGCAAACTTATTAGTAGCCACCTTGGTTGCATTAAAGAGCACTCGACACTTTGCAGGTTGCATGATTACTTGCTTGGGTATTATTAGAAATAAAAGACAATGATGTATTTTGGATGTTATTTGTTAAGGATAAGCTTGACAGGACCAACTACTCATTATGGTCCTATATGATGTGGCATGTATTGGTAGCCAAAAGGCTATGGAATGTTGTGGTTGGTATTGATAAACTTCTTGGCTCCTCTAATGAACATGATGTAGAAGGTGTTGAAGTATACAAGTGAATAGGGTGTGTGCGGGAACAAGCCTTGGCTAGAGGCTATAAAAGAGAATGTCTAAATCTGAGAGAGAACCTATGAAAAGGTGAGAAGAATCTACTAGGAGAGAATAAAGGGTAGCATGAGGAGATTTAGGAGGTGTGGAGATATTCTAGGAGAGGTGGAGAGAATCAAGCAAAAGAGGTGGAGTGAATCAAGGAGAAATCAGTGGGATTAGATGCTTGGATGTAAACTCTATAAACTGAGGCATTGGCCTAATGAGAATTTGGTGGTTTTTGATTATCCATGCCTACATTAAGCTATCAATTAATTGCTCACTAATCATGTATTAATTATCATCTAATCTCTTTGTTAATAATGTTGATTCTAGCGTTTGATCCACCATAGCTCATCACATTGTTGTAATTTTAACATGGTATCAGAGCGTAGCCTAAAATCCATCAAGTTTATGAGCCTATTATCTAACGAATTAGGATTAATAGATAATTAAAAAATAATCACTTTTTTAGTTATTTTCAACTAGCCCACTGTACCCCCAGCCAGTGGAGGGGCTTGATCTCCCTCCAGGAGCAACATTAGCTCAAGCCACTTTAGCCAAACATAGCTAACACTCTTGTGCTCCAGCACATCCAAACAAAATCGCAAATCACCTACTGAAGCTGTCGATTTTTGCTGATTTACAGGCGCCCTTTTTCTTAGGAGAAATTGAAATATCTGCTTCACCAGATGCAATGGGTCTAATTCCTCTTGGCCCTAGGGGTTTTCAAGGGTGCTCTACAAGTTGGTGTAGTCAGAATTTGATTTGATCAAGTCTACAGTGAGATCCAAGCTCTTCATCAAATCTGCAGATGACTTTGGTAAAACAGAGATTAAGCATTCAATGTTTGGTCAAATCTTATGTTTCTTGGCTTAATCCTCTACTAGACTAATTACTATTGATGGCCTTGAAAGTATTTGAGCTCATTTGAACTCTAAGGCCTCAGATCTAGGCTCCCCGCATACTCTGTTTTTTGCACACAAAATAGAGAATTAATTTGTTAATCAATGCTAATCACTATTTTTTAGTGAAATTGAGGGTTCAAATTAACCATTAGGTATCTGATGCAGATCCCTATAACTTTAGATTGCGATTCGGAGATGGTTTGATACTCCAACCATTCCGTACAAATTGGTTACCCTTGATTTAATATAATAACTGGTAAAATTATGCTGATAAATTTTTGGTAATCATCATTTTGCATTTAACCCTTGGTTAATGCCTGAAAATCACACTCAAATTCAAGATTATTCACAGCCAGAGTTGCATTTGGGAATGTGCATAAGAATGAATGCTATATACATTATGTATTGGGCACATTACATCAGTGTAAAAATGGGATCAGACACTGCCCTTGTCTCCAGAATAAGGCAAGAGGTAAGACCTCCCACATAGATTTGGGTTTGCATTGCATAATGACACAAGATAAACATCAAAAGACTAAAAGAACTGTCAACAAAACATTTAAACATGTTGCTCACATATGGAGCAAGAACTGACGGACAAGCTCATGGCCCCAGCCATGAAAGAAGAAGAACATCTTTTTTTGAAGAGGAGGATCCACACCAAGAAGAAGAGCTAGAGGAAGCATTGAAGGAAGACATGGACACGAGAAGAGAAGCTACCACAACAAGAATACTGAAAGAAGAGGAAGACATGGACGTGTGAAGAGAAGCTACCACGACAAGAAGATTGAAGACAAGAGAAGATGTGAGCTCCAAAGAGTGAGGAGCCATGTGAAAATCTCAAAGAGAGAGAGAGAGAGAGAGAGAGAGAGAGAGAGAGAGAGAGAGAGAGAAACCCCACAACCCAATGTAACCTGCCCCAACAGAGTAAAACCACCTCTGAGCCACCGATGATGTAGGCCATGTGGTAGATGTATGTGTGAGCACTTTAGTCAAGGTCACGGGCACTTATAGTAGCCTTGGACACGTAGAGAGAGGGTGTCAAGGACTATGAGTTTAGGGACTTGAGGCACTGTTCGCGGACTATCAAGTAGTAAGAAGGAAACTTTATATAGGGTCCACGTGTGCTAGGATTGTTCACTTGAGGGGAGGTGTGCTAGGCACTGGTCACGGACTATCAAGTAAGAGGGAAACTTGGCATAGGGTCCAGGTGTGTTAGAAGTATTCACTTGAGGGGGAGGTGTTGAAATATACAAGTGAATAGGGTGTGTGCGGGACCAAGCCCTTGGCTAGAGGCTGTAAAAGAGAATGTGTAAATCTGAGAGAACCTGTGAAAAGGTAAGAAAAATCTACTGGGAGAGAATAAAGGGTAGCATGAGGGAGATTTAGGAGGTGTGGAGATATTCTAAGAGAGGTGGAGAGAATCAAGCAAAAGAGATGGAGTAAATCAAGGAGAAATCAGTGGGATTAGATGCTTGGATGTAAACTCTATAAATTGAGGCATTGACCTAATGAGAATTTGCTAGTTTTTTATTATCCATGTCTACATTAAGCTATCAGTGGGATTAGATGCTTGGATGTAAACTCTATAAATTGAGGCATTGACCTAATGAGAATTTGCTAGTTTTTTATTATCCATGCCTACATTAAGCTATCAGTTAATTGCTCACATGTTAATTATCATCTAATCTCTTTGTTAATGATGTTAATTCTAGCGTTTGATCGACCATAGCTCATCACATTGCTGTAATTTTAACAGAAGGCAAATCTATAAAAAAGGACTCAGTTTCACATGGTGAATTACCACAGCATAGCATACCTCCTACGTAGGAACAAACAAAGTGGGATGGAAGAGATGTGCAAGCACATGTGTTGCTTGCTTTATCAATTAAGAGGAGCATCATTCCTCACATTTGGTCATACATGACGCTAAACATGCTTGGGATGCACTTGCATCATTGTACCAAGTACATAATAAAGCACGTGTTTCCTATATACGCAAGCAATTAGAGTCAAAGCATATGGATGAGGGAGATCCATGGATAGTTTCCTTACAAAAATCAAGGATTTTAAGGAGCACTTGGCTAGTGTTGGTGAAATATATCCTGACAGTTCATTGGTGCCTAGTTACTGAGAAATATCTACATTTGCAAGTGGTATGGTAGATTCCAATTAGCCCACCATGATCATGGAGCTAGAATGAGGGAGAGTGAACAGTCGAGTGTGAAGATATTTTGGGAGAGAATCTCGGAGCTAGGTAACTTTGGCTCCTTTTAGATTGTGCTCAGCCTATAACTTCCTTGAGCTACTCCACTGTAAGAATAATCATACTCTTGATTTCTCCTTAATGCTACTCATGTGATTATCATCTTGATTAGCATTCTCTTAATCACTCTTTGTACATAATTAACCATGACATTAATCATGCTTAAGCTTGTATATGCTCTATTAGTACCATAACTTGAGCTTCTTATCTTGCATAGTACTCTCAACAACCATGATTCATAACACCATTGGAGCCCACCTTACATATGAGTTGCAAGGTTGGGTCATGATTGGGAAATCAATCACATTTATATATGGAAGGTAAAATATCCCCCAAAACCATTATGGAGATCCAAAATAGGGTAGTTTAATGCCCTCTTCACAAAGTTGATGATGTTATTTACAGAGCTAGTTGGTGAATCTAGGGCTTGAAGGACCATAGCAGCTCCTGTGGAACTTGAGAATTCCTCCATTGACATCTACATTTAATTAGCTCTCATCCCAAATATTCTTGCTTAAGGTAGATCAAAAGGAGCCTTGCCTTAATAGGGGGACATTCTATTGAGGTATGGTCCTTGCTGAGATCAAAGGCTTGGTGGGTTTGAGGAGGAGGTGTGGTTTGATACGTTGTAGTTGACTGTATTGGCATTTCTAACAATTAGTATGGATCGCCTCGCATCAAAGGGTTTCACC
Organism: Cibotium barometz; assembly: GCF_041138505.1. Classification (NCBI taxonomy): domain Eukaryota; kingdom Viridiplantae; phylum Streptophyta; class Polypodiopsida; order Cyatheales; family Cibotiaceae; genus Cibotium; species Cibotium barometz. Next base: position 25,992,951 of record NC_141064.1, on the reverse strand, counting down.
TAATTGAAATAGTCACTATTTTTGGTGGGTTTGAGGAGGTGTGGTTTGATGCGCTATAGTCAACTATATTGTCATTTCTGATAATTATTATGGATCGAGCTCGCATCAAAGGGTTTAACCTAAGTGAAAGGGTCTCTGTGCTTCATGAACAGGTCTCAAAATGAATCTACAAAAGTTAAATGTATTTTTTTCATTTGAGTTTTCTTTTTTCTTTTTTTTGCTTGGCTCACATCTATAGGCTCATGTATATAGGCTCATGCCTACAGGCTCACATATGTAGACCCATATATGTAAGGCTCATGGGTGCTCATATATGTAAGGCTCATGGGTATAAGCTCATGCCTTTAGACTTATGCCTGGAGCTAGACTCATTAGACATGTGAGCTAGACTCATGTCACACTTGGTGACCTCATGCCTATAGGCTCACGTCTCTAGGATCATGCCTAAAGACTCACATATTTATGCTCATAGATATAGGCTCATGCACTCACATTTATAAGCTCACCCCTTTTTTAGATGAACTAGGTTCATGCATTTAATTTTTATGAAATAGGCATACTTGGACATTGATTTTTATGGACTAAGCTATGATAGTTGATGAGTAATTATTGGGTAATAATTATACTTAAGGCTGAAACAAAGGATATGAATTTTCCTTGAAATTTATAGCTTGGCACCACAGATTGTATGACAAGAAAATCTTTATAGGACAATCATTATACTTAATAATTATATGGATAATAATTATGCTTAATTCCTAGATAATTGCAAAAGATAAGAGTTTTCCTTGGAGTTTATAGTTGGTACAATTTGTCTGACAAGAAAATCTTTATACGAGATAGCTATATAGATTGTATGACAAGAAGATCTCTATAAGTCACGGTATGTCCTTATAATTCTTCAAGGTATTTTTAATTATTTGGCATAATATTAGTACAAATTGTATGATAAGAAAATCTTTATTAGACATGAGTAGGAATGTTCTTCTTATAAGTATTTATAAGACATGAGTTGGTATCTCCTTATAAGTCTTCAAAGTAGTTTCAATTATCTAGTATAATATTAGATTTACTTACCTCCTCAATATCTCTAGACTCATGGCTCACATGTGTTGATTAACGTATTTTTTCAAAGGTGTGGTTTTATGTCTCCCAACCCAAGAGATCTCATGTCTCTAGGCTCATGTGTTGTAGACTCACATCTTTTTTCATAGGAGTGTGGTCTCACATCTCCCAAATCGAGAGATGGTTTGGCCTGGTTTTTGGAAAATTTTGAGATTTTTTGGACTTGATAGAGGGTGACTAAGGTTTTTAATGGTGATTATTCAAGTGATTATGTTTTTTTATTGTTTTGGTTGATTTTTTATGCTTCTAAGTGCATGCTATTAATTCCAAAGTTGAATTAAAAAAATAAGAAATGCATGAATAAAAAATCATTACTTCTTCACTCTAATTACCAAATGGAGCTTAGCTTATATTTTTGGAGTGTATTTCACTCCAAATTATAAATTCTAAACTATTCATTGGCTTAATGTAAAAAATTAAGCCTTATGGGCTTCAAAATTATGCAAAAGCCAATGAAATCAAGGTTTTTCCCTTCTAATAATATCATTGTTTTTTCCTTCTAATGTATATAAATATAATAACCTAACCAATTAAAAAAAGCTTCAAAACAACATTAAATACAATAGTCTAAACACATCCAAATCTCTACAACCATATGTCTTTTAGAGTGTGACCTCCTAATTGACACCAACAGGCAATATTGGGTGATCCCAATTGTTGTGCTTGGCGGTGCAATAGCAGTAGAAAGGTCAGTGGCAGTTGGAGGAGCAGTCAACCCATACCGCACGACGTGAGCACCACCTCGGTGTCACATGTGTAGAGGAAACAGACTGTAACCACCTTAGAGCCATTGTGCCAAGACCAAGAAGGCACAACTTAAAAGAGTGATCAACTACTGCAGAAAGGAGAGAGATGGATGAGGAGAGTGTGCTGCATGTGCATGTGTAGACTCATGGGCTGTGCACTATAATGTAACCTTTTAAGCTTGCAATGTTTATTGATTTTCATGTCATGAAGCTTATAATGTGTCAGAGTCTTTGAATGTCTTCTGTCTCACTTTGTTATACTTATGGAATGGAACAAAAGGCACACTTGTTATTACTCTTCCTTTTCGTGTCAATTGTTACTCTGTAGTGAATGATTATGTTATAGTTTTGCTCATGTGTACATTTTAAGTGAGAGCTGAGTGAGGAAGGGAGTGATGCATATTCATTGCACTCAAGCCTACCCACAAGAGAGAAGTCCGGAGCATTCCCCGCAACCACTTTAGAATTGGTGTTTGAACCCTGAACCTTCGGCGAGAGTTTTCATGTCTCCCATGGCGTTTCCTCACCGCCACACCAAACTATTGTCTTGCCATTCCCCTAATAGGGAAATTAGCAAGAAACACCTGGCGACCCTACTGGGGAACTCACAAACCTCTCGCTGTAGCAATTTACACCATTAGGAAAGGGTAAGAGGGCTTTGAAGCAAACACACATTGAAATCACAGTATGCAGGGAGTCTTCTGGAAAACTCAACATGAAGAGCTGCTTATCACACAACCTAGCCACATTCAAGCATGCCATTCTCATATGTAAGAAGCCAGAAGAGGTGAAAAGTAATGCCTCCCAAAAGACCCTCTAGGAAGAAGCACGCAACTGGGAGTACTTCACATCATCAAGAAGACAGTGTAAAAATATCCGCTAACCCGCGTGAGCAAGAGGAAGCTTCAGAACTTAAATACAATTCGAACCAAGAAAAGGAGTGCCAAGACAGAGAGGTAACACACACTCCTGGCTTGGAAAACCCAGGAAGGGAGGAGCAACCAAACCAACAAGAACAACCACATGTAAACCCCCAGAGAATGTTCGATGGAGCCATGGCGTCACTAGCCAAAAATTTCTCGGTGTTTTCAAGTGATAAAGGGGAAGATGCATATCTGCATGTGAGGAGGTTTGAGCAATACTGGAAAGTGGCTAGACCTCAGGATTTAGAAGAACCAAAGCTAAGTGAAATTCGCAGAGATGCCTTCATGAATACCGTCAAGGACAAAGCAACGGAGTGGGTGTCAAGATATCAGGACAACCACTTCCAGACCTATGAAGAAGTCATGATTGCCTTTGGGGAAGATTCCACAAGATCAAATCCGCAAGTGATCAAATGAGAGAGCTTCGTCAAGAGGACATGAATGTGGAAGCTTATGCAATGAAGCTATTGAGCTTGAGGCAGAGAGTGGCAGAGCAGAGTCGACCCTCGATGCAAATTATGTTTGTTGTTGCTGACTGGTTTGTCCAAGGGCTAAAGTCGGGCATTCATGCAGCGGTCAGCACAAAGCAAGCGAAAATTGAAGAAGAACTTGAGGAATTGGTGGATTTAGCCAAAAGGGCAGAAAAAAGAAGTCCAAAAGAAAGGAGACAAAAACGGAAGCCTAGGAAGAGCGTCACCACCGAAGAGGATGATTCAAGTGACTCTTCACAAGACACTCTGGTGGTAGTAGCAAAAAAGAAAGACAAAAAGAAAAAGTTCGGAAAGACACATGCAAGTTCTGGAGAATTCATGCAGTAGGTAAAGCAGTTGGTACAAGAAATGAAAAAGGGTAAAGGAGAAAATTTCTAAAAAAATGTGTTCTACTCACAATGCAAACAAGAAGGCCACCTCAAAGAGAAATGCATGGTACCTCCAACTTGTTCAATTTATAACATGTACAACCACAGTACATGGAGCTATAGGTACAACATGAAAAATAGAGCTCCCATGGTGAATAACATAGAGGGAGCAGAAAGAAGGCCTCCTAGAAGGGGAAGGTTTGGGAATAGAGGTTGCAAAAAATTTTCTGCCACAAGAAGAAGCCAAGGAATTTCGAGAGGAACCACTAACCTCGCATGTTATTATTGCCAACATCCCAGACATACCAAAGCGGAATGTTCCATGAAGAAAAATCATGACAAAGAAAGACAAGCAGAACTGATGCAGGTCAAGGAGAATCCGCCAAGTGCCAACATGATGCAGGTAGAAGACATGCAATTGGAGGTGCACGACATCCTAACAGTAACAAGGGCTAAGGCAAACAAATCTAAGGTGGTGATAACTCTGATTGATGGTCAAGACTCACCAAAAAGCCACAAAAAGGCAGCTGTTGATTGGGAACAGCAGGAAAAAGTGAGAATCCAAACTGCAAAGGAAATAGAAAAAAGAAAAGGCAAGAAAAAGGAGGAGGATGCAAGAGAAATCCCTGCAAATATTCCATAAACAGTGGAAGCAAGCATATAAAGCACTTCAACTAGGAATGCCGGGAAGAGAACCAAAGAGATGCTGACTGGTTGCAATCAAATGTAATGTCATTGCTGCTAGATAGACAAGTTCAGCTAAAGAAACTACTAGACTTATGCCCAATGTTCAAAGCCAAGATCTTGTTAACAGGCATTGAAGGACTTAGCAAAGAATTAAAGCACATAGTGGAGGAAGAGACCCCGGAATAATGTGGCAATATGCGAGTAGAAGAACCGCCAGCATCCAAATATGATGAAGTGGCTAAATTCACAATTCAACTCAATAATGTTCTCATTAATGATACAGTTCTGGATGGAGGATCTGGGGTGAATGTGGTCATAGAAGAAACCGCATTAGGTTTAGGCCTCAAGTGCGAACCCATTGAGTTCAACATAAGAATGTCCTGACAACAGAATAGTGGTGCCAAAGGGAATGATAAAAAGTGCATTATTGAGAATCAAATAAGTTGACTTCAAGGTGAATCTAGCAGTGATCACCATAGAAAATCACACTGGGTCCTACCAAGTATTACTAGGAAGACCCTGGCTAAGACATGGTAAGGTGAAGCAAGACTGGGGCAAAAACTGAATTACCATAAAAAAGGGTAAGCGCGGAAGGTGTATGTTGATCTCACGGATACTAAGAGACCACTACAACCTACGCAGAGGCCAATCCATACCGAAACATACAACATGTCAAAAGGTTAAATACTCCGCAACAAACACCTAGACTTAGTACCATTGTACATGGTAAATGTGGAGGAAGCAATAAGGCAACACACTAAAACAAAGGCCGGAAATGCAGAAGTGGTTAAGGATCAATCAATGAAATCAAAAGAAAATTTTGGGAAGCAAAAAGCTCGAAGCTAAGCAAGACCCTGCAGAAAAAAGCGATGGAAGAAATTAAGTGGGCTCAGAACTTGGAATAAGAAGAAGAAATCCAAGAGATCCGGGATTGTAGAAGCAAAAGAAAACTAGGGAAACAATGTAGCTAAGGTGAGCCCGTACAAATTACAGGAAGTAAATATAGTATTAAGACATCTTTTCTTGGTCATATGAAGACATGGAGGGAATTGACCCTAAGTTCTTCCAGCACAGTATCAATTTGAAAGAAGGAGCCATACCAGCCAAGCAGAATGAACCCAAATTATGCAAAACAAGTAAAAGAAAAAATTGACAGGCTATTGAGGGTAGGTTTCATTTTTACCTGTAGAAAATGCTGCATGGATATCTCCAATTGTAATAGTCCCCAAAAAGAACATGAAGATCAAAATATGTGTGGATTATCGCAAACTAAATGCAGCAACCAATTTAAATCCTTTTTTGTTCCCTTTCACACAGACTCCTGCTTGATGAGGTTGCCAAAAAAGAGATGTATTCCTTCTTATATGGTTTTAGTGGATATAATCAAGTGAAGATGGCTCCGAAAGAATGGGAAAAGACTGCCTTTGTCATTGAATGGGGGTCTTTGTGGCCAACTGTCATGATGTTTGGCTTGAAGAATGCACCAACAACTTTCCAGAGAATGGTGCAGGAAATCTTCTATGACTTTCTAACAGATTTTATGAAAGCTTTTGTGGATGATTTCAGTGTGTCCGAGGATAAGCCTAAACACATTTATCACTTAAGGTTATATTGGTAGAGATGTAGGGACATAAGGCTGAAGTTGAATCTGACCAAGTGTGCATTTGTAGTAAAATATGGAACTCTGTTAAGACACATTGTGTCGGCCCAAGTATTGAAATGTCCGCTCCCCAGAACACAAAGCAGCTTGAAAGATTTCTTGGGCAAAGTGAAATGGCATACAAGAATATTTGGCTCATGTAGCATATACGTTATATGCTCTAACAAAGAAGGATGCTAAATATGAATGAAGCCCAGAATGTGAGAAGACATTTCACTAGCTAAAGTGCATGGTGTCTTCTACACCAGTAATGATCAATCCTCCTGAATGGAATTTGATATTTCATGTTTATGTAGATGCCTTATAGGGAGCGCACTCATGCAAGAAAAACAAAAAGGGTACGTGCAGCCTTTGCATTATGCCAGCACAACAAGACTCTCACAAGAGCAACAGTACAATAGAGCAAGAAGCCCTCTCCATGATCTTCACCCCGTGAATAAGTTTTGGCACTACCTTTTGGGAAACAAATTTGTTCTCCATGTGGATCATCAAGCTCTCATCTATCTGGTGAACAAAGCCTTCCTAAGAGGGAAAATGGCAAGATGGATGCTCCTACTTCAAGAATTTGAGTTCACCATTCAGCACACACCTAGAAAAGAAAATGCAGTGGGGCAAACTTTCTGTCCAGACTAGATTCAGGAGAACCTACTTTGGAGTGTGAGGACCAAACTCCAAGTGCCAACTTGTTCACAGTTACATCATCTAGAGTAGAGGAAGACTAGTATTATGACATGATGTAGTTTTTGGAAGATAAGTCTTTTCAAGAAGGATATACTGGTGATAGCAAGAAGAGAATCACCCCATAAGAAGCAGAAATTTCATAATGATCGCCCAGGAAACTCTACAAAATAAGAATAGATCAAATTCTTCAAAGATGCATTCCTGATAAACAACTAGCAATGCTAAGGGAAACACACTGCGGCATCACCGGAGAACACATGGGTGACGAAATAATGGCCCGAAAAATTTTACTAGTAGCAGGCCTATGGTGGCCAACTCTCATGAGAGATGCCAACATGGAAGCAAGGAATTGTGATGTCTGTCAACGGATGGGCCAACCCAGAAATTCCGATAGGATGCCCATCACACCCATACTGCCCTTAGCACCATTCATGAAGTGGGGATTGGATTTTGTTGGACCTATCAAGGAAGTAGATAAGAATACATCATTGTGTGGCAATAGATTACTTCACCAAGTGGCTAGAAGCCAAGGCTATGAAAAGCAACTTCGCAGAAGAGGTGGTGAAGTCCCTATTCAAAGACATTATTACAAGGCATGAGTTGCTAGAGCAGTAGAAATAGTCAGTGTGATCAAGGATCACATTTTATGAACAAGGTGATGAAGGGATTAATGGAAAGATACTTGATTAATCACAAGAAGTCCTCGCCTTACTATCCACATTACAACGCTCAAGTGGAGTCTACCAAACAAGGTCCTTACCAAGATTTTGAAGAAGATTATAAATGCAAACAAGAATGATTGGGACCAGAAGGCATTTCAGACATCATTCAAGGTTGCTACTAGGCAAACGGCATTCAAAATGGTTTATGGTTTGGAAGAAGCAGTCATGCCAATGGAATACGTGGTACTCAATCTTAGAATAGAAATTCAAGCGAAGCTTTCAAAGGAAGAATCTCAGGAGCATAGAATACAAAAGATCCTAGCCTTAGGAGAAGAAAGACAAATCAGCTCTTTGAAAGTAGAAATAGTGCAACGAAGAAGGAAGGCTTGGACAAACAAACATCTCAAGCATAGAATTTTTGGAAAAGGTGACTCTGTGTTAGTTTACAATGCCAAATTGGGACCCCATCTAGGGAAATTCAAGATCAGGTGGATATGGCCATTCAAAGTGAAAGACATGGTCAGCCAAAATGCTTTTTTCCTAGAAAACTTGGATGGTATGCCCTTCCCAAAAACGGTCAATGGTTTCAGGATGAGGAAGTACAAAGGCCATCTGGTGGAAGTCTCACTAGAAGGAGAAGCAGCGGAAGATCAAGAGACAGTCTAGGGGCATCTGCTACTGCAGCATGATTTCATTAGTATAAGTCAATGCGGAAGGTCATATAAATCACAACACTACGGAAGAATGGCTAGTCTACAAGAATTATCAAACCACTAAATCCTTGGGTACTGCAACATGTGACAAAAGAGCAAGTGACCAAACATGTGCCAGCCCGAGCCACGTGGATGATTACATGAAGGACAAGTCTTATAACATCATTAAATCTCCACTTGCAACAACGTTAAGGGAGGAAAATGGCAAAAACGCCTTAATTCCATTAAATCAAGGCAGCAACCATGATGTAAATCAAAAGTCACATCACATTGAAAATAGGGAAGCTGAAAATGACAATACCCCAAAAAAGGAAGCCAAGAAGAGGAAACATCATCAAGAAGAGCACAGTCACTTGCGTTCTCATTTCATGCTCTTGCTTGAACTAATCTCAACCATGCAACATTCTTCTAGATAACAGCACCATGTCAAAAATCAACAAAATGCTTAATTCTGACAAAAAACCAAAGAAGAGCCTAAGCATAACCATGTTCATACCAGACCTGAGAAAGCAAGAGCATCAAGAATGGGGAAAAAGGTGTGGGTTCGAAAAACTTCTCGACCGATAGTGGGAGGAGCTATAGGACCCAGAAGAAGACGGAGCGAAACTCATCAATCAGTTCTTGGAAACCAACATTGTGCATGTGGAGGGGAAGGAGCCAATAAAAATTTCAGAAAACGCACTGCACCATGCGCTGGGTCTACCCATTGATGGCGCTCTAGATAGCAGCATGAAGCCAAGGGTAGATGAAGAGATCCCTAAGATAGGTAGCATGCACCAAGTGAAAGACATAGCAGATGAAACCCGACAGGAGCAGTTTGTCTTCTTCTTGCATAACATCATGTTCATGGGAAAGCCGGAGGACATGCAAAAATTACAGACTGCTCAGAGCAGCGAAATCAGGAGAAAACATAAACTAGGCAGCAACTACAACAAGAATCTGGCTAAGAGGGCAGCCACCTAGGCTAAGGAGAAGCAGCCCTTAGTTCATGCACACTTAAGGGCAATCACTCAAGTAGCAAGATCTGAGACAGGCAGACAGGAGATGTCTCAGACAAGAGAAAATACAAGGAAGCCGCAGGATCTTCGAAAGCACCCAAGGTAACATTCATCTTGTTTGAGGACAATGTGGACAATGAGGAGGAGTGGCAAAAGATTGCCCAGAAAGCAGGTAAAAAGAGGAAAAACAGAGTTGATGAAGAACTATTGCCTGAATCGGAAGAGGTCAAGAAACAAAAGGCTGAAGAAGAAAAAAGGAAAATAGAACTAGAGGAGAAGAAGAAATAGGAAGCTAATGCCGAAGCTGAAAGAAAGAAAAAAGCTGAAGAAGCTGAGAAAAGAAAAGAGCAAGAAGAAAGGAAAAGGAAGGAGGAAGTAGAGAAGAAGAAGAAGGAAGGGGAAGATGAGAAAAAGAAGGAATAGCCCCAAAAAAGGGAAAATGTCTGCCAGGACAGAGCTCATCATACCAACAAAATTGTAACCATGGGTAACAGCATTGGCACAGAAGGCACAAGAAGGCCCAAGTCACTGGGACAAATTACCCAAAAATTTGGAAGCATAACTCCCTAGCCCCGGCAACTTCACAGGGACAAATTACCCAAAAATTTGGAAGCATAACTCCCTAGCCCCGGCAACTTCACAGGGACAAGGGGCTACTAACCATGGCCCAGAAAATCCTCTCACATACTCTCTCTACAATAGAGGAATATGAAACAAAAGCCCGGAGTACCATCACACAGCTCAATGCACCTAACCAAAAGCAGCATGGCATGCTAATGAGTGCCACAAACAAGACCAAGGAGCTAGAGCTCAAGTCACAATCAATGGCGCAAAAAAATAAGGAGGTGCAAAAGAAAATAGCCATGGTGGAAAGGTCACTAATGGACCAAAAGGAATTGAGTGAAGGAAAAATTAGAGCCCTTATCAATGATAGGAAATTACTCTAGTCATAGATAGGAAGGCTACAAGCAGAGTTGGAAGAGGTGAGGAAGCCAGCCAAAGTCTGGGCTGACACATTCAAGGTCTGAAGAACGAGGTGCTAGACAACACAACAACATTGGTCGTAGCTCAGTCAAAGGCACAAGCCCTAAAGAACCCGAAAGAAGAAGAAGTTGTCTTCTGCTGGATGCCAAAGCAATAGCAATTAGAAACAGCGAAAGCTAGATTAAGAAGAGTATGGGATCAAGCGTTGTAAGCTCTAGTGGAGATCTAGAAACAAATGTCTTGCAATCCCCATTAGGTCATCCATAACCTGGAGGATAACAATGATAATGATGGGGAACAACAGCAAACACACCAACAACAATAGCAACACCAATAGCATCAACAAACAATAACAACAACAGCCCCAGCAGGCCATGAATCCCCCAAAACCGATACCTCTGGAAAGGGGAAACAAACAAAAGGTGAAGATCAGAGTCTAATATAGGCACTAAAGTCCACCACCTAGAAGGCAGAACATTGTGAGAAGGAAGCAAAGAAGTTGATGGAAAGGAACAAGTTATTCCCACAGCAGAAGTTGCAAGAGGCCATGCCCACAAAAAAGTATGTCGATATATTAAGAGATGCACTTCAAGAAAGGGACAAGACAAGAGACCAAGCAGAGGAATACAAGAATAAGTTGGAAAGAAGCACAAAATTTGAAATGGATGCCATCAAGGGGTTGAATGCACTAGAGCTCGAATTGCAATAGTGCATGGAAAATGAAAACCAACTTCGGAAGGAAGGACACGGAGACTAGGAAAGTTACAGAGCTGCCCTTGAGGTGCAAATAGAAGAAGCGCGGCAAGTAGCTGAAAAAGTACAGCAGACCCAGAAAACAAGGCTACAATGGAAATTAGAGCTGAAGGAAGCGAAGGAGGAAATTTCCAGACTCCAAGCAGAGAATGCAAAAGAAAGAGCAGATGCGGAGCTGAACACTGAGAAATCACACAGATGTTGTCACCCAAAACCAGTGTGCCCAAAAAGGAAAGAGGTGAACAGTTGGTTGAGGTCTGGAAGCTGCAAGATGCCAACCAAGCTTTACTCAAAGAAAATGAATGCTCGAGAGACCGACTGGTGAACATTTCCTCAGCTCCATGGGCCAGCATAGACAACCCATTCTTTGAGGCATGTCATGTAATGTTTTTTGAATTGTTGAAGGCGGATAGAGAGTTGCCATGGTACTTTAATGATGAAAAAAGAATAAAGTCTATACTTAAACCTCTTCCCCTGGAGCATCCGTGCACCCAATTTTTATTCTCATAGACACTCGAGGGAAAGAAAATGCTTCCACCTAGAATGCAACCACCACAAGTATCAACACATGATGGGAATGGGGCATCGGAGAAGCAGTAGCAGAAAGAGAAAAAATCCCTTCTTCAGATAATCTAGAAGAGTATGAGGAGGCCACCTAGGTTGAGTGGAGACCAACACCAATGGCAGAAAAGAAGATTCTGGGGCAAACTCCACTCAGACCAGTGATGAGACTTTTGATAAAAAGACATCACAAGCAACCAACAGGGGTCTGGGCTGTTCAGAAGAAGATGAAAAAGATTCAAAAAGCGCCACCTACTCTGACAAAATTTACATTCCGGATCACACTCCCCGAGAGATGTTCTTCAAGTTGTTCAAGCAAAAATTTATCAAGGGAACTGGTTTGGAAGCAGAATCTCTATCATCGGGCATGCCAAGTGTTGCGCCTGGCGGTGCAATAGCAACAAAAGGGTCGGTGGTAGTTGGTGGAGTAGTCAACCCACAATGCACGATGTGAGCACCTCCTCGGTGTCACACGTGTAGAGTCGGTGGACTGTAACCACCTTGGAGTCGTTGCCAAGATCAAGAAGGCACAACTTAAAAGAGTGATCAACTACTGCAGAAAGGAGAGAGATGGATGAGGAGAGTGTGTTGGCATGTGCGTGTGTAGACTCATGGTCTGTGTACTGCAATGTAGCCTTGTAAGCTTGCAATGTTAATTGATTGTCATGTCACGGAGCTTGTAATGTGTCAGAGTCTTACAAATGTCTTCTGTCTCACTTTGTAATACTTCTGGAATGTCACAAAAGGCACACTTGTTATTACTCTTCCTTTTTCGTGTCAACTGTTACTCTCTGTAGTAGTAGTAGTGAATGATTATGTTGTAGTTCTGCTCATGTGTACATGCTAAGTGAGAGCTAAGTGAGGAAGGGAGTTATGCATATTCACTGCACTCAAGCCTGCCCATGAGAGAGAAGTCTGGAGCATTCCCCGCAACCACTTTAGAATTGGTGTTTGAACCCTGAACCTCTGGCGGGAGTCTTCATGTCTCCCACGGCATTTCCTAACTAGTCTGCCACACCAGACTGCTATCTTGCCATTCCGCTAATAGGGAAATTAGCAAGAAACACCAATACCTTGGAATGGATAGAATAATGGAGGTAAGACCTAGGCTATCCCATGTCTCACCAAAACCAAATATGTTCAAGTCAAGAGCTTGTACCTTAGCCTTCTGCCTTCGAGCTACAATGTAACTCCCATTGATGTGGGTGTTCTTGGTGCTACCTTGTTCATCATGTATAAGTTATATATTACTACATTTGTTTGGCTCAATCGGCTTACCAATTACACTAGTTCAGGTGAAATTTACTAAGTACGTTAGCCTTCTTGAATCAAGTGTTGTTGAATCTTGGCTTCAAGCCGCAATAATGTAACCCCCCTGTTGTGGGTGTACTAACTTTCCCGTCGTGTATAAGTTATATATTACTACATTTGATTGGGTGCAATCGGGTAACTAATTACATTGGTTTAGCAAAAATTTACCAAGTGTATTTTTGTTAGCCATACATTTAACCATCTAACACATATAATTTTGGTCAAACACACTTAGGGGTAGTTTTTGTGAGATGGGTAGTTAGGGTGGTTATAACTCACCCACCAATAGTTGATTCATCGTTCTCAATGCATCACCAGAGAGAGAAAAATATGTCGAGAAGCAGTTCACTAGAGAAAGCATATGTGTCAAGGGCAAAGACAAGTGTAGAACTAGCCACCACCACATACCACCACTATAGAGAGAACTAATAAAAGCCATTATATCCAAGTCTAAAACAAAAATATAATATCCAAAATGATAACAACATAAAATGTGATGATTAAAAATGGTAAGAGTTTCTCTAACTGCTCTAACCAAAATTAGGAACTGAAACCCAGTAACTAAGAAGGAAGCCTAAGGTCCTCTTGAAGAGTTTCTCTAACTGCTCTAAGCCAAAATTAGGAACTGAAACCCAGTAACTAAGAAGGAAGCCTAAGGTCCTCTTGAAGTGGAGGGCCCACAACAAAACCACTAGGCTTGGTAGATGGAAACCCTTGAGAAGGGGTCGTGGCACTCTAGCTTTGGGTCAACACACACAAAAAAGAGGAATCTAGCCCCAAAAACGAGAAATCCCAATCCACTAAAAGAAATTTGTAGAGTCTAATGGAGGGTGATAATTCTTCTCATGCTCACAAACCTGCTTGCAAACATGCCCACAAAGGGTGGAAGCTCTATCAACTCTACCTTAATTGTTGCCAATTACACCTCCAGCTTCACCCTATGAAAGATCAACTGCAAAGGTAGTAGAACGGAGACTCAAAAGTAGAAAGAGAACTTTAATGAGTGGCTAGCACAATGTCGATTCGATGTGATGATTTGAGTAGTGGTCACGTTGATGTGTCGGGGGAGTCTGCCTCTATAGCTCGTCTAAACACACCACTGTAGGGAGGGCTCTATAAACTAACACCACAACACCAACACAACACAAATCCAGATACCAATCCACTTAGCTGATATCCTTAGTCCTTCAGCTAACACAGTCGGACACCTTAAAACCCCTCAACACCAATGTCGATTCGATGTGATGATTTGAGTAGTGGTCACGTTGATGTGTCGGGGGAGTCTGCCTCTATAGCTCGTCTAAACACACCACTGTAGGGAGGGCTCTATAAACTAACACCACAAAACCAACACAACACAAATCCAGATACCAATCCACTTAGCTGATATCCTTAGTCCTTCAGCTAACACAGTCGAACACCTTAAAACCGACTCCACCAGCTATCCTCCCATGTCAAATCTGACCTCCAATAGCTCTGATCTTCACTCCTAACCCCTCAACACAAATCTAGAGTACCAATCCACTCAGTTGATATCCTCTGTCCCTCAAGTGACAAAGTCGAATACCTTAAAACCCCTCAACTTGATTCACCTGACTCCACCAATTGTCCTCCCATGCCAGATTTGACCTCCAATAGCTATGATCTTTACTCCTAACCCCTCAACTGACCTTAGCTGACACTCAGCTGACCAAAAAAGCTCCCAGAGCTGACACTCAGCTGATCAATTTGTTGGTTAAATATCTGAGTTGGATAGTTGTAAAACCAGTCATAAATATATCCTCCTAGCTCCCAAAAAAGTCCTCTAGTATCAGTAAACTTCAAATTCCTTGCTTCAAAACTTCACTGATTCTATCAGCTCTGACTTCCAACCTGAAAAATCTCTCCTATGCTGACTTCCTATACTGACTATCAACCTGAAACAACGGACCCAGCTCTGATAGAGGTGATTCAGATCTGACTCAAAAATCTCCAACCCCAGTGTCCTCTGACACCACTACACTCTCAAAAACCTCAGAAAACACCAAGATCCAACACAACAAACCCAATAATGACAATTTGCTGACCCCCCGGCTCCTTCAGCCCCACAACTCAAAAAATTGACTACCTGCTCTTCTAACAGATCTCTGATAGTCAGACCAAACTCAAAAATATCACCTCCCTTCAACCCAAGTCCATATCTACCCTTGTACACCCTTAGTTGATTTCTACTGATACCCAGCTAACCCTATCTGACACCCTTCTGACCTAAATCAACCCTCATCTTAACCTAGACCACCATGTAATCCACATCTACCCTTGTACACCCTTAGTTGATTCCTATTGATACCCAGCTGACCCTATCTGACACCCTTATAACCTGAATCAGCCCTCAACTGACACCTAGACCACCATCCCAGTCCACAACTTATCCATTTGACTTTCGCCGACAGCTCTCCGATTGTAAAAGCAGACTTCAAAGGCTTCCAACAAGACAAGATCTACTCTTCTATAGCATCAACGAACTAATCCGAATTCACAATTGACTCTTGTCGGATCCTACTGACTCAAAGTTTAACTATCTGACACAGTTCTAATTCAATAAACTTTAGCTCTTTACTCACAATTGATTTTTTTCAACAAGTTCCATTAAAAAATAACACAGATAACACTAAAGCATAGAAATTCATCAATCCAACACATAGTCAAGCCTTTTGTATATAAAAAGTTGAGCTAATCTCAACAACCCTGAGATGTGGGGTTCCAACAAAGAGAGAAAGCACCAGAAACCAAAGGGATTCTCCACAAATATATCCTAACAACAATGATTCAACACCACAAAACCAAAAAACAACCACCACTTACAGCCAAGAGGTCTCAATCTTCAATACAAAGGGGATTGTTTGAACAAAACTATGGAGTGTTCCAAGTTCTTATACTACAGAGCTGCATCCCAGAGATCCTAGGGCATCAACCTCCTACAAGAACCTTTGCTTCCCCTTGCACCCTCTACTCTGGAAAAATCCAAGTTTCCTCATGCAATTCCCACCTCTTCTTCATAAAACAATATCGTCGTCTCAACATCCTTCAACCCAAACAAACAAAAATAGCAAAACAACTATCCAACAAGCTTCCACACAGCTTCTACGCAATCCACTCTCTCCTGGCTAATTTGCCCTCTTCTCTAATCCTTCTTACCCCTCTATGCATACAGAAGTTCCTCCTTCACTTAACTGGACTTACATCAATTAATTCTATTTAGAAGATGGCCATGCAAAATCCCCTTATTTCCTAAGGTTCTAACCATACTCTACAGGCTTATTCTTATTTCTGGGGTTTTTTTGGCACATGTTTTGGGCATTAGCGTCTTGACACAAACAAAACCTATTATTATTTTCCCAAATCCCCCTTGGTTAGAGCAATCATGCTCAACCACTTATTCTGGCAAAGACTTAGTCAAACACTGCAACTAGCTCAAGCTCTTACTAGCTAATTTGTACAACCACCACACCCAGATCAAATGCAAAACAAGGGTGCAATCCACGCATATGTACCACATCCTCCACCTAGATCAAATGCAAAACAAGGGTGCAATCCATGCATATGTACCACATACTCTACCCCACCCAAATCAAATGGCATGTCTATGGCCATTTCATGCATCACGTCTACATCAATATAGCTTTCATCACTTTCTTGGTTGCCTTGGTTGCCTGTAAGTCCAAGACACCACCCATAAACATTGATCTCACATCAAGCACTAGTGGGCTCTCATAAAATCCCATGGAATCACCTTGCCTCAAAACATTATGATTCAGCATATCAGGGGAGTCCATAGAAGCATCCAACACATCATCAATATTTTCATAAACAACATCATCAACCAAAGGCAGGCTATTACACTTGCACCTTAACATAGCAATCTTGGCACATGCATGCTGCACATTCACCTTTTCTTCTAGATCAAGCTCCACTTATGGTTCATTCTCATTGAAATCATCAATATCCCAATCATCATGCTTACTTACCACGCCACATCATCTACAAGATTGCATTTTCCCTCCAAACGGTCATAAAGCGAAGTCCTCATCTACATCTTGGTCGCCTGGAACACCTATACCAACATCCTCATAACATGTGTACAAATCCATATACATAGCCCCAAGATAGATCTCACAACTATCTTTCTCACTGATCTCTCATGGAGGTTACCACTCCCTGATGAGAAATCTAACATCTCCTGGCTTTCCATCTCCATGGGCATCTCTTTATGTAGACAAACACAAGGCTGCTGGCCCGACCTCTGCACATAGCTACATAGATAAGCCCAAAAGTTCTAAATCTGGCTCCAGCATGTGGACCTCTTCCCCATCATCTTTTGAGCTAACTTCTTTAGTTTTTGAGTCGGATTCCTTTGATGTACTACTCTCTTGAATCAACTCCCTTCCCTTAGCCATATCATAACTAATCTGCCTCCTTACAGGTTGGTCCAACCCCAAAATCAAGTGTCCTCTCCACCAGTCTTGTCCTACCCTCATAGCAATCAGCCATGGCCTCCCAAGGATAAGTGGGTAAGCTTCTGACTTGGCTAGCATCACATGTACATTCAGCTTCTTGTCCTAGTACATTCACTTGTAGCTTCTTCACAATCCCTACTGACCTTTGCACTGTTAGCCATTCTGACTCTAAATTTAGAGGGTGCACCTACCTTCAATCTCAATGCTTCCATTATTTGCTTTGTCATCACATATACCTGTAGACCACCATCTATATACACTTTTGGGACTCTATGATTATTTACCCAAACATCCATGATGGGAAAATAGTCTTTATTTCCTTTTATTTTCACCACATTAATTTGGCCTCCTACCTTCTTCTAGTTTCTAGAGCTTTTGGTGCTGATCAATTTACTCCACATTCTCCTAAGTCTGGGGCATAATTGTAAGAGCTGGGGCTATGTCAAAGTAGGTCCTTTCTACTGAAGATCTCTATCAAATCATACTCCTCCTCATTAGCACCTAAGGGAAAATCCTGCATGCCAATATGCCTCCTAGATCGAGTCTTTTAAGTTTCCAACCCATTAATAGAAGAGGGAGAGGTTTCAAACAAGCCCTAATAAAACACTAGGCCAGAGGAAGCTAGAATCATTTCACTCTGCTTTTGGATGTGGTTTATCCCTCTCAACCTCTAGAGAAGACGAACTGAGGATGAGGAGTTGGTCCAAGACTCTCAACATAACAATTCTACGAACAGACTTCAAAGGGAGATTGATAAAATGGACTTTAGAGAAGACTTCCCCTTCACATTCTTAACCTCAGAGAAAGAGAGGCCACCAGGCTCCTCAGATAATGAAAGGATGCCAACGGCCTCATTTAGAGCCCCACTGTCCAGATGCCAATCATGTATACATGCACCAACGTACCGACCCTAGCTCTACCTTTTCCCATCAGGACTTTTCCACCGCGAAAAGAAGAATCTCCAAGGTAGGGATTAGTAATGACTTGCCACTTTCATGGTAAAAACATGCCCCAATTAGAAATGCACATGTTACTAAAACCCAACAAAAATAATGGTTAAGTCATTAGTTTCATTCACCACCAGCAAGGGTCTCACAGACCCCCACAAAGCTTTTAAGATTAAAAACTGGCTTTTCTAGGAGAAACTATCCATTGATTGTCTTTGTTTCCAAGAGGTCAAAGCCTCATGCCATAACCTTAGGACCTAACCTTGAGAAGGTCTCTAAGGATCACATTTGGTTCTTTATCGAGTAGCACTACCAAGGCAGTGGTGCATTGTCATTGGGATTGGGAGAGTTGTTGATCCTTCCAAAAAATGGATAACTGTCAGGATGGAAACATATTTCTCCTAATTTTTGGTATCTCTGTATGCTTCTCGACTAGCCAGTTCTAGGCCAGTTCTGTGGTGTTCTCTTCTTTAACTAGATCTCCCAATCATCCTAATGGGGGACTTTAAAATGGTTGAATACCAATAGAATAGATTGTTCTGTTTAGGTCTTACATTAAAGGGTCAAGAGCTACTGGATTGGATGTTATGCAAAGACTTCCATGACTTGATAGATTTAGCAGCCAACCCTGAATTCACATGGTCCAATGGCAGATCAGTGTTGGAAATAGGGTTACATGAATGTACACACACAACAACACACAGTGGAGAAGCTCAAGGGAGCACACAATGAGATGATAGATAGATAATGAATGTGTGTTGTACAAGGATGATAAGTATACCCCAAGATGGGTATACTAGCACGGGGGGGAAAAACCTCCTAAAGAGAGAAAAAGTGCCCCAACTGTTCCTAGTGTATTCACACACATCACTACCAAATATGGCTACAAATCCCCCTAGAAGTGATGACGTGACCAAGGGGTGATCTGTCACTAGAAGTAGAGAGATGTGCTAGGCTCTTTGGATTGTGATAGCGAGCCCAGACTAGTCCCCAAAGGGAAGTAAGTTCAAAGCTTTGCGAAAAGCTTCAAACTTCTCTCATGGGAGAGCCTTCGTGAGACAAATATGCCAAGTTATCCTGTGTTGGCACATAAGCCAAGCTAATTTCCCCTCCGGAGTATCTCTCCCTGACATAATGATAGTGCACCTCAATGTGCTTTGTGCGAGCATGAAAAATTGGATTCCTCACAACTATCATAGCCATTAGGACTTGTTTGGGGTCTTCTTGGGCCCTTTTATTTGGACACTTAGTGAAATGCTTAAAATGCTAATCAAGCTTTGACCAAGCTAGTGGCCTAGGCCTGAAAATGCATTTTTCCTTTTTTACAAAAAAGAAAATAGGCCTGAAAATGCATTTTTCCTTTTCTACAAAAAAGAAAATAGGCCAAAAGGTGATCTAATCATTAGATCTTCTGTCCTTGGGAAGGAATATGGACCTAACTGCCTTTTTGTCTTGTAGTGAAGTACCTTTCACAAAGAATGTTTGAAAATTTTCATCACTTTGTTCCCTCCCTTTTTGGAGGTGCTGCAGATCCCACTCTCTCTCTACACTCTCTCTCTAAAACGCGTTTAGGGTGTTTTACTTGGGTAAGGGCTTCTTTTTCTCTCTCTAGGAGCCATGGCCTGCAGATCTGGACCTCCTACTCCATCATCCTCTCCACCAGCTCTCATGGAAGAGCTCACCATCCCCTCTTGTGAAGGTACAGATCTACACATCCTTGTAAGCTGAAGCTCTCCATCTCCATCACTAGCAAGCTCTCCATATCTATCATCCTCTCCACCAGCTCTCATGGAAGAGCTCACCATCCCCTCCTGTGAAGGTACAGATCTACACATCCTTGCAAGCTGAAGCTCTCCATCTCCATCACTAGCAAGCTCTCCATATCTATCTCCTCAAGGCCTCCATTTCCATCTCTGTATCCATCTGCATCTCCTCCACCTCCATCTCCATCACCATCTCCATCTTCATCTCCTCCATCACCATCCACATTTCCATCCTCCACCTCCATCCTCCATCTCCATCATCTCCATCACCATCCACATTTCCATCTCTGTATCCATCTACATCTCCATCTCCATTTGCTAGGTACAATGGCTCTACGGGACATCACCAACAAGCAATCAAAGTTTCGCTTGCACAACTAGCATTACATTCCTTTTTCATATAGTTATGTCATTGACTCTGAACTATGTGATGTCCAGGGAATGTGCTAAAGCAATATTAGGTTGTTCCAATACTGAGGAGTCTATCCTTGAGCACATTATTCCAGAGCAGAAAGTAATCAATATGATAACCAATCTAGTAAATGGTGCATTGCGTGACAGGATTCAAAAGTATTTTCTCAAGGAATTCGAGCAGATTGTCAGTCCCCTTGACATGCTCACTGTGTGCGACACAGCAGGTATCAGTGATAAGGGATACAGGGCTTTGTATACTTGCATCACAGCACGTCTACGAGGCAAAGGAATGACACGATCTATACTTCCAACACCATACAGTATAGTTATGGCAAGGAAGTCAGCAAACAACAATATTGCCGACTTGCTAGGCGGCTACAGATGGGTGGATGGTAGCATGCCAATGTCAAATTCAAAAGATTTTGCTTACAACAAGTTTAACAATGTTTACGTCGAGGTGGAGGCGCTTCAACGAGCTATGATTCAGTTTTATGATATGACATTAGAGGAGACGGATGGAAAGGCTATATTTGTCCTCAAATTGGATGAATGTCAGGTTGTAAAGGGCCAAAGGGTGGAACGTACAAGTCTGACACTCATGAGCAGGGCATTGAAGCGAAAGAGCTTAGACGGCGAAGATGAAACAGGTGATGCGGAGAATAACTTGCACACAAAGCGACGCAAGCCAGATTACTTTGGAGTGCAGTCTGAGAAGAACATATGGTGGCAGGCGGCATGGACCCTTCCGCACGAGGACCATGACAGTCTGAGGTGGTACTTCACCCGTACAGGTATTCAAGGAGTGATACACAGGCAATCAAATGGTGAAGTCTTGCATGTGCCTGGCAGCACTGGTCACTTTGAAATAGAGTGGCACCTTGGTGGTGATCTCAAGACCCTCAAATGCATGTTGGGAACTAAAAGCGGTGCTAACACTTTGTTTCCATGCATCTTTTGTTGTCATCCAAGGATGCCAAGTGTCGCAGTGGGGAAGGCCAAACAAGAAACCAAGGTGAAAGGTCGTAAGCAGGCAAGTGCAAAGGGCTCAAATCAATTACAAAAAGGGAAGGGTATGCACGTCTGGCTCAATGGAATTATGAGCTGCAATCAAAGCAAGGCACCATCTCGCACAGAGGAGGATGCTACTTGGAACCCTATTCTTTCAATTCCACTGTCGCGAGTACATGTGTGTACCTTGCACGCAAGACTTAGAATTTCGGACAAATTGTTGATGCTCCACATCAACGGCGAGAACAGGGCATCCAAGAGCTTGAAGTTGTTTTATCATCCGTGGGGCTTCACGCAGGTGCTGTCACCCTCTCTAAGGATCGCAAAAACCCATCAAGTACCCAAGATAACCCTAATAAGATATGTATGAGTGGTGCAAAAGCAAGACACCTGCTCTCAAACTATGGTGAGGCTCAAAGCCATACACATTTTGAATTATGGAAGCAGATTTGTGATGTAACAACCTATCGAGGCAATGAGGCGACACTAGGATTGAAGCGTGCACATGTGTGGGAAGCTTGTGATGAGATGATGAGGCTTCTTGAGCGCCCGTATCTTGATGAAGCAGAGATAGCTACATTCAAGACTTCGATTGACAGATTCACAGAAGAAATGATCGATGCTTGGGGGGAAACTCATATAACACACTACATGCATATTCTCTATGCGCACAGTTCCTTCTTTCTAGATGAATATGGGTCTCTTGCACTCTGGAGCAACCAAGGCATGGAACGATCACATTACCAAGCCAAGGCGGCCTATTTTAAGAACACGGGTCATGGCGGTGGCAAGTTTGCAGCAATGCGTTTCAGGAAATGTTCAATTGGTTTTACCGTGCACTTACTGGGAGAAAGGCCCAAAAGCGAGCCGGAAATTTGTCTTTGAGGCGCAAAATCATGAAGGTGGTAGGTGCAAGGCGAAAGAGAAGGGTGCAATGCATCAATGGCACGTGAAAGAGCGAGGCAATGGCACAGTGGTTGACTAAGAAATGGCCGCGTGTGGTTACCCACCCAATAATTCTTGTTCGCCACTTTTTGGCGCGTTCATTGTAAATTGACTTTTTGTAATTTTGGCCCCCTATAAATATCAGTGAGTTTTATAGTCATTTTTAAAAGTCTTGACTTGTGAGCTCTCTCTCTTCCTCTCCCCTTGGCTCTCTCGCGTGCTCTCTCTCTCTCTCTCTCGCTCGTGCACTAATATCTCACGCACATGGAGCCCCCAAATGATCCTCCCTCCAATACGCAGGATGACATTTTCAAAGACCTTGGGCCCTTACCGGTGGCACATAGAACTGAAATCCCAAACATTTACCCACAAGCCCAAATGGATCTGGAAGCTGAGCGTGTGAGGCTTGAGCGAGAGGCCCAAGAAGCCCAAGAACGCCAAGAAGCGGAGAGATTACAGAAAGAAGCAGAGGACATGGAGGCAGCTGAGAGAGCAAGAAAAGAAGCCGAAGAGATCGTCAGAACACAGGAGGAGGACGAGGCAGCAAAGAAAGCACAGGAGGATGAGGCTGCCAAGAAGGCGGAAGAAGACGAGGCAGTTAGAAAGGCGGAGGCAGATAAGAAGGCTGTAGAAGAAGCTCAGGCCGCCGCAAGCAACGAGAGAAGATTAGCATTCTTTGCTGCGGTGGAGGATTGGCTTAATAGAAAAGCTCGCGGATTTGTTGCTGACCTGCGAATGGCCGGATACGAAGATGACACAATTTTGGAAGCGGCTATACAAAGTCTTCGAGCAGAATATACAAAGAGGAGAAATGAAGACACAGTAGAAAGGGAGCACCTGTCGAGTAATAGGATTCTCAATGCAATGCTAGACAGAGTCTTGGCTCGTGCACTTGGTAAAGGAAAGAGAAAACTCTCAGCTGAGGAAGTAGAAAATAAGAGACAGAAGCTTGAACGAGAAGCCAGGGCAACAAACACACGGAGGCTTCGTGAGGAAAAAGAAAGGAAAGATGAAGAGGAGCGAGTAAGGAAGGAGGCAGAGCAGAGAGCAGCTCAGAAGACTCCATCTGCAAAGGCAAAGAAAACTCCAACACCTGCAAAGGCTAAGAAGGGGAAAACCATTCCTAAACGCACAGAACCCCCTTCCGATAACTTCCAAGAGCAGCGACAAAAGTTCAAAAATGACACGCCAGCTTGGACTCGCCACGCGCAAGCACCACCGCCCCCAACAACGCAAAAGAAGCAAAGGTGGAGACCAGGGACAGTTGCCCTTAGAGAAATTCGCAAATATCAGAAGACCTGCACACCAATTATCCGAAGGCACCTTTTGGGCGTCTCGTCAAAGAGATTATCCACGACCAGCCGCCGGGATGTCAATCGTGTGCAAGCGGCAGCACTAGGCGCTCTGCAACAAGGTGCCGAGGATATTTTGGTTTCGCTTTTCCAAGACGCGGTTTTGTGCATGGTGCATGCAAAACGTGTCACTTTGAAGCCATCTGATCTTCATCTAGCTAGGCGTATCCGTGGAGAGGACGCTCTCTTTCACTAGATAGGGGAAGCCTTTGTAATGCAACAAATCCGTGTTTTGTAATCTCAATTTGATTAATGAAAAACCATGTCTATTTTCAAAAAAGTTATTTTCTATTGCAAGTGATTGTCGTCTTGTGTCAAGGTAATTGTAGTCTTTTGCATGTAATTGTTGTCGCTACGTACATTCGACCTCATGTGAACGCTCGTCTGCCACCACCCGTCCGACTTTGGCTCGACTCGACAGGCCGATTTCTCCTGCGTATGGCCCCAAAAGGGTAGATCAGATGTGCGGGGTGCGCCGGGGCCGACGGGGGGGGGGGGCCGGTGGTCGCGCCGTGGAACCTGTGTGCCACGGAGCGACTTCCCTGGTCAAACAGGCAAAAGTCGCTCCGTGGCACACAGGTTCCACGGCGCGACCATCGGCCCCCCCCCCCCCCCCCGTCGGCCCCGGTGCACCCCGCACATCTGATCTACCCTTTTGGGGCCATACGCAGGAGAAATCAGCCCGTCGAGTCGAGCCAAAGTCGGACGGGTGGTGGCAGACGAGCGTTCACAAAAATTGATTGAAACATAATGACAGGACACGACAACAACATATAAACACATCAAGAAGATAAAACTTAAAATCAGCTCGAAAAACATCTTGATGTCATTAATTGTTTGATTTTCACAAAAGGCAAATGAGTACATTGGATCTAGCCAACTCGCTTGATGAGCTTGGTGAAAGCCTCGTGGGTGAGAGTCTTTACTGATGGTTTGTCACCAATGCGTTCGGCTATCTCTTTGGCATCAGTGATGCCTTGTCCAAGGCTAAGGCCACAAAATCCTAGGAAAGACCCTGCACTTTTATCACCAAAGCTATAGATAGCTGCTTCCCTATTTACAAGAATACATTTATGGGCATTTTGGGCTATAGGGGCTTCAGACAGGATGGCGCTTAGGGCTCTGCACTTCAAAAATTCAGCTTGCGCATCATTTGAAAAGTCATTGTGAATCACGCGAAGCATCTCGGCATTGAAGCTCGGGATGTAGTGCCATAGCGCAGCATCTTTCCCCTCCACCTCCTTTCGTGCTCCACCCTTTCGGCTTGCGAACCAGTCCATTTCTCTTGCAGTCTACAAAGTAGATAGAAGAATGAGTTGACTTCAAAAAATTACAAATTAAGAAGGGAAGAAATTGGGTGTACTACCTCAGTGGCATCATCATGATCCGCAAGGTCTGCATCACTAATATTGATGCTCCCGAGGCTGACGGAATCCGAAATGGCAAGCGGCTTGTGAGGGGCAAAGCTAGTTTCTGGCACACTCTTGTAGAAATCCTTGCACTGGGATATTTGTACAAGAGTCTCTGCCACAAGGGACTCTATTGAGGCATGATTTTCTGGGAGCGCAAGCACCTTTGTGACATCTGCGGAACTGAAGTCAATGCGGATGTCATCATCTTTGGATGGCTGTTGTGTGTCTCGCATGCCCGCGTACATAGCAATGACTGAGAGAGTTTCATCCTGGTGCAGCCCAAGGACATGGGCGATGTCATCCAAAAATAAGAACTCTACACCTTCTACTATGATGGGGTGTAGAGTTCGCACTTCGAGCTCTGGAACTTCATCCATGACATCGTCCCCTTCGATGTCCCGTTTCACAGCCTCAGCTTGCGGCTCTTCTGCCAAAGTCACAAGTGCAAGAGATGCTTCTTGCACTGGGGTGACAATCTCCTCCTTTGGGTCAGCTTCCTTGATCAAGAGATAAGTTGTGGCTTTCTTGAGTGGCCTTCCTCTTTCCCTTGCTTTTCTCTGTTCCCTCCAAGATCAGGAGGGCAAGAGTCATGTCCCACCTCAAAAAACTTGTGCCGATGTTGCCCATTCCAAGACCTACCAGGTTATCTTCTTCCTCCTCCCTTAGATATGTGCTACTAAGGCCTTTGAGGAATCTTGCAAGCCTGAACCTGAAATTTTTGTCTGCTTTGTAGGTATGCTTGATAAGATCCACAGGCACCCAAGTCCCCTCCTCGTCTTCAAAGTTGACACAATATTCAGCCATGTATGTGTCCATGTAGCTAGTGAACGCCCCAAACACGTCATTATGGAGTTCGGCGGTGCCTTCCATGTCAATAGATGTCTGAAAGATGGGTGCAAGCTTCTCGATCAAGTGATCGAGGTCAAGCTTGTGCAATTGAGATAGGAGAGCTTGGGCGGGGGTGGCCATGCTTGAGTAGCGAAGAAGGCGAGGGGACCGCAAAGATGCCGAGAGTGAGGAGATGAACTCAAAGTGGCCAAAAGTGACTTATAAAGAGGTCTTTAAAACTTTTTTTATGTTTAAAAATTCACTTAAAACCTCCAAAAAAATAAAAACACGCGACATAACTTGAAAGTGCACAAAATTGAACGCAAATTGCGAGTAGCCAAAATTGTTTTGAATTAATCTCTCAAAATCTGTTACATAGCTTGCTTGATATGGATACATCTAGGGAAGGGAATGCTTTTACAAAAGTAAGATGCCTCTTTCCTCTTACGTAGAGGTGTGTTATCAATCACAAATGAAAAGTCACCTTTCAGTGCAAACCTAAGGCCTAAGTACTCCCTTAGGTTCGCCATATTCCAATCAGCATTTACTACGATATCCCACACGTCAGCTTGCGTGCTAACATGTACATCAAGCTGTTCTGCATCGTTGATGTCCGAATCGAGTGCTTGCCATTCGCCTCCACCAGTCAGCTTCCAACGTCTGTAAGGAAAGATAATAGAGAGTTGTTGCTTTCCAAGCTGGTACCGAACGACCATCTTCTCCGACACCACCATGCACTTTATCTTGTCACCCTGATGTTGAATAACCTTCAAATCCCACGAAGGTGGCAGAAAGGCACTCATTACTGTGCCTCCCTTTGCAATCCACATTGTAGGAGTCCGGTGAACATCAGCCTCCTTGAACAAAAACACAAACAAATGTAAAGGCATGAAGAACGTGAGAGTCGCACGATGTGACCCATAGGTGCACTTCATTGCATTGCACACATCAATCTCAATCCGACGTCTGGTTAGTGCAACCAAAGTATTGTCGGGCTTTGGCCAATCATGGTCCGTGAGACTTGGTGTAGGGAGCCTTCGTAGAGTCCCAGAACCATCTCTTGACGTGGGTACAATATACTCTGCATGAAAGAAGAAAACTGAGCGCTCTAAAAGCTCTGATGCCGAACAACCAGTATATAGTAGCTTGCCGATTTCAAAGTGGTGTGCCTCAAAGGTTCCAGAAAGGGCCTCTAAAGGCTCCCATTCCATAAATGTCGACGGAAAGATGTCTGCACAGAACATTACAAGAACACACTTGAAAAAATCAAGCTTCCGTAACATGAAATGATATTAGCATGTCTCAGTGTAGCCCATAAAACAAGAAGCACAAATTAAACTTACAATTTGCAGGAAAGCATTTGTGATTGGCATTGTCAACACGGAGTTGCGATGCCTTGTAGACGTGTTGGATCATCACCTGCTTGCTTCCATCAGCCCCCCCAATGGTGTGACTTTAACCCTATGTATCTGCGAGAGACTTTGTGGGCTCCCCTTGTGCTTGGACGCATCGTCACCCACATTCCTTTTGCAAAGGTGCTTGTAACCCACAAGCCAGTGTCGTCTTGTTCGTTGTTGCTGCTAAAGGACTCCACCCTTGAACGAGGTCGACGACTCATTGTGCTTGGCTAACCGATTAAGCTAAATGCTATGAAGTTGTAGGTGTGTGAGAAGATCTCTACAACCTAATGCTAGCAGAGCATATAAGCTGGCAAGAGGAGTCAAGAATGTGTATAAGCTAGCAAGAGGAGAGTGAAGAATGTGTGCAAGCAAGAGAGGATGGACTTGATGGGAAAAAAAGTGGACTGTTTTCCAAGCTTTCCATAGCCAAGAAGATCTCTGCAACCTAATGCTAGCAGAGCATATAAGCTGGCAAGAGGAGTCAAGAATGTGTATAAGCTAGCAAGAGGAGAGTGAAGAATGTGTGCAAGCAAGAGAGGATGGACTTGATGGGGGAAAAAGTGGACTGTTTTCCAAGCTTTCCATAGCCAAGAAGGCACAGAAAGGTAGATCTAACTTTAGGAGGGAAGGGGAAGGCAGAATGGGGAGGGAGGAGGCCAAAAAAAAGACTCTTTTAGTTAGAGAGAGACTCAAAACCGAATTGCTAGTTTTAGAGAGAGGAAGAGGGAGTGGGGAGAGGAAAAAGTAGCTTTAAATGAGGGATAATGATGGGGGGGCGTTTTTGGCCCTAGCCCACTTTTTGAGGTGGGGTCATTTATGCCAGTTTGAGCTGTCTCTATTAAAAAAAGGTGGGAAATTTGATTTTATTGAAAGATTTTGCATTTTTCAGCCCAATTTCTTTTAAAAAATGGTATGATTCAAGTTTGACCCCTACATATTAGGGGCAGGGAAACCCAACATTTTTCTCCACATGGCCTTCCCCCATTGCACCACTCCTTAATGACTGTCATTAGGCTTGGGGCAAATTAAAGGGCCCAAGAAGACCCCAAACAAGTCCTAATGGCTCTAACTACCAGCGTGAGTATAGTGAAGATGGTAGTGGCTAAGCCAATATCAGCAATAAGGTGTTTGAGCCAAACACACTCAATTGTAGATATAAACACTACCTTGTCCTTAGCTTCATAGCTAGAAGTGGCCAAGATGGGTTGCTTATTACTGAGCCATGATATATGGAGAGACGAAAAACTCTCTCACTTGTAGTAAGAGTAGTATGATCCACATGTAGCTCAATCCAATGGGATTTGCATCCCTTTCGGAGCTAGGGATTCAACCCGTATCGGTGCACAAAAGCTTATCCATTTGATGGAGAGAATGCTAAGAATACTACTACTATTGACATAGACTTAACACACACACAAGCTCAATCTTGCTATTGCTCACTCACTCATTATCCCACTCATCCATGCATCCAAACAAGAAGAAAGCTTAGCTATTGCATACACAAGATCAAAGCATTCTTCATTCTCAAATACTCATTTCCCTAGCATGCACACAAACCTTGAAGCTATCATTAAGAAACATGCACACTAGAGAATTGACATGAGAAGAGAGACAAATATCAACTCATTGCATTGAATTAACAAAAATAGAACTTACAACAATGTAGATGGGGAGAGAGAAGAGCTTGCACCTCTATGGGAAAAGAGGGAGAGCTAGTCTCAAGAGAGCTCAAACATAAGTTTGCCCAATGTGTCCATAAACTCTCAAATGAGTCACTTTTTATACAAAAACTCTAAAACTCCCAAAAGTTCCCATGTGGGATTATTGTCAAGCCCACTCCCACACTCATCTACAACTTGGAACTCTTTACAAGAGCCCTAAGTGTTGTTGCATCCTTGCATTGATCTTCACTCGTCACGCAACACTCCCCCCTTCCTATTTTGCGCACGTCCTCGAGCGCGGTAGAAGCAAGAGCTGCAAAAAACAATGGATATAAGTAAATCCTTTTATTGAAAAAAAGAAAAGGAAAGGAAAGAAAAAAAACCAGCAATGACAATTTCACACGTGAACATACAAGTGAAAGGCTGATTAGAGTTTTAAAGAGTACTAAAATAGGTGAGTAAAGACTAGTCAAAGTGAGACTAAGTGGTAGATAGTACTATGCAAAGGCAATTATGCTTGCACACCACAGGTTATGACCGCAGTCTCAATGTCCTACAAGTATTTAAGTTATTCCTACGTAGCAAACCTACTCCTAAATATGAGCAAAGGTGATTGGACCTCTTCTTGTTTTCTCCTGTTTTTTTTTTTCTTTGTATGTGTAAAAGATGATAAAGATGAAGGTTCCATCCCAATGAGACCCAAGCAATGGCCAAGAGACCTCCGCCAAGAGAATCTAAAGGCCGCTAAGTATCTCAAAGGCGACAGACCCTTTTCTTTCTTTTTGTCATAAGAAGTACCCCATGAAGATGAGGGCATCGGTCTCGAGGGCCCATAGTGTACCCCAGAGTCCTACCAACATCCATCAAGGCGATAGAGTCCTTGAAGGTCTTTTTCTGAAGCTTTTAGATGTCAGTGTTCACCCCATGGAAACCAAGGCATCGGCCCCAAGGTGCTAAGACAACCCCAGGTCCTACCAAGCATTCCACATGGCTGTAGACACGTCATGTCTCGATTCACTTGTATATATATATATATTTTGGGATATATTTTTATAATTTTTTTATTAATCCTAGCACTTAGCCCATACCTAAGAGGTAGCTACCACTAGGGATAACTAATATACCTTGAGAGCATAAGAACTTGGCATACTCCGTTGGTGTATATCCTACACTGTCTTCAAATAGAATTACCTTCTACTAAGTCCTCTAAGAATCTAGAAATTACTCACCACATTTTAACAACTAATCTAAAACTTAAACCAGCCAACTGTGTGTGAACATGCAAACAATGTATCCAAAAGTTAAAAGCACATAAAAAACAAAAGATTATGATTTGAATACACCTGTTGTAGTGCTCGTTGATGTTGTGTGTTTGCATTGATTCATTACTGATGCTGATTGCTTCTCTTTGCTTCTTGTAGGCATTGCATGTCTCCCCCCTTCCTAATTTGTGTGCACGGTAGGTGGACTGTTGGGGCGTGTTTGTATGCTCTTGTTTAGCTGAGATCTCTGCAAAATGTTTATTAACAAACAAGAAAAGAAAAGAAAGGAATAAAATTTGTTATTGGTGCCAATCACCGAATATAGCCGAGGGGAAAAACCCAGTGGGAGAAAAGTGCCCTGGCTTGTCGATCTTATTGTGGAGTCGCTGAGCTTACCCTTGCGCGCTGGTGGTTGATCCGTGTCCACTTCTGCTGGAAAGATGGTATCAATTACTTCAGGATGCAGGTACAACCCTTCACAAAAACCGGCCTCTGGAGAAGGTGGTAGAGGAAGGAGTGCTTCCTCGCTAAAATATGGCATTGGTTCTATGGGAAGGTTAAGCAGACAATTTCGATTTTGGAACTGCGCAATATAGGTACTCATATTGATCCAAAATTGACATGTTGAGGCTTGGGGAAGGAGGGCTTGCAAGATAGGTGGTTGCAAGTCATTTAAGCTTGAATCCCTCCATTGTTGTGCTTGAACCTCCTCAGGTAATCTACGTTGATTTGGTCCTCTCTCTGGTATTCTCACATTAATAAGATTATGGCGTTGGGGTGTAATTCCCACAATTTGTTTCATTAAGCCCGTGCCATATCGTCTAAAGTAAGAGCGGCATATCCAACAAATGTGTGAAGCTTCTCCTAATACGAGTCGTGCACACTCTTGACAATGTGGAAATGGGTGATGCTGTTGATAGAATAATGTGACAGTGATGCCCACAGCAATTTTCACCTAAGGGAGCATAGAAGTACCTAGAATGAGTTTGAAAAGGAGGAGCACTATAACCCCCGCGATGTTCATGTCGAGTACTATCAGGGTCAATGCATGGTGGACATGTATCTCACCAAATATCCATCAGGAGTTATCTGGACGTAGAACAATGAAATTTAGAAAACTCACAATAAGCCTTGTGCAACTGGAAGGATTGTGAGGTGGTTTATCATCCTTCTCGAGTTTGATTTTGAAGTGGCAGTTCGAAAAGGAACAACTCATCTTCGAGCAGATCATTTGTCTCGAATCACCTCTGGCGAAGCTCCTGTGGGTGTGGATGATGATATGTTAGATTCAACACTTTTCCTTGTAGAGACAGCTTCTAGATGGTCTGAATCCATCTTAGAAATTTTGACAAGTAGGCAGATACAACTAGCGGGTCCTAATGTGGACCTATGGCGACCATTCAAGTTAATCTCAAGGAGATTATATCATCAGGGTAATGATGGAGTGTTGCGGCTTATACCTAACCCTGACCAATATGAGGAGATCTTGGAGTGGGCACATGCGGGTATCGGTGGAATCCATGCATCACTTGTGTGCGACGTATATCTCAGGATGGGCAATGGTGGCCTACCATGCATGCGGATGCTGAAAAATTTGTTCGTAACTGTGCTTCATGTCAAATTCAACAGCCAATTCATAATGTCACATTATTCCAAATTTCAACTACACCAAGTTGGAGTAAGTATATTGTGGACTATCTTCAGCATGGTCATACTGATCAAAAAATTCCTAAACATCGAAAGCGTGCTATTAAAGTTGAAGTGGCAAACTATATGCTGATAGAGGGCCAACTCTACAAGAGGGGCAAGGATGGCAACTTATGCATGTGTGTATGTGAAGCTGACTACTTGAAAATCTTGACTCATGCACATGCAGGTGTTGGGGGTGGACACTTTTCGGGCAATACCATAGCTAAGTTGATTAGGTGGTCTGGGCTTTGGTGGCCAACCTTACAAATGGATGCCGAAGAATATGTGAAACGTTGTGACGATTGTCAAAGGACCAAACCTCCCATCACTAAGAACAATATGCCATTGTGGCCTATGTTAAGCACACGTGCTTTTGCAAAATGGAGTATTGATTTTGTCGGTCCCATTAAACCTCCAGCTCGTCACACGCATGCCGAATATATTATAGTCGCAACTGACTATTTGACCAAATGGGTAGAGGCAAAGGCTACAGTCAAAAATGATGCCAGAACCACAGCCAAGTTCTTGTATGAGTACGTGTTTACACGCTATGGCTTACCTATTGAAATCGTTAGTGATCAAGGTGTGCACTTTGTGAATGAGGTCATAGAGTTTTTGCTTCAAGAATTTATGGTAATTCACAAGCGTTCTGCACCCTATCATCCCCAGACCAATGGACAAGCTGAGAGTACTAACAAGATTCTCTGCACAGCACTCACAAAGATTGTTGAGGGACATAGGACTGATTGGGAGCAAAAGTTGCACTCAGTTCTTTGGGCATATAGGACAGCCGATAAAACATCTGTGGATAATGATCACGCACAGTAACTGCATTTACCTTCTTAAGGTTTACACATACTCGAAGTTTTCCATTTTTCTTGGGCACCACTACAATAGGGGAGACCCATTCAATGTGTTCAATCTCATAGATAAATTCTGCCTCTAAGAGCTTGTCTATTTCTTCCTTTATCTTCCGTGCAAAATTCTCATTGTAAGTATAAGGACGTTGCTTGGAAGGCTTTGCATCCTCTCGCAATGGAATTGTATGCTGACATATGCTTGGATCAACTCCTTTGAGGTCTTTATAACTCCAAGCAAAAACATCGCGATACTCCTTTATTGTTTGAATTAATAACTTCTCCTCATCTAAGGACAAGTCTGTGGCAATCCACACATAGCGAGGCTCTTCTCCTGGCTTAGCAATATCAATCTCTTTTGCATCTTCTGGACCATCATATGAAACCCCTGGCACGCTTGGTTTTTGTCGCATGGGCTGTTGAAGAACAATCTTCCGATCTTGAAGAGTGTACTGTGTGAAGTTAGGGGGAACATTGAGACCTTGTTCTTGTCCACTTGAGACCTTGTTCTTGTCCACTTGAGTCGTCACACTCATTGAAGACCATGTGGTTTTGAGCTCTCCTTTGTCATCTTGCATCGGATTTTTTTGTTCAACCGTTATCTTTGCACTTCCGACACTCTCTTTTGAATCGGTTTTAGACTTGAGTTTTGGTTTTTGTTTCTTCATTTTTTTACGATTTTTGCTAACAGTTTTTAGCTTTTCTCCTGCTTGGAATCCATCTGATCGTTTTACTTGGTCTTTGATACTATCGTGTGCTTGGACATAGTATAGATATCCGTTCTTTCCTGAGAAGTGAGGTGGTGGTCTAGAGAGTTCATTCTTAGACTCCTCCTTTTCTTTTTGTAGTCTCTCACGTCGTTCCCTCTCATCTTGTTTACGGATTCTCTTATGGCTCTTACAGCATTTACGTTTAGGTCGGCTTCGAGGGATCTCTACTTGAACCTCCCTTCCTCTCAAGAGTAGGCGTGCCTTTCCTAACTCTTCCTCAGGGATTATCACATTATTATCAAAATCAGAGTCCCATCCATCTTCCTTATTAGCATCATTAGCAGATTCGAGTGTTAAATCCTCCACTGAGACTTCCTCTACCTGCAGAGCTGTTGTGGATGCATCCCTATAGTACAAATCATCTAGAAGGTCACGTGGTTGTACCATTCGTATAGGAATAATGTCATATCCATCTGAGTCACAAAATTGAATTGGCTTAGGTTAAGCACATGTCGATAATGTTGCAAGGACATGACTCCATTCTAGTGGATCAATTAAATGCTCAGGCAAGGGTTGTGGAATGTATGCCTCATCTGATACACTTCGATTACCCTTAAGTCTCTCAGTGTTGAAATCCTTACATGAGGCTCCACACATCCACAGATCTTCTCGCCCATCTGACAATGTAACTCTTGAGCCCTCAGATGAAGCAGAATCAAACTCATCTATTGGAGACCTTGTTACATCACGATATGAGTGATTCCTTAGGTTGACTCTTGTGATGACAGAATCATGTCGGAGGTACAAATAATTGTATCCCCAATCTTGAATCATTTGATATTGTCACATGAATGGTCTACCCAATATCACTTCATAGTTTGGATGTTTTCCAAAATCCACTACTGCAAAGGTGTGCTCATATTCAATCCCACATGTGGTGACCAATATGTTCTCAAGCAGCCCAAGGGGATATTCGAAGCTTCCATCTGCTAGCTGCAAGCGCATCCTGGTACTCCTAATAGCTGGTTTGCCCCACTTGTCCCAAATGGACCTTGTCACAATGCCCACTCCTGCACCACTATCAAGTATTGCAGTTGAAGCTACTTTTCGCACTTCTAATGGAAGGGTAGCATTTCCCTGATCGTCCTCACAAAATTTTCCTACTTTGTTGATAGGAACTGGCATAACATGCTTTGTCTCAGGGTGTATAGTACCATGATGGTGACTCTTTTGTAGCAATACCTGCTCTGACAAACAAGTGGCAATATCATTCCACAACTCAGGTCGAAGTTTTATCAAATCAAGCAAAGGTAAGGTACAAGCCACTGGTGCTGACAAAATAGCTTGCACGATACCCATATCCATCTCCTTTATCAACCTTTTATGCATAGAGGGTATCCTCAAGGTTTGAGAACAGTTCTCATATTCTCCCAAATATGATGGTAAGGTTTTCATTGTATGCTTACTTCTAGGAGAAATAATTGTTTGAACTTCCTCCTGGATGCTTGGGCGTCTAAAGTTGTTTTCTGTGCCCCTGGTAAAATCCACCTCAGAGAATGGAGGTGAACTAATAGAGGACATATTCTCATTAACTTTCTTATGAACTGCTGCCCACATCTCATTTGCCATGTTCTCGTTAGCATCAATAACTTCATCATTGCATGGGAAGACAAGGCTAGGTGGTGGCAGAATATCTCCTTTCAATTGGGTGTCAATTGGTGCAGACCTCTCGCTATGAGCTTGTGAAATGAGCTCACTTTTCATTTCCCGACTTGATGACACTTCTGGTATGGTTTCTAATGTTGGCTTAAGAGAGGTTGGGCCCCGAGGAATAGGTGGAGGTGGTCCCTCAAGTATTAATTGAGCTTCCCTAATGAGTTGCTGATGTACAGCTAGATTGATCTTCTCCTCACGAGGGTTTGGGTATTCTTGAAGCTTCTTGGGTAGCTCAGATAAAGTTGCAATGCGACTTCTATGAGCATCAATGATGGCATCTAGAGTCTCATTCACCTTATCCACAAAAACAAAACCCCCAGAACTATCCTCAGTCGTACTAGCCTCAGCTTGTTTAGCACTAGGCCCAGGTTGAGGTTGATGTTCCTCATGCACTTCTTGGGATGTAAAAGTTTGATCCTTCATGTTTTGTTTAGAGGCTTCTTGAGAACTAGTGGATGCACTTTTAGTTCGCTTGTTTCGGTTCTTTCTCCTCCTAGTGGTCCTTTTTCTATTGGAATGTAGGGTCTTGTCCACTAGATTTGCCTTTGCATCCCTAGTTCGAGGTGTCTCATCAGTTTGCATTTCGGCATTTCGTGTCTGTGATCTAGTCATGACTCTAAGTGGCACGACATCCTCATTCTCAGATGAAGGTGGCGATGGAACTGCCCCTACAAGGTTTAGTGAGACCTTTGGTTGAGAGGTGCCTTCCTCATGTGGTTTCAGCAGACAATCCTTTGGGAAGTGTTCTACACAACACCCTAGACAATATCTTTCAATTGGTGGAAACTGTGGTACTGTTGTATTGGATCGAGCTGTAATTCATTGCATTGAATTAACAAAAATAGAACTTACAACAATGTAGATGGGGAGAGAGAAGAGCTTGCACCTCTATGGGAAAAGAGGGAGAGCTAGTCTCAAGAGAGCTCAAACATGAGTTTGTCCAATGTCTCCATAAGCTCTCAAATGAGCCACTTTTTATACAAAAACTCTAAAACTCCCAAAAGTTTCCATGTGGGATTATTGTCAAGCCCACTCCCACACTCATCTACAACTTGGAACTCTTTACAAGAGCCCTAAGTGTCTTTTTGTTGCATCCTTGCATTGATCTTCACTCGTCACGCAACAATATACATGATTCACCAAGGTGAAAACAAAAACCACTCATGGACATTTGTGTGTCATAACATCCAGCCCAGTCTAAGTTTATAAATGCATGCAGCTGTGATTTACCCCCCTTGGGACTGCCAATGCTTTGTATCTAGGCTATGCATAAATCTACTCAATATTGAGAGCACATACTGAATGTCAAGCCTAGTGTTACACAAAAAGATAAGGCATCTAATAGCTTGTTGATACAAGCCAGCATTAAAAAGAGTCACATGCATCTTCAAGACTTAGTCGTAAACCTGGTTCCATATGTGTAGCCACAAGTTTACAATCTTCAAGATTGAACCTCTTCAACAATCTATCTATGTATTTCCTCTGCAGAATAACAAGACCATCAATACGCCACCAAAACTCAATGCCCAAATAATAGTGCAACGGTCCAAGATCTGACATCTCAAAAGACTTCTCTAAATCAGTTATGTAAAAGCTAAAATATGATCATCATTAAGGCATGTGAGAAGCATGTCATCATCAGCGTATAACACAATGACCAATATAACATCTTAGTCCCTTGAACATGCTATTCAAAAACCCTGTGCAACCAAGTATGCATGTATCTTTTCATACCATGCTCTAGGAGCCTGCTTAAGACCATATAAATTTTTCTTCAATCTGCATACTTTTGATTCCTCACTTCTCTGAACAAAACCACAAGGCTGAGATACATAGACCTCCTCATGCAAATCTCCATTCAAGAAAGCAATTTTGATATCCAACTCACGTACATTTCCAACCTTTATGTGTTGCAAATGCAATGATAGTCCGCATGGTAGTCATACATGTGGGTGCAAAGATTTCACCATAGTTGATGCCTTTTTCTTGTGCATAACCTTTTGCAACAAGCCTAGCTTTGTATTGGTCACCCCACTGCCATCCGCTCTACCTTTGAGCTTGTAAACCCATTTCGTACCAATGACCTTCTTATCAAGAGGCAAGTCTACCAAACCCCATGTATTATTTTTGAGTATCAAAACATACTCAGATTACATAACACTCATCCAATTTTCAGATTCCTTTGCTTCATCAAAGGAGACAGGTTCCTCTTTATCACATAAACTGGCAATAAGAGCATACTCAAATTTTCAAATTCCTTTGCTTCATCAAAGGAGACAGGTTCCTCTTCATCACATAAACTAGCAGTAAGGTAAGTCTACCAAATCCCATGTATCATTTTTAAGTATCGAATCATACTCAAATTGCATAACACTCATCTAATTTTCAAATCCCTTTGCTTCATCAAAGGAGACAAGTTCATCTTCATCACATAAACTGGCAATAAGAGCATAACCTACATGAACAAGAGATGCATGATGAGAGCCTGCAAGTATTCTTCTAGGCAAAGGTGTGGCCGATTTGTTGTCACGTAGTGTTTGCACTAGCCATTTCGGCATACTTTTAGGCTCCACAATTTTCCTTCTTTCCTCATTAACTGCATCATCCACATTTGCCTCATCAATAGCTTGATCTGTAGGCAGAAAAACATGATGATTTGTGATCTGTGGGGGTTGATATTTAGCATTTCTTGGATTACCTAAATGCTCTGTAGTATCAGTGTGTCTTGCATTGAACAATGGAAGGAGAGTGTCGAATATATCCTCCGAACATACATTTTGGTGTTTTTTACATGAAAGCAAGGGATGAATTGCATCTTCCACCCACAAGTACAACATCTCTACTCATAAGAATCTGCTTGGTAGGAGGATGATAGAGATGGTAACCCTTACTTTCTGTGCTGTATCCCACAAAAATACATTCAACAGCCTTATGTTGTTGCGAAGTTGCTCAGACACAAGTACATAAGCAAGACAACCAAAAATGTGTAAGTTAGTCACACAGAGGGCTTTTTGCCATTCCAAGCTTCAAAAGGCATAATTGTATGCAAAGCCTTTGTAGGACACATGTTCAAAACATATGTTTCACACGACTACTTCAAGCTAGAAACCATGAGGTAACTTCTGACTTCTTTTAACCATACAACATGCCATCTCCATGAGAGACCTGTTTTTACATTTAGCTACACCATTTTGCTGAGGTGTATAGGGCACAATGCATTGGTGTTTTATCCCATGATCAGCCATGTATGCATGAAACTCCTTAGACATATACTTCCCCCCCTCCCCCCTTCGATCAGTACGCAGGGTAACAATCTTACATGTAGAAGCATTTTGAACCATAGTAGCAAAGTGCCTAAAGCACATAAAAACTTATGATTTCTGATATACCCAGGTATGCCTCGATAATCATCAATGAATATGAAAAAATAGAGATATCTCCCAATAGATGGTGTCCTCATAGGACCATATACATCACTATGTATAAGTTATAATTTTTGAACAACTCTATCTGTACCATCTTTGAGAAATTATGCCCGCTACATTTTTCTAAGAGTATAGCCCTCACAAACATGTTTGATTGGGGCTTCAAGATGTGGCAACTCATACACCATGTCATGTTTATGCAAACGCAACAAACTACCAAAGTTCAAGTAACCAAAGTGTGCATGCTACAACTTAGCATCACCCATTATCTTTGTGTGGCAGAAACTATACATATAGCATGCCTTTGTCTTTCATATGCATCTATCTTGTAAAGGCCATGAGATAAATTACCAGAAGCAATAATTATCTTACTGTCAATTGCAATCATGAACAATACATTTGTCGTCCTCAAACTAAACCACTAGTCCAACCTTAGTATAATAGCATAGAGACAAATAACAAGTTCTTCTTGATCCCTGGTATATGTAATACATATGAAAGAATGATTGTTCCACCATTTGCAGGAGTGAGAACAATTTTACTAACACCTTTTAGAAGATCTGAGAAGTTGTTTGCACATGCTACAGTGTTTCCCTGCTCTGCAAAGCAAATTCAAGTGATGAGAAAACACTGCGATGAGAAGTAATGTGCTTACTAGCACCACTCTCAAAATACTAGACATGTATATCTGTATAACAGCCATGCATACATCCTTATGTGAAGAATCATAACTGCATTGCACAATGAAAGCCCAATCATCATGTGCATAGTTTGCAGATTCTTTGTTTTCTGTATTGAATGCTGATGCATTAGCTACATCCATGTCCGAGTCTTTCTTTTTCTCCTTCTCCAGCCATTTCCTACACTCATTAATGCAGTGATCGGGTTTCCTACAATAGTTGCATTTGCCCTTTTCTTTGGCTTGTCACCTTCCTTGTTTACAGGCTTGCCCAATGACTCTAATTTTGGCTTATAGCTACCCTAAGGAAAGGATTTACCTTTGCCTCTTTGTTGACTCGCAACAAAAGTATGATCTCATGTACGCATGGCAGATCTGTTTTGCCTGGATTTCTCTTCTTGCAAAAGCACAGAAACCAACTTCTCAAACTTCAAGGCATTTGCATTGCATTTCATCACGAGTCTGATGGGAAAACCTTGATACAAGTCCGGCAACACATTCAAGACAATAAGTTTCTTTTACAATGATGAAATAATCGGCTTAGAACATTGGACCCTTAAACACATAAATGACTAGGATATTTGGTGTGTGAACATTACCAGCAAATCCCCCTCAACAACCGGTTACTCAAGCACTACGCTATGGGTGTGAAAGTAGTATATTGCCTTCTCCTAGTATAATAAGGATTTAAAAAAAGTGAAGGCCCACATTATGGGGTAGCAAATGATGCCAAGGTCATGGTCCTTGGCCTTTTTTAGCCAATCATCAGCAACATAGTTGGCCTCATGAAAGGTTGTCTTCACTTTGTCTTCTTCTTCATTGATCTTCATGTCAATGTAGAACTTGGAGTTCTTTGTCTTTGATTTATGGAGGCAATGATAAAACATGAAATGCCCATCCCTTTTAAATGATAATGCAAAAAATATGAAGGGGGTCTTAGCCTTTTCAAAAACCAGTGTCTTGTTGATTAGAGAAATGAATAGAGGGCTAGAGAGCATGTTGTGATACCATGTGTTATGAATCATGCTTGAGAGCACTAAGCAAAGAAGAAGCTCAAGCTATGGTGGATCATACACAAGCTTTAAGCATGATTAATATCATGGTTAATTGTGTGAAAATAATGGTTAAGAGAATCCTAACCAAGATGATAATCACACAAGTAATATTAATGAGGAATAAAGAGTATGATTATTCATAAAGTGGAGCCCAAATTATAGGTTGAGTACAATCCAAAAGGTAGCTCCTAGATTCTCTCCCATAATATCTCCGCACTCCACTATTCACTCTCCTCCCTGATTCTAGCTCCATGATTCATGGTGGGCTGATTGGCATCTATCTTACCATTTGCAAATGTAGATATTCGTCAATAACTAAGTTGATTTTTACAATGATGAAATAACCTTAGAACATTTGACCCTTACACACATAAA
Organism: Cibotium barometz; assembly: GCF_041138505.1. Classification (NCBI taxonomy): domain Eukaryota; kingdom Viridiplantae; phylum Streptophyta; class Polypodiopsida; order Cyatheales; family Cibotiaceae; genus Cibotium; species Cibotium barometz. The sequence goes on along the minus strand of NC_141064.1, from coordinate 25,952,294 downwards.
TGAATAGAGAGATTTGGTGAACATTACCAACACGTGGATCATGGTGTACGACCCCCTTCTCTGAAAATCCATCACTACCTACTACGAATGGCTTGGCTGTGTTCCATTAGCAATCTTGACCATGAGGCTTGTGCCTAAAATTATTGGATTTCCCTAGGCCTCCCAACAATCCTTGATGATTATGCTAACACCAGTACCACTATGGAGATTGATGTTCCTTTGTATACGACATGGCATTCATTTTGTCACTTTTGAAGAATTAGTGTCCTAACTTGTTCATGCTCTCTTTTGGCTATATATTTTGGTTTTGTATATGAAAGGAGAGCACTCAATGTGGCACACGACTCATCCTTATCCTCTCTAGGTATAGCTGTGTGTGTGGGCTCTTAGGATACTAGTCATCATCCAGTTGGATAAGCCTCTCCAAAGTTGAGAAGTTCCTTCTAAAAGAGAACTTTAGGAATCAAACTTCCAAGGACAAGGAGACTATGAGGCTTGCTATGTCCCATAGATAATATTCATACTCACTTATTTTGTACTTACTCGAAGGTTTGCTTCGACGTACCAACATGTAAGGGATGCACACGGTGGTGCCACTTATTACAGGGTTGAAATAAAGTCATCACCAATCATCTTGGAGAAAATATTGTGGTGAGCATGATGACCCCTAGAAGGCCAACATTCTCATCCCACTAAATCCTCCTTCACTACATCTAGTAATGTGGGGTCTATGTGAATTGGTTCCAGAGGTAGAGGCTCCGAATTGGCACTTTTATGCAACCTCTTGAGAACAACTGATGGGTTCAGTCAAGGCCTTTGGAATGCATTGATGCTCCCTCATAAGTTCTATGATTAGCTCCAAAACAAGGTTACGGATATGGCTATGCGAGGTTAGTGACCACTTGCTTAAGAAGGGGCTCTAATTCAACCTACACCTTCCTCACAAAAGCCAACTATGCACCAAACTGAAAATTGACCATACACAGTCAAAATCAGCACTTCCACAGAGTGCTTACAAAAATTAATGCCATAATTATTCACCAAACCAAATTTATGCTACAACTATGCACCGAACCTGAAATTAGACACATACTATGAAAATTGACACTTCCATAGAGTGCTTGTAAAAATCTTGTAGAACCAAAATGGGGCCCAAAATGGCCTTAAATCCAAATTTTGAAAACACCTCACCCACACAATATAATTCCCCTCTTCTTTATCGCGAAAGTGCAACTCAAGATGTGACAGTTAGTGCTGCTCTTGACATGGTATTTTACACATTTTCAGTTAAGGGTAAAAATACTTCATGAGAATGTCCTACACTTCTACTATGAGCATTAGTGAAACCAATACACTCCACCAAACAATATCAATAACCATTGGTTTTGCCAACACATTCCTCGTGTGTGTTGTTGGGGAAGCAAGTATATTTCCTCTTTACACAATAACAAGCAATCATTTTTATAATTGCACATCATTATCATGATTGCATCTGAAGGTATTTAGGAGGGGTTGTGCTTTTCTATTTACATTAAAATGCATATAAATATATGAGCACCACCTAAGGCACAACTTTTCTATTTAAGAGATGGGGTGACTCATATAATGCACAAAATAGAACTTAATAGATCTCTTAAAGCAAGCATTAAGTTCTATTTTGTGCATTATATCACTCACTTCATCTCTTAAAGCAAGCACTAAGTTCTATTTCGTGTATTATATGAGTCCTTGCTTTAAATGAAAATATATCCTTTATGATGAAGTTTAAATATCCTTGTAGATTGTGGGAATCAAAGACACGAGCATGGAATGCTTAGGAGAAGAGATAGGAGACCATGAAGTGCAAAGAGAAGCCATCTAGAGGAGCAAGTATGAGAGAACTTTTTGCCCCTTCAGAGCATCTCAGTATCGTGCCATGTTACACGCATTATGACTTTTTGTAACACTGCTTTGAAAATCACTTTCGTGAAGCCTTCAGACCTTAATAATTTGATCAAATCCGATGTTGGGTCTTGTGTATTTACATTTCTTTTCTATTACAGTTAAGCATGTTTTTATTTATAGCCTTGTCATTTTCATTAATAACTTCAAGGCTTACATATTTCAATTTACAATCACAATCAGCAAGTCTTACATTTCAATTTTCATTAATAACTTCAAGGCTTAAATCTTACAATCAAAATCAGCACATTCACATCTAATTTTGTATTGTAGGATTTATAAATACAATCAATAGACCATCACTTTAAATAGGGAGAAGACTATCTACTTAAAATAATTTCAATTGTGAGGGTAATTTTTTAATCATGAGTTCTTTAATCTCGCTCCCATAATTGCCACACCCATTTTCTTTAGTGTCTACAATCTCTCCTTGGTTGGTGTGGAAAAGACTACAGTTTAGAACAGCCTTGGAGTGGTACCAATGCATTGGTCTCATAAACTTCTCTCCAAATAGTCTTTGAAAGATGTGAATGGCCAAAATATAGAAAAAGCAGGCAAAACATCAAATTGTTGGCTCTAAGGTGAGGAATAATTTTAGGTAGCTTGGGGCAAATTGGAAATCAAAATCCATAAAAGATCGAAGTTAGCCCAAATTATGACAATGCCACATATCAACAAGGAATTGCATCCATTAAATATCTGAGTTAGCCTAAATTATGCAAATGCCACGGAAATCAGAAAGGAAAATAAACGCAAACCATAAATCTCTACACTCAAGGCAATTGATTGTGATACTCCGCTACAGAAAAGAAATACTCAACCATCCATTGAAGGACATATGAAAGGCTTGATCAAAACCTACAGCTTGAAAGCAAAATGGTTGCTGAACTTATGTTTTCCTTTCACCTCATTAATTTAAAAAAAAAATCGTCATCCAAATATAGGTGATCTCGATGCCATATCTTGACACGTGGCACAAGATTACACCGATGACACTATATCTGCATGTGTCTTTCTTGTATAACTATGCCCTCCTGACTTTCACTTTCAGGAAAATTTTAGCTTTTCCGCCTGGGATTTGTACAGTCTTAGGTAGCCGAACGGGTATCTCATACTCCCCCAATGTTTGTATGAATGAAGACAGTTCCAGGTTGATCTCCTGAATTTGCACTTTTTGTTGCCTTCTTACCTGCATGAGGTGGTGGTAGTGGCAACCACAATTATTTAGATAAACAGATGACTTGCAAATGAATACAAAAAACAAGACAAAAAAAACTCTCCTTTGCTTGCCCGTGTGACAAGTGGAAATAGCTACCAACAGCATGAGCGAAAAATGGCATCTTCAGATTGATCGACGCCTCAAGCTCTAAACTTACGACTTCATTCTCCCACAACCCAAGAAGATACGTGTGTGAAGACAAGGCTTAGGTAGGTGAGTTTCATGTGCGGAATTCTACTCCAGTTGAACAGATGTTGGATATGTTTATGGCAGGGAAAAATGGTTTTGTGCACCGGCTGTTGGCTGAAAATGAATCAGCTAAAGTGATTCTCACAAGGATCAATCCATCTGTGACCAGTTGACAGAATGGCAAGACACATCAGCACTGGTTCTCGACCCCCAAGTACAATGGGTTCCAGAAAGCACCTTGCAACAGCTCAAGGATTGCCTTAAACTATCACTTTGTGCACAAACTCATCAAGGCTAGAGGAAGCCCAATTGGTGGTACAAAAACTAGTTACGGGGCTGGGCAGCCTTTACACCCCTGTCAAGACCCAGCAATCTTTGACAAGGGCACCTAGGTGTGGAGGCAGCACATTGGCTGCCATGTCACAAACCAACCTGGCTCATCAGCATCAAAGAATTATAACCTTTAGCCACTAGTTTAACCCTGGCTGGCTACAAGTGCAAGGTTTGTTTACACAAGTATTCTACCTTAGACTCACTTCTATCTATACATCAAGGAAACAGAACATCACCTCAGCAACTAGATCCGCCGGTGTGACCTGCTTGTGCAGAACATTACTCCTGCGGGGAGTATGTCTTCTAATCACCTATCAGGAAAATTATAGGTATTGCATTCAGTCAATAAAAAAATTTATGTCAAGAGAGTATGTTTTTATGTGTCGAGAAGTACCACGCGCTGCGCTTCCAAGCGGTTCAGCACTACATTCAGTTCTTTCAACCTTTGCTCCTCAGTTTTTGATTCCACGACCTCCTCAACTGTCTCCTCTTCTGGATGGGCTAACTTTACTGCCTGGTTAATAACCATAAAAATCCTCAACATCGCTTGCAACACTATCGAAAACAAAGGTCACTACAGCTCACCACATAATCACATTAAGGTACCTGCTTAAGATAGAAACCTTATTCCCAAACCCCTAGCCTTCTCCATATATAATCACATTATAAGACATAAAAATGCAAAGACTGCACGTAAATTTAAAGCAGGCATGCGGTCCATGTAAGGAAAGCACAGCATATTATGATGCTTGCATGTAAATTTAAAGCAGGCATGCAGTCCATGTAAGGAAAGCACAGCATATTATGATGATTGCACGTAAATTTAAAGCAGGTGTGCAGTCCATGTTAGGAAAGCATAGCATAGCATTTTATGATGCTTCTGCAGACACGCGAATGATCCAGAAACCAAAAAACATTTTGAGGGTTCGCAATTTTAGAATTGTCTCATGTGTTGTTCTGTGTGGAAAAAATGTAACCAGTTTTTGAGTCAGAACTTGACACATACACACACATGAATAAAACAAGTATGGACATGTTTACTTCAGAAACATGGATTTTGAGATATACACCATCACACATTATTTCAAAAAGAAAACAAATCCTTAGAAGTCAATATTTAGAGTCCAAGGCAGATGTCAAAAGAAAGAAAACGCATAAAAAGCTGAAGAGATTGCAAGAGGAGAGGACTAGAAAAGAGGAGGAGACAAATAAGTGGTTAAGGATGCCAGTGCGCACATACAAGCGCGCACACTCATTAAAGTGATCTAAGGTATTTTGCAGGAACTAACGCGATATCCATTAAAATCTGTCAGGTGGATTCCTCTACTTGCAGGAAACCGGGCTGGGTTGTGTTTCAAGAGTTGCTGCTGAGGAATGAGATGATTGAATTAGGGGAGGGAAGGGGGGGTGTTTATATCTTACTTCAGTGCATAGTTGCCAGGCGTTTCATGAAACGCGTTTCATAAACGTTTCTTTCAAATCCCAGATGTTTCAAAAACGTTTCATACAAAACAGGGCGTTACATGCTCCAAATTTTATATATAAATTTATAAAATAATAAAAAATATGTTGCCTTCCCTACAAAACAATATTAAACATGCATCATTTACACATTAAAACATGTTTTCAAGTTAAATCTAAAGAATCTGGGTTAAAAACGCTTAAATCGTATAGTTCCCAGGTGACACGAATGAAACACATTTCATTCGTATAAAACGTTTATGAAACGTTTTGTTTCATTCAAACTAAATGAAACGCGTTTCATTGCAACTATGCTTCAGTGCCCAATGTTGGCTCTCCAGCCAACAGGTGAAAAAGCCAACGGTGCATATTGAGAACTCGGAAGAGAGATCGTATTTCAATCTCCACTACTGTGCAGATGGGTGTTTCTTCCAATATAAATGCACTCATGTGTGTGCATAGTTGCCAGGCGTTTCATGAAACGTGTTTCATAAACGTTTCATTCATTTTCCAGAAGTTTCAAAAACGTTTCATACAAAGAGGGGGGGTACAGGCCTCAAAATTTATATACAAGTTTATAATATGTTAAAAATATGATGCCTTCCCTACAAAATAATATTAAACATGCATCATTTACACATTAAAACATGTTTACAAGCTAAAACTGAAGAATCTAAGTGACCCAGTGACCAATTGGCAACATCAAGAATCAAGATCTGGATTTCATCGTCAATAATGGCACTCAAAAAGATCACAAAAAGTTTGAATCCTGAGCTGATACAAAAAAAGTAAACTGAAGTTTGAAATACACAAAGTAAAGCATGCTGAAGCCTAATAGATGCAATCATGCATGAATGATGACAAATAGTAAACTAGAGGAGCTTGATAGCCCCAAAGACTAGAGTCCTCAATATGGAGTGTGAGCACTGTCAACTGGGCACTCAATCCTCAACGTCCTCGATGTCCTCATCAGTACTCTCCTCGGTAGACTCAATGTCACTCTCAAAAGAGGATGATGCTAGCTCAGCTGCCACACTCGTCTCAGCTGCTGCACTAGATGCTCGTGTGCCATGAGCAAGTGCAATCAACTCCTCATACAACATGGCATATATGGCGTGCTCCTCGTGAGCAATCTGTGGGACGTCTTTCATCTTCTCAATGTCAATTTTATCGACATTGACCTTACGAGGCTCTATCGGATTGCCCGACTGCTCGATTAGGCGGAGATTGCAATGGCAATACACCAACCGCTCCAACTGAGCACTAGACAACCTTTTCCTCTTCTTTGTATGGAAGAGGGTCCATGTGCTCCAGTTCCTCTCAGCAGAACAAGAACTACAATCCTGTGAGAGGACTCGAATGGCGAGGCGTTTCTGCCATTAAAATACAGAAACTTTGTAAGTACAGGGTACTAAAGTCTAAGTATAATCATCATTGATCAATGTATTATGTAAATAACAAACTTGTCTTTTAGAGTTGTACTCACTAAGTGAGGGCTACTGATCCCATACTTCTCCCACCATGATACTGGCTGAAGCTGTGTCTCTCGCATGCATGCAATCTGTCTACCAATTGCGTGGTTGGCATTCCGATACACTAGCCACTCATCCTCCAAGCGTCTCATGAGCTCCACGTCTCCTCTTGTCCATTTCTGAATGTAATCTTGCCATCAAGCTTCCAACTCTTCATTAATATACTGGGCCTCACTACGCCAGAGAGGGTGCAATATGTGGGCAACCGCGTGGATTGGTCTATGGAACCAATCCCACCGGTCATTCCAAAAACGTCGAATGTCCTCAACCCTGAAAATTAGCCAAGAATGATCGAAGCTATTAGCTCACTCCTACAGGCTACGATAGACCATAGTACGATACAACTTACAAGTTACAACAAGAAGGCAACTAGTTGGAAGTTCAGTACCTCTCATCTGTCAAGAGAGTGCATCGGTTAAGAGCCTCTCCAATCCAATCCATGAACTCGTACAAGAGTCCAAGAGTGCTGCCCTCCATGTCAGTGATGCGAAGAACACTATAAACGGTTGAAGACCAATCTTCTTGCATCACTCTGCGTGCAAAAGCAACTGCCCTCGGGTGCTCATGGTCCTCCCAACTCATCCACTCAGCAGACTCCTTTTTGGTATTCCAACCATAAAGAGGGGGAGGGGGTCAGCCCATCTTTTGGCCCCTAGTGTGGTGTACTGTGCAAGTTTGTCATCTTGTGTTATCTGGCATGCTTATGTGTATTTTCAAATTTCATGATTGATTAGATTTTCCATGTTCAGTTGCCCTTCCGTTTGCATTGGTATCAGAGCATGGCTTTGTAGACAATTGTACCTAATATGATGCTGGATATGGCTGTAAGGAGTCATTATCCATGAGAGAAGGTTGGGATTCTCGGGTAGCCCTCGTCTTATTGTCGCGCCTCGAAAGAGGTTACCTTTGGTTTAGGCGGCAGTGAGCATGTGGAAAGACTTCGTGGTCCTCCTGTCTGTGTAGGGGCACTGTTGCACCCTTGCAGTCTATTCGGTATCATACTTGGGGAACTGGTAGAGAGCGATTCCGGGGCACGGAAAATTCTATTCTTTCTGAAAAGCTGGAAGATACATTATGGCCAACCAGTCAAATCATTCTGTGGAGGACTCTATCACCCGTACTTGCCGCATGCGGGAAGAAGATAGAGACAGGGATCATGTTGGTGTCAGAATACGCAGCGGAGATGATGACCAGATTTGGGAACACGAGAGCAAAACGCAATGCAAAAAATAACAGCGCAAGAGATAGAGAGATAGAGGCGTGTAACTCTGCGCTGTATACACAAAGGAATCCCGAAATGACACAAATGTGACAAGGGGACTCGGGGCCATTTCATATGGCCTCCCTACTGCAGTCGGTCTGCTGTAGGGTAGCCGACAGGGCCTGAAGAACTCCACAACCAGCAGCAACATCAGTCGGCCAGCTGAGCACGGTCGGCCAGAAGCTGTGAGGTCCACGACCAATCATACACAGTCAGCCACCTCCATTTGGTTGACTAATGCAAACATCTGTAGTCGGCTATAGACAAGGACATCCTGCCACCTCACGGCTGCCTCCCAAGCCACAAAAAAATAGGGAAAAAATGTGGGGAAAAATACGGGGAGTGAGGAAAAATGAGAAAACACCTACAAGGGCGGGCACACCCACAACAAAGGCCCTGGTGTCTACAGAAAGACAGGAGATGACTTCTAACACCCCCTCTCAGCTCCTTGCTTTGAAACCAACCATAGGGAGCTGGGGTGCCGCCTGAGCAAATCCTGAGATAGCGACTTCGTGAAGAGGTCCTGTGACATGTGAGGGATGGTGACCGTAGTAATCACAACCTTAGTCTGACTTAACTGCACTTAATGATGTTTAAGAGACAAACAGATATGTGTCAATGCAATGCAGCTATATTAGATGAATGAAAGATGTTACAATGATGATCCAAATGGATCTGTAATGCTGAATATGCTGCCTATATGCTGAATATGCGGGCTGAACTGCTGTCCACTCTTTCCCTTGTCTCCTGGAAGGGAAACGCTGAAGGGAGGCTTTGGAACAGATGCTGAATGCTGATGGAATGATGAAACGCAGACCTGTTGGGCTGAACTGACTGCGTTTGCTGATGTTGATGGCTGATGGAGATGCGTTAACTGAATGCTGCTGTAGATGATAAGCTGAAACGCATGATGCTCCAGAGGAGGCTGCGTTTGCTGATTATGGTGCTGATTATGGTGCTGAGGCTGATATGCTGAAACGCCAGATGCTCCAGATGAGGATGCGCTTCACTCTGATGAGCCTGATGACTGAATGGATATGCTCTTCTATTTATATGCATGAAGGATGCTGGTCGGCCAGCATTAATGCAGTCGGCCAGCTGCTGTATGTCCACGACTGAGCATAAATACCATAAATGCCAGTCGGCTGGTCATAAAATACCTAAAAAATGCTGTAAAATGCTGATTAAATGCCTGATGACTACTGATGATGCTAATGAAGCCATAATGATGCCATGTCACTGTACACCTGACTGGTGTGCACGTGACAGGTCCACTGTAGTGTCCTCTGTCGAACAGAACTCTAGCAAGATGTCATCAACAACGATCTGTTCACAAACAAAGGGCCTCTGGATTATGACCATGGGTTCCTCCAGTGGAAGCCCAATCCTGCAATGCAACCTCTGCATCCTCACCACCTCACAAGCAGCATCACAATTAAGGGTCAATTTTTGGTGTCTAGGCACTATTTCAAGCGCCCATTGCAGCTATTTTTACTATGTAAACCCCCATATGAGTTTCCTTTACGCTAACCTATGTAATATGACCCTCTTATACATTATCTAAGATGGTTAAGTATAAACTAGAAATCAAGGGGGCTAGGGGCCATTTTATATGGCCCCCCTACAGCAGTCGGCCTGCTGTAGGATGACTTCTAACAGTTGGGGCTTTGGCAGATAACAATCCACCATTGTCTGCCAGGGGTAAGGATCAGCAGGATTTTGATGCCTTGATGAATGAGCTTAAAGAGCTCTGTGCTTTGCAAAGAGATCCTGATGTGCAGAGGGTCATAGAATCAAAGTCTCATGTCAAGGCTGATGTGGTCACTTTTGATGCAATTGCCAAACAGATGGGAATCGACAAACCTCGAGAGTTGGCTGTTGCTTATTTAAAAAGCCGTGGCAAAGTTGTTTCCGATGATGAGGGCGAGTGGGTCTTCACACGGCAGCCTCGCAAGCTATCCCGTGAAGGGAACTTCGATGATGTTATGAGAGGGCATGCAGCCCGCACTAGTGATGTGAGAGGGCATGCAATGAGAGGTTTTCAGCCCATTTGAGAGATGCAGAAGATCTTCATGCATTGTCGGTGGTGTCTCCACCTTCTAGGTATGTTCTTGCTCCTAAAGTTCCATCCAGAGTGGAAGGTGCTACGCGGGAAATCAGCCCTAGATCTGGGCATCATCGCCATCGTAGACATGACGAGGAGGATGATGTATTAGAGCGTCAGGATGCTTGTCATAGCAAGAAGGCCAAAGAGTTCAAGTCAGGGGACAAGGATATTAAATTCGAGAGCTATAATGGAAAATTGGATACTACCAGGGTACTTGCTTTCATAAGGCAATTTGAAATAGCCTTTTGCACTGAGGAATTTACCGAGAAATCTATGCTCAGGCATGTGGGTATGCATCTTAAAGAGACTACAAGTGATTGGTGGATGGCAAAGCTTTTGGATAGGACAGCTGCCCGTACATAGAGTGCTTTCAAAGAGCAATTTTATGATCAATTCCTTCCTCCTCACTTTGAGAAGGATGCACGAAAGGAATGGAATTGGCTAACACAAGATGAAGGCGAATCCATTTCCTCTTATGTTTCAAAGTTTTGGCGGATTCTTCTCAAAGTCACACCTTTCATGACGATTAGTGAGGACGAGAAGAAAAGAAAGTTTGAGTCAGGGCTCCAATAAATCATTCAAAAGAGCTTTGCAGTGTACCCCCACAACACCTTACAGGAGCTCATATACTCAGCAACTGTTTTTGAGGAGTTGCATGGTAAGGGAGCATCAAAAAGACAAGAATTTAGCTCATACAAGGAAAAATTCAGAGCTGAAAATGAGCAGAAAAAGAATGGGACATACAAAATGTGTGTTGATTATAGGGCCCTTAACAAGGTTAATATCAAGAACAGGTTTCCGATTCCTCAAATCGATGATATTCTTCATAAACTTGAGGGAGCTCCTTGTTTCAGTCGCATTGATCTTAAGAGTGGTTACCATTAGATTCGAGTGGTACCTCAAGATGTGCACAAAACGGCTTTTCGAACATCGTTTGGATTATATGAGTATTTGGTTGTGCCATTTGGACTTACGAATGCTCCCGCTACTTTCAATAGAATGATGGACAGAATTTTTAGACCTCACCGCAAGTTCACAGAAACTTTCTTTGATGATATTATCATTTTTTCAAAGAGTGAGACTCAACGTAAAGAGCATCTTGCCATTGTTTTTGAAGAGCTAAGGAAACATAAGCTTTTCATCAATGGGAAGAAGAGTGAATTCTTCTTGTCAGAAATTCACTATTTAGGGCACATTGTTTCCAAGGATGGAGTACGCATGGATCCCGCAAAGATTCACGCAATCAAGGATTGGCCAAAACTGCAGAATGTGCATCAAGTTAGGAGCTTTATTGGTTTATGCTCGTATTATCGTCAATTTATTCGACACTTTGCTTTCTTAGCTTCACCGTTACATGATCTAACGAAGAAGAAAGTAGCATTCCGTTGGTCGGAACCCGAAAAAGACAGCTTTTCAGAAGTTGAAGGATGCCATTATATCAGGGCCAGTTCTTATTATTACAGATTTGCCTAGGCCTTTTGTGGTCAAGTGTGATGCATGTGGAGATTGTTTGGGGGCTATTTTGAAGCAAGAGGGACATGCAGTGGCTTTTGAAAGCCGCCACCTGCAACATGCGGAATTGTATTTGCATGTTTATGAGAAAGAGTTGTTAGTCGTTATTCATGCCCTTCACACATGGAAGCATTATCTTTTGGGGACTGAATTTATGGTAAAAACAGACCACCAAAGTTTACGACACTTTCTTACACAGCCTAAACTCTCGAAAAAAGTATTTAAGGTGGACAAACTTCTTGTCCATGTTCCATTTTCAGATTTTGCATACCCTGGCCCGGGCAAGAAGAATTTGGTGGCGGATGCTTTGTTACGCAGCCTGCAGGCCACAAGTGTATGCCGTAACTACAGCCTACCATCAAGACTTATCAGGGATGCGAGATATGTATACTTTGGACACAGATTTTCAGCTTATTTGGGCTGATATGAATCATGGTATTGCTGTCCCATCTTATTCGATTAGAGATGGGTTTCTGATGATGCAGAATCGTATTTGTGTAGTGCGTGAATTACGCCAAAAGGTTATGGAAGAGTGTCATGCTCCACCATATGCTTCATCGTGGTATTCTCGCTACTACACAGGCTTTAGAAAGATATTTCTTTTGCCAGCTCTACGCAGAAATATTGAAGCTTATGTGCGAGAGTGCATAGTGTGTCAGAAAGTCAAGTTTGACAGACACAAGGCACCTGGTTTGCTTCAGCCCTTACCCATTCCATAGGAACCATGGGAAAGCAGAAAAAGGCAGCTGACAAACACAGGCGAGAGGTGGTTTTCAAGGAAGGTGATTGGGTATTACTTAAGTTTGAGAAAGCACATCTTCGGAAGTGACCAAGTAAGGAAGGCCGGTTTCCTAAGCTTTCAAACACGTGCTAATAATTATTGATGCAAGTTCGCACTCACTTCTAAGTGGCCGGACAACTTATAAGTGAGTACACATTGAGCGGGACTTATTTAATACACGTGGCGGAAAAAAACTGGACACTGGACATTATTTGGACCTCCTTCATGTAGGCGCCCCCTTTCTAGACTAGAAAAGCACACATGTGGGCTATTTTCAACAGGGAAGCCCTATTATGGGAGAAAAGTCAATTTGGAGGTAGGCGCCTACTTTTCTGGATGTATGGGAACTGGTCGACTGCTTCTCCAAGCTGTTTACAGCCTTCTATCACGACAAATACCTAACAGGTGCATGGGCGGTGCTGGCCGACTCCTTATGCATGTTCTCCACTGCTGGAGCTTGAACAGAGTCTGCTGGTCGGGGGCATCTAGACAGTTTTCCTTCCGACCAGGGGTTTGCAAGCTTGTGTACAACTGCCGGTTGCTTTCTTCTGAGGCTACTAAGGGCTGGTTGACTGCTGAAAACAGCCTTTGAGGGCTGGTCGACTTGCTCTATGAGCCAGACAGGAAGAAGATGATGATGTTGAGTTGTCCCGGGCTGATGTGGGAGTGCTATGGGCTGTCCATAGTTATCCTGCATGTGCTTGATGTCGGGAATGCTCACTTGTGCTGAGAATTGTCAGCAAATTCAATTTATGTAATGTTTTCTTGTTTTCATATTGTATTGGAAGAAACAAGTGCAGCCAGTGGTGGTGAACCATGGGCGCCTGCAAAGTTGTATTGGAAGCAGACTCCTTTTTGGTATTCTAACCATAAAGGGGGGGAGGGGGTCAGCCCATCTTCTGGCCCCTAGTGTGGTGAACTGTGCAAATTTGTCATCTTGTGTTATCTGGCATGCTTATGTGTATTTTCAGATTTCACGATTGATTAGATTTTCCGTGTTCAGTTGCCCTTTCGTTTACAGTATATACAATGAAATATATATATATATATATATATATATATATATATATAATTGTATACATACTATGTATATATATGTGTGTGTGTGTGTGTGTGTGTGTGTGTGTGTGTGCACATGCGCGGCGCATATGTATATGTATATATATATGTTATATACACACACGCATACATACATACATACATATATATGTGTATATGTTATATATGTACACACACACACACACACACATGCATGCATGTATGTATGTATGTATGTATGTATGTATGTATGTATGTATATATATGTATGTATGTATGTATATGTACATGTAAATAGTCATCCAGGGCACAGAATTTGTGCACGATGTTAAGGTCTCCCCTCTTATAAGATCGGACATAGTCTTCGGGATCTGGTGGTTTCACAAATTTCACCCTATTGATTGGGAACAACACACTTCTCAAATTTTCTGGAACATGTCCAAAGCCTCGGTCATCATCAAGTGTGAACTAGGCATTGCCAACTTTCCTCTCATCGGCGACATGCAAGCTCAAGGAGAACTAAAAAAGGTGCTCAAGATGCATTGATCTATGTTCAAACCACCCAGATCGTTACCAATGCTTCAGAGAAGTACCAGACCAAGGCTAAGCTCTGAAGGGCAGTAGATAGGTGGCGTGAGGATGCCAGACTCAATAGTCAGGAAAAGAAGACCAAAGAAAGTGTTCAAGGGCAGGGCATGAAGGACTAGGGGACAAGTGGGACAGACACACAAATCTACACCAGACTTTGGAGTGGAATCAAAGACCTAAGGCAAGGTTTTCAATAAAAAGGTTGTGAGGAAGGGAAGGATGACAGGTATGGTAGACCATGTGTGGTGACAAGGGATGATGTCAAGTTTAGCAGAAGGGGATGTCATGTGCATGCACATGGACAAGCCTAGCCCAAGACTAATCTCTGAAGGGCAACAGATAAAACAATAGATTTACGGCTTTTTGGTCCAGAAGAAGCATAGTCGACAGGTGTAATCCAGGTCAGTGGTGGATTTATTGGGTTTTAAGTCCACTATAGCTGGCCAACAACAGCCGACCGGTTGGACTATTAGCCAAAGGGCCTATAAAAGGCATGTTCTTCTTCATTGTAGAATCATCTTCCCCCATGTCACCATTTGGTCACTTCACCAGTCTTGTTCCCACACTGATTGGAGCCAAGGTGTGAACGGGGATTTTCCACATAAGAAAGATGGAGCATTTGCTGGCAAAGTTTGGCTTAAAAGATGGCTATGCAGCATGAGCACCATGGGAATGATGGGCTGGACTTATTATTATTTTGGGCATGTATATGTGGAGAATGAGGCGCCTAGAGCAAACTTAGGCTATAGGCCTCGGAAAAGCACAGAAAGTTGATATTTTGGGCTGAAACTTGGGCATCAAGCCAAGAAAAGCATAAAGTTGATAATTTTGGGCAAGTTCAGCTATTTTGGGCTAAAAGGAAAAGCACAGCTATTATTGAGCTAGTCGACTCTATTAAAGCAAGGCTTGGGGGTGTTTTTGATCATCCAGCGCTCATCTCTCCTCGCTGGCTGCAGTCTTCCCTCTCTCCTCTCATCACTAGCCGTACAGCAATTTCTTGGTGGTGTTTCTTACGCATGCCGTACAACAGGTACCTCTTTGTCTTCCATCACCTTTTTTATCTCTTTTGCCCTGTTTTGGAGCTGGTTTTCTTCTAGTGTTCTTCACTCATAGTTTTGGCCCCGTCATGGACAGATTTGGGACTGTTTCTGGGACTGTTTTGGAGGCATATGGGACAATATTGAGAGCTCTTATGGGGCTGATTTGAGGCTCTATTTTGGGGCTGTTTTGGCACAGAGTTCGGGGCTTTTTTTGGCTTCGTACCGGGCTGCTGCATGGACTGTTTATAAGCTGATTCATGGGGCTGTTTTGAGACAGTTTTCGGATGGCTTTTGGTGCTATGTTTTATCTTGACACTGGATAGAATCTGGGCAAGAGATTTGTTGATACTCTCTAGAAAATCCGGTGATGTATGCACCCGCACCTTGGTTTATTGTAAAAGCTTCTCTCTCAATAAAGAAGTTCCTATGGAGGTCCGGCCGTTCCGGCTCAGTGCGGTGTTTTTATATTGTTTATGGTTCTTCCACTGTGTTTTTCATGCTCTGCCTGGTACTTCAAGTGTTGGTCTATCGCTCTAGGTCCCCAATTTCGGTGTCACCCCAAGGTTTTGGGAAGGCCTGAGGCCACATATATTGTAACCTTTTTAGATATACTATGAATATACTGAAAATACAGCTATCTCCCTCTCTTCGCTCCTTCTCTTCTTTGCGTTTTGCATCAAAATGTTCATCTGAAAGGTGTTTAGGGCTGAAAGAAGACACAGAGCTTCCGTGCATGTGACAAGTGCATTCCACCTAGACGGAGATTTACAATCAATTGGTGTTCGACATACTGAAGTGCTATGTCCACAATCAACACGGTAACCGAGAACAATTTTTGCCTTTGGTTCAAGTTGTTCTGATTGACTCTTTTTCTTCAGCTATTAGCAAGATTTCATTTGAGGCAGCATCTGGAAAACCGTTCCTATCTTTATTGACCAGGACATCATCTTCGGTGCCCGACGCTAACCACGCGACAGAGAGTTACTAGGAGATTTTGGAGTCTGCGAAAGACAAGTTGGCCAAATATAAGAGGCCTATTCTCGATAGGCCAACGAGGACAAAAGGGATGTGAAATTCTCGGAAGGAGATTGGGTTTATCTCAAGATTATGAAACAGGTGGACAAGCGATGAAAAAATTTATCATCTTGCGTTTCGGACCTTTTCCCATTTTGAAGAAGATCAACGAGGTGTTCATGAAACCGAAGTTACCTTCCAATTGGACCATGCATGATGTGTTTCAAGTTGCTTGGTTGAAGCACTATGTCAGACCTACTCCCACAGATGTCCAAGACGAATCTCAAGTGATGGTTCTTTTCTCTTTGATGTGAGATAGCACCCTGATTTGTTTGGTAGACCTATTTGACACCTCCAAGGTCTGTGTTACAAATACAAGTTCGTAAGGCATTGCATATTGTACCAGTGATCGCATCCCTCTACTACTATTATCGCATAACTCCCTGAATATCGCGATGATGACTCCTTGGAGAAGGGGTCTCTCCAAGCATGTTGTAGTTGGGCATCCTTGTGTCTCCCCATCATGTGGCTCATGGATCCATGTTGCTTGGCATCCTTAGAAGAATGCGATGAATGTTTGGCTATGATCCCCTCATCTGCTTCCCTGATTTGTTCTAAAGTGATGGTTCCTTTCTCTTTGATATAGCTATTGAGATAGCACCCTGATTTGTTTGGTAGACCTATTTGACACCTCCAAGGTCCGTGTTACAAATACAAGTTTATAAGGCATTGCATATTGTACCAATGATCGCATCCCTCACATCTAGATGCAACTAATTGCCTAAATATCGCGATGATGACTCCTTGGAGAAGGGGTCTCTCCCAGCATGTTGTAGTTGGGCATCCTTGTGTCTCCCCATCATCTGGCCCATGGATCCATGTTGCTTGGCATCCTTGGAAGAAGAAAAAAGATGCGAGGAATGTTTGGCTATGATCCCCTCGTCTCCTTCCCTAATGACTCTAAAGGTGTGTTGTGGTTGAATGTCCTTGTGTAGAACAATCGTGCCTATGTGCTAGCGTTCAAGAGTAGAGATAGAAAAGAGAGCAACAGAATCAAGTACACACAACACACACAAGTCCTAAAACTAATGTTCTATATTATGTACAAGAAAGTATTACAACTGAATTTCGAGTAGAAGGGATGACTGAGAATAAAGATGTTAGTCCTCAACCCGTGCTCTATTGAACACCCCCCTAGCCAACCCACGCTAGTAGAGAAACGCCCTATAGAAGTGAGAAATATGCAAACAAAACTAATGATTTCCTTGTGCACGTATATATAAGTGCACAAGGAAATCATTATTATCATCTACAACAATGTGTTAGTTGGCCAGTAGAGACTGTTGTCTGCCTGTTATTTTTGTCCACGTCTTGCATTTAATACTACCGAGACGACCAGCTATCCAATGGGTGCCTATCACAAAGGAAGCCAACATGCTTGCACACACCTAGCCACCTCTACTAACTATGTGCACACTCTGCCCGATGCCTTATTAGCTGTTCGTTTGCCACATGGCAATAGTACAGGTGAGGTGGGTCCCTGGATGAGAATGAGCAAAAAGCACAACTAATGAGAGAAATTGTATGACCAGCAAGATAATCAACACATTAACAAAGGACCGATGTCACCATTTGGCCACCAAAGTCGTCTTCCCCTATTTTGTGCTAAGGTAAAGGAGGCCATGGAGCTTCGTGTCTCCCATACTGAGGCCAAGACTCACATCACCTACGGGAAGCCAAGCCTCGTGTCACCCATAGTCTAGCCAGGACAGGAACTATGCTGAGTGGCTGAGCCTGAATGTTCTGATACCAATGTTGCATGCGCGGAAGCCTTGCTATACCGATCCGCAACCCTAAGCCTGATTAAGAACAACATGCTGATTATACATGATATAGCAGAAAGAAGAGAGAGAGAGAGAGAGAGAGAGAGAGAGAGTTGGTGTCAAGGTTTTATTGTCTTATGGTACAAAAAGGTAGCTGAATGCCTGTACATATTCTAGGCCCTTGGCCTACCCCTTAGGGGTGACCTCTGGTCCCTTCTACATATTTATTGAATTCTACTTCTTCAAAATGTGAATGAATGCATGATTGATGGAAATGATGACTTGATGCTTATATATATGCTTGGAGTTGCTACTCGGTCCAATGCTATTGCTATCAGCCAGTTCTTGGACAAAATATTCATAAAATATTCCCTTTAAATGTTGCGCTTACTTCCTTGCATGCCCCATTTGTTGGCCGATTCACTTGTGCTTGGCCGCCTGGTCCCCTGCTCGCTGTCAACTACTATATGGAGACTAGATACCCCATGCCCTCCATGTGCTTAACATGCTGATGATGATGTTGGTGATGATGATGATGATCCTTAATGCTAAGCCTTAACTGCTGTCCTAATCAAGGACTATGCTATTCATGATAAGGTTTAGACCATGGCATGGGTGTGCACGTGACATTTTCACTTGAGGTCAATTGTTTAGAAGCCGGGGGGGTATGTCTGACAGAATGCACAGCGGAAATGAAGACAACTGCTGTAGAGAGCAAAACGTAGATAAGAGAGGGAAAGAGAAGCTATATAAACTTTGTATATACACTAGAAAATCCCAAAATGCTACAATGCAAGTGTGGGGGGCAAGGGCCATTTTATATGGCCCCAGGCTGCTGGTTG
Source organism: Cibotium barometz (assembly GCF_041138505.1). Classification (NCBI taxonomy): domain Eukaryota; kingdom Viridiplantae; phylum Streptophyta; class Polypodiopsida; order Cyatheales; family Cibotiaceae; genus Cibotium; species Cibotium barometz. Next base: position 25,933,613 of record NC_141064.1, on the reverse strand, counting down.
GCCAGCCCAAAACAAGCCGACAGTAGCGTAGATGCTCACGACCAGCAGAACATGCTCACGACAAGGTAAAAACCAGTCAGCCAGGTAAACATAAACGGCCAGAACTACAGAACAGGTTGGGTAGCAAAGGGATCAATCGGCCAGCATCTGATGCAGCCGACAGGCAGAAAACAACCTCCAACACCTAGCAAAAAATGAAAAAATACATGGAAAGTGAGGAAAAATGGGGGAACACCTAAAAATGGTCGGGCACACCCACAACAGAGGCCCTGGTGTAATGTACAGACAAGAGATGACTGCTAACACCCCCTCTCAGCTCCTAGATGTGGAACCAACCCCAGTGAGCTGGAGTGCTACCGGAGCATAGCCTTACGTAGAGACTTCGTGAAGAGGTCCGCCGAATTGTCCTCATTGAACAATAAACAAGCAAGACGTCACCAGCCAAAATCTTCTCACAAACAAAGTGATATTGTATCTCTATGTGCTTGGTTCGAGCATGGAAGACCAAGTTCCGAGTAATAGCGATACAACTATGGTTATCACACTTGATGACCGTGGGCTCCTTCTGTGGAACCCAATCTCGCCAAGCAACCTCCGCAGCCACACAACCTCGCAAGCAGCACCACAAGTAGCCCGGTACTCTGCCTCTGTAGACGACAAGGCAATAGTTGACTGCCTCTTGCTACTCCATGATATAGCTCCTGAGCCGAGGATAAAACTATAGCCTGATGTAGATCTCCTCGTGTCTGGATCTCCTCCCCAATCTGAGTCACTCCAGCCTTGGAGTCAGACTCTGTCCTTCGCTTCCCCTCCAGTGTCATAGAAGAGTCCAAGATCCTTCGTACCCTATAGATACCGCAAGATCCACAATCCTGCGTCCCAATGAGACTTCAAAGGCATCTGCAGAAGGTATGAAAAACCTCATAACCAACCAAGATCAGATCCTGTATATAATCAATCCTGCTCCTCACTAGAATCCTCAAAAGAAATGAGTCAATCTACTCCAACACTGTACCAAGAGTAGCCAAATGCTGTACAAAAGCATGCTCTGAAAAGGTCTGCATCGCAAGATGTAAAGGCTCTGTAGAAAAGATGGGGTCCATCTCCTCAAACTCTACACCATGAGTTGCCCAATGCTGTACATAAGTACACGCCACTGAGGTGGGCATCGCAAGATGAAAGGACTCCACATCCCCCTCTGAAAAAAGATATCGTCAAACTGGTACAAGCCCAACCTGATTCTGATACAAATCCAAAAACTTTGGAAGTACCACTATGCCCCAGGCACGATTTAGCAACCACAGATCCAAAGCATCCCACTGGGTCCAAAAAACCATCCTCCAAAACAACAAACCTGCAGAACTCGCAGGGGGAGGGGCATCCTCAGAAGCATCACAAAGAGAGGCAGAGGTAGACTCCTCACAATGAGGAAGGAAAGCAAGAATATAAACTGCAGTGGTAACAAAGTCCTCAAAAGCATCATAGATAGCAAAAGATTGTTCCATAAGTAGAATCAGATCCCAAGAATCAGCAACAAATAAAAAATCCATGTGAAAGGATCACACCTCAAGGGCAAAACACCCTCCTTGTTCTGCAAACACTGCAAAGAACACAAGCTCGGACACAAAAAACTCTGCTCAAGATCTCTGAAAATATGACTGCTCTCCTCCAAAATCTGTAAACTCCTGTCACAGAAGAAAGTCTCCGCAGATACAAAACAACTCCCGAAACTGATCCTCAAGTGAAGTAGCTGGAGAAAGGCCCCTCTGAGTGTAGAAAACTCCTATGGAAAGAAAAACGCAAAACACTGCTATCCAGCAAGAAATAGCACTCCACCGCCAATAGAAGGCAAGGAACATGAAGAAACCGGGAAACCGTGTAGGCCACGAACAAAACACAAGTATAGATGCTCCAAAATCAGCAAAATGCTGACTGGAATCAGAAATTCAGAATCCTCCTCAAGTACCTAACTGCCTCCAAAGCCACAATCCAAACAAGAAACCCCCTTTCCAAGTGATATGTGTCCACTGGAGAAGAAAACGCAGCCAAACAAGGGCTGCAAACCTGAAAATTCAGGTCAACCAATGTCCACACCTCCTATGAGGAAAAACGCTGAAGAGAAGGTACCTTTGGGTCCAACACATGAAGCCTAGGTGAAGGTAGAGCTACAAGCAAGATCAGTTCAGAAAAAACGCAGTAACCATGGCTGCAAATCTGAAAACGCAGAGGTATTCGGGGCAGTAGAAAGGGCTGAATCTGGAAACGCAGAAGAAATAGATACACCCAAGCCTCAGATCAGCAAATCAGTATCAAAAACCTGTAGAAGAAAAAAACGCAGCAAATATGTTGCTACTGGCCTGTACAAAACAGGCGACCAGCACTACAAGGGGGGTATGAATGCTGAGAACTGCTGCAAACTACTGTAAACAGCCACCTGTAGAAAAACGCAGCAACCTGTGCTGCTGCCCTAAAAATAGTGCAAAAAACAAGTGTTCTCAAAGGTCAAACCGATGAAGAAGGGCCACGGGCTGCTGAGAAGAAACGCCTGAAAGAGGCAGGCGGCCAGCAGCACTTCTGAGAAAAAAAAAATGCAGATATGTCCACCTTGCTGAAAACGCAAAAATGCAAGACGGAGAGGAGGGAGCATCCAACACTGAAGATCACCGGCGCTCTGATATGATAGAATGTGCAGCGGAAGAAGGGAAAGTGGAAACACAGGAGAGAGAGAGTGAGAGAGAGAGAGATGGAGAGGAAACACAGGTGAGAACCTGCTCTCAATATCATCACCAAAAGGAATACATGTCCCGAGCAAGAGGGGAGAAAACCTCGTATGCGAGGGACTGCAGCAAACAATGCTAAGCAAGCAGTGAGAAATGAGGGAGGCAAGCCAGCTATATATATGCCCATGAGTAGGCAGCCGACTGGTGATAAAAACACCTCCACGACTAGGAAAACACCCAAGACTCCATAATATGGGGAATAATGTGGGAAAATATATGTGAGGGGTGACCAGCCCCTCTGACTAACATAGTCAGCCCTAGAGGCTATAATTGGACACCAAACAGGAAGCCAGCAAGAAGGAGATGATGTCTAACAGGCACTGCAGGCATGCACTAGCCCCGTCAATGTGGCTGGGCCATGGCAGTGCCAGGCGCACCAGCAGTGGCAGTGCAACTAGAGGAAAAGCGGCTCTATGCAGTGGCACGCAGTGGTGGCAGTTGTTTTGGGCAGTGGTGCGTGGCGACAACAGGATTCAAACAACAAAACAGCAATACAAAAGGTGCAGCTAGTGCGCACAAGCTCAAATACCAATTGTTACACCCGGCACAGAGATAGGGAGGCGATCGAAGGGTTCAACTGCAAGGAGAGAAGGTGAGGCATGACTAGAGAGAGAGGGAGAGAAGACGCACACGATTATCAGCATGATTAATATAACACTTAATTGGGGATTAAGGGATTAGGAAGCATCGTGGAAAGCATATAATATTATTAGAATGTGGTCCTTTTATAGGTGAACCTCCCTTTACATGGTGTAGGCATAAGCTAACACCACATATGCTACATGTCAACATGTTGTGTCAAGTGTCCAAAGAGGTGTCACTAGTACAATCTTCAGAAGCCATAGAGTCTTGGGCTCTCATCAAATAAAGAGTCTTGGGGATCATTATTAAATGAGACCTATGACCGTTTGGCACACCCACAGAGACACGAACCTGTTTATCTAAGCCCTAGTTCACACACAAGTAAGTGCTAGTTTACACAAACCACCTACCTCTGTTTATTTACTAGCCCGTTACACATTTTCACTACCGTTAATATTCCCAACATCACATTCTCCCTCGCTTGCATTGTAGTTGTCCTCAACGGCACAGTGTCCTTAAAAAGTGTCCTTTCATAAAAGGAAAATATACAAGCAAAGCTCATCCACAGCATAGTTTCCAGAAACGCCGTTTCTGGACCACCGAAACGTTCCACGTTTCAGAAACGTTTCCAGAAACGGAAACGGCGTTTCCAAGTTTTATTTTTTCCAGGGTTTAGAAACCCGCGTGCTCTCTTTCGCCGGCATTTTGCGCCTTCTTTCCGCCGCCTGTTTGGAGCTGCTCTACCCATCTACCTTGCCCTCTACTCCTCTACCTCCACATCAGCCCTCTACCACGCCCTCTACCTCTCTACTTGGGGCCTCCACCTTTGCCATCTAAGCTCTACCAAGCAAGAAGGAGTCACACCTTGCTCGCAGCCTGCAGGACCAGAAAAACAGCCTCCACTTCTCGAATCTCTCCGAGTCTTCCGACCTCGAACCGCACAAGTAAGTTAAGTAACATGGCTCGGACTCCGGATCCTTTTTGGCAGCATGTGGAGCAAGTGGGGGGTTATGCAGGATCTAGTGGCTCCAGGAAATGGAGATGTAAATATTGTGGGTTGGCCAAAACGGGGAGTGTCACCCGTGTGAAGGACCATCTTGCTCATGTTCCAAACAAAGATGTAGGGCCATGCCCCTCTGTTCCTCTAGATGTTCGGAAAAGCCTTGAAATGTGGAGGCGAAAGCGTTTGGCCATTCCCGAAGAGGAAGTATCTACAGCAATGGGTGGTCAAGAGCATGAAGCTGGTTCAAGTCAAGCAGCAGCAGCAAAGAGGGCCAGAGGCAGAGACACACGATCAGATTTCTCCTCTACCTCAGTGTCGGGTGTGCATGCAAGGAGGACTCCTTTGCCAGGTGATGTATCACATTCACAAGACACCCCTCCAATAAATACTGTACAAAGCGCTAGCATCCAAGCAGGATTTCAAAAGCAAGCAATTGCAGAGGCAACTAGGGAGCTCACCCGGATGTTCATACGGTGTGCCATTCCCTTTCATGTGGCCAAGACAAATCAATGGAGGAAGACCATGAGGGCCATCAGCCGCATTGGATGCGAGTGGGATGGCCCTACATCTGAGGCTCTGCGGACACGAGAGCTAAAGCGGGAAAAATCATGCATAGAAGTGCAGCTAGAGCCCTTGAAGGAAACATGGAAAAAGTATGGCTGCACTATATTGTGTGATGGGTGGTCAGATGTACGCAGGAGAAATGTATACAATGTTTTGGTGTCATGCTGCAAAGGCACTATGTTTTTGAAAGCCATTGATGCCTCCCTCCCAGGTCTCACAGTTACAGGTGCATTTATTTGGACACATATAAGGGAGGCTATAGTGCAAGTTGGGCCTGAGAATGTTGTGCAGGTGGTGACAAATAATGGAAGTAATTGTAAGTCTATGGGCTCTATGCTAGAGGATGAATTTCCAGCCATTGTGTGGACCCTTGTGCATCACATAGCCTCGACTTATTGATTGAGGACATAGGTCAAATACAATGGGTTGAAGCCATCTTTTGCACCGCACGAAGCATGGTGAAGTTTGTGAAGAAGAGGCCAAAAGTCTTGAGCATGTATCGGGCCTACAGCACTCTTGAGCTATTGCAGCCTGCAGCCACCAGATTTGCATACATGTTCATTGTGCTTGAGAGACTCTTGCGAGTCCGCAGAGAGTTGGTACGCACTGTCTACTCAAATGAATGGCTAGAGTGGGATGAGAGAGAGAGCCCCAAGGCAAGAGGTTTTGGGCGTGATGTCATGAGAGAGGAGTGGTGGGTAGAGGTTGAGGGGTTGATCAAAACTCTCAACCCCATCTACACAGTGTTACGCATTACAGACATGGAGGGCAGTACTCTAGGCCTTTTATATGAGTACATGGACAAGATTGGGGAGGCTCTCAACAAGCAAGACTACTTGAGAGCAGAGCAGTAAGTCTCCTCAGTCATGGCTACCCTTGCTTTACTTCTTATCTTTATTTTACTCTTGAGTCTTTACATTGGTCTCGACTCTTGACTCTTGTTTTTTGTCCTTTTTTATCTTATGGTTTGATCTCTAAAGGGTTGATGAAATCAAGGCTGTGTGGAATCGGCGATGGGATTGGTTTCACAGGCCGATTCATGCAATAGCACATGTATTGCATCCTTTGTGGCGAGATGAGGAGCAATACGAGAACGAGGAGCTAGAAGAAGGCTTCATGACATACATGAGGAACTTGACATCTGGTAATGTGCACATGCTGAAATGTATAGAGGATGATCTCTTGGCCTTTCGCAACCCGACAGGGAGCTTTGGTCGAGAGACTGCAAAGCTTCGAGAGACTCAGCTACAGCCTGTCTCATGGTGGGAGAAGTATGGAAATTGTGCTCCCACGCTGGTAATTCACTACCCTTAAATACAGTTTACATAGTACACTGTACAATGTGCATCTTTCTTGTTTCCACTTAGTTCTAATTTCTAATTGTATGTGCATTTCAATAACAGAAACGAATCGCCATTCGAGTGCTCTCACAGGATTGCAGTTCGGGTCCATGTGAGAGGAATTGGAGCACTTGGGCCCTCTTCCATACAAAGAAGAGGAATAGGCTGAGTACCGCTCGGCTAGAGCGGTTGGTGTTTTGTCATTGCAACCTCCAGCTCCTTGAGAGGAATGCCCGACATCCGGAGCCTTCGCAGGTGAATGTGGATAAGATCGACATCAGGAGGGAGAGGTTCATCCCAGAGATCCCACGGAATGAGCGTGATATGTACACCTTGCTTTATGAGGAGCTGACAGTGCCGAGCCACAACACCCGCTGCACCACCCATTCTCAGAGGCAGAGGGGGGGATCCATCGCTTCCACTTCAGCAGAGGCAGAGGACCACGATCCTACCATTTCTTCATCTGAGCCTGACTCTCATGAGTCGGAGGATGACTCCTCCATGGATGATCTTGATGAGTGATTTTTGGAGCACTTAGCTCTAGGATTTTGTCATGCCAGCAGCTGCTGCCAACCTGCCAGCCACATGGATATTTTTTGATCATGTTTTGTATTTACTATAGTCTATACATATGGATTATGGATTATGGATGATGGATGATGGATGATGGATGATGGATCTTGTTTTGTATTGACTCTTTTGAGGCTTGAGCCTTGAGCCTACAGTTGTCATTTCTGAATTTTGATCTATCATTTGAGTCTTTGACATTGAACTTGAGCAAAGATGTATTTTTCAAGCTTTTGTAATGTTTTTATTAATTATATATGTATGTATTGAACCCTAAAACCGAAACTCCGTTTCCCCGTTTCTTCCCGAAGGCCGAAACTCCGAAACTCCGTTTCCCGCCGTGCTCCGCACCCCCGTTTCCGAAACTCGTGGAAACTATGATCCACAGTACCCAAGATCCCAAACACTACGAGACCACTTTGCATCCAATGCAAGGGTTCACATTCCACCTCGTCGTGTCAGCACAAAGACTTGCAGAGAAACCTACGGATGACCAACTCTTGCATGACCTAGCACTTTGTGTTTGTCCAAAACTGGCCATGAAGAATCATTGCAGGCCACTAAGAATCCTCAGGTAGCCCATGGGAAGAACACTTTGGAAAATGGCCTTGCAAAACTCCGCTATCCACACTCCAACCACTAATGCATCGGCTCAACCAGATCACAATACCTACGTTCACCAACTCCAATGCACCTTGAAGGATAGAACCAAGAACAATACTCCTTGGAAGAGTTGAACCAAATCTGTATCCATCAGTACTGCTTGCATTTGTATATCTGGACCACTATCTCCTTGTGGAACACATACTTCAAGTAATACATCCCCTGATACACCGAAGAAAAAACTCTGGCTATTGTCGATAGTCTCCAAGAAATCTCTGCACACTGTGAACTAGTATATTCTCCCAGAGTTAAGACAAATGTGGTGATATGTCCTCCTGTGGTGCCTCCATGACATTGAACACAGAAGATACTCCACCCAATGCACACGGCAGGTGAGAAGATTCCATTTGTGTATATGTACCAAGGTTTGAGAGTAGAGAGAGAGAGAAGAGAGCAGCAAAATCAAACACGCACAGCACACACAAGGCCTAAAACTATTATTTTGTATTACGTACAAGAAGTAAGTATCATGACTGAATTTTGAGTACAAGGGATGACTGAGAACGAAGACACCAATACTCAACCGGTGCTCTGCAGTAGATCCCCTTGGCCAGCCCACACCTGTAGAGAAACACTCTCTAGATGCCTAGCGTTGCAAAGTATGCAGATGATAATGATGATATCCTTATGCACATATATATGCACCAGAGTGCTGGTCAGCTGTTAGAAGCTGCTGTCTGCCTGTTTTTATTGTCCATGACCTCCATTTAGTGATGCCAACCAGCTGTCCACTGGGCGCCTGCCACATGGCACAGGTGCCAGTCCCAAGGCAGCCCACAGGCCTGCACAACCATGGCCGCCTCTGCTAACTGCGTGCGCACTCTGCCTGATGCCTTCTTGGCTGTCCGTTTGCCACCTGGCTGCCATGTGACGCTACTACAGGTGAGGTGTCTCACACCTTGAGTCTCTTCATCATCTAGCTCCATGGCTCCATCCTGCCTGAATTCTGGAAAAACAATATCTTAGCCTTGATACCCTAGCCTCCCAAGAAGGTCTACATCTAGCGTCTGTATCTCATCCAAAAAAAGAGTCCCTGGTCCTCAACTTAGCAGAGAGAATCAGAACGCTGTTCGAGTAAGCACTGGACGGGACCTGTATTCCCATAGTACGCTAGGCATCAAAAGAGGGTATAAAGGGCAGCAACATGTCACATAAGCATAAAAATGCACATCGGTTCAGAAAATTAAACAGTATACTACTTTTTTAAACCATCAAAGTATAAAAAACCCTTTTCCTGATAAATATTTTTCCATATTGACAACACAAAATATGGTCGTAAGTTCATAACCCAGACATGCTCAAGAACCTTGCACACGATTTGAAAACTTACCTCAAGTTGCCTTCGAACAAGGTCCACATACTTATCAAGTTTTGGCAAGGCAAGGAGCTGTGGGATTAACATGTTCCGCGCGTATCCTTTTGCAACTTTCACAATCTCTCCAGCTTTTCCGACCTTGTTGAGGTCCTAGAGATAAGAAACAAGTAAAGAAGGCATTCAGATGAACATGTGAAACAACTTTTGACCTTATAAATAGGCGCTAAGTATTTGGAGTTAGTAAAAGTACATACCGCCGTAAGAATGATTTCCATCTGCTTGGGAGCTGCCTTTAAGCCACGAGTTTGCAGTAGAAAGCAATTTTGTTGCCTTAGAAATGGCCCTGAGTCCTGCTTTTATCACCCAAAACAAAAAAGAAATGATTTTATTTCCCAGCATTATATTGAAGATAAGATCTTATGTGAAGAGAGAGAGAGAGAGAGAGAGCAGGAGCAGGCAGCACTGAAATCTTGACTAGCAGAGTAAGGCATGTTCCTCTCTCTCCACACTTATGTGTTACATATCATGCATATTTATTTGAACCTCCCTACCCTCCCTTGTGAGAACCACCTCTTAACCTGTATCGACATGCAATTATGTGATGGAACACAGAGCTGTCCCCAAGAAAAATGCACATGGTAAGTGAACCCCCAAGTATCTTGACCTCTCAATAGAGCCCCATCAGCTCTATATAAACCCTTCCTGATGAAGCATGTCAAGTTGATCCCATGTTATATGATATATCTGCCAAAAATCAACTCTAATAACTCTGCTTCACTTTTGTTTCAACAATCTACCTGCCTATGGTCCCATGTGGCATTGCATCAATACAAACTAGAGTAGTCCAGTTATATATGAAACCGAAAAATTTACCATTCAAAGCAAACAATTTGACAAATTTACACTATACTGCTTGAAAACCTGTTTCTAACAATTTCAAATGTTAAGGTAAGGCACCACTCAACCAAACACTGGTGGTACTCAACCATCCGCCATGCATAGTTATTGTCTCCCGTGCAAGTCTTCTAGTCTCCATGAATGTCCTTGCTGGTGGTACTCGACCATCCGCCATTCATAGTTATTGTCTCCCGTGCAAGTCTTCTAGTCTCCATGAATGTCCTTGCTCATTGTTTTCTAGCCACTTGCTTAAAAGTTTCATAAAGTGGACATTCACATGACGCCAACCTTCCGAGCACTTTCTAAACAGTTGGCAGGCCTTCATGTACCCACTGCCCACCAGTGTTAGTGAATACCAACAGTAAATGTCGATTTGGGCAGCCAATTGCATACAGGAAGATGGGCAAACTATGGTAGTCTCTATCTCCCCTCGCCTGTCTCTTTTGTTTTAGTGTTACGTGTTTTAAATTGGTAATAGGCAACATGTGAGCAAGGAAGCTCTCGGTTAGGCAAGATTACGGCTAAATCTTAACGTATGTAAAAGGAAGTGGAAAAGATAGAAATGGAGATGGTGTCCACATTAGGGTTTGCAGATACAAAGAGATGAAAGCATAGGAAAAAGAGAGAGACAGTATGTGGAATACGGTATACCCTAAACGACTACTTTTTGATAGAATTGCAGTAACATGGACAGATAACAATGAACTCTATTATATTAAACAATTACAAGAGATGCCTTTAAATAGGCCTTAAAACCTTAAATTAGTGGCATCAGTAATGGCTTCATAGCAAGGCTCTTGCACTCTCCACTACAAATATGTTCACATGCATGCTTTGGGTTGAGTATAAATCGCCAACACTCCCCCCTAGTGTTTGTTGAAATGTGCAATGTAAAATGAATGGGTTATATGGTTGAGTATGTGGGAAAGCACCCTAGAACTGCAAGATATTATGGAAAGATAAGAATGCCACATATGATATTGTATGGTGTGTGAGTGACCAAAAAAGTGAAAAAGAGTGTGCCACATGGATGCACACATGTAAAGTGAGATAACAGCTATCTATATTAGAAGCCTCGTTGTATGGTTCATTAGCATATACAATAGAATTGATTGTTGAGTGTGCTACTCTCTCTCTCTCTCTCTCTCTCTCTCTCTCTCTCTAGCAATGGCTTTCTTAATGTGGTATAACCCACCTTAGTTATGCTTAATCTATGTTGCTAATCGCTATGATCAATCCCATAGTAGGTGAAACCGGCCTTCAGCAACTTGACGGGCAGTGAACACACTTAATCACACTTTAATCACTTTACGAACTAGAATAATAAATTTGGAAGAAGAAGCAAATAATTAAGTGGAGCTAGAGTACTCCTGCACAAAAGACCAATTGGCCCTAAAGCATGGCACCCCCGCAGGTATTTATTTATAACTCAAGGTCGGCGTAGCCCTTATACAATTCCCGAGAAGATTCCTCCTTGATCCACGGGGAGGAGATCTCCTTCAAGCTTTCACCCAAGATGTGTTGTGGGATACAAGGGCCTTGGCCTCTATTCGTACAAGTTTGGGAAAAAAACTATGCTTTTCCCCCTTAGACACATCTACTAGAAAGGCTTTTTTTCAAAAAGACTATCGAAAAGCTCTTTTTTTCTCTCTTTTTTTTTAATAAAAGAAAAACACAAGTAGCTCTAGCGTTTTTTTTTCAAAAACCCACGCTGCTTTTCTTTTTTTGAGATATATTTTTTTATATGGGCTGCCCGGCGTTTTCTCTTGCGCCTTTTTTTCCTATGCGACTTGCTGGCCGGCGCCCACGCTTTACATGCTGCACGGCGCTTCGCTACTGCTGCCCACGCTATATGCACCTGTCCGCCTGCGTGGCAGCCAGCCGCCATCACTGCTGCTTGCCTTGCGCCTGTTTGCACAGCTTCGCTTCTCTTTGCCTTCGCTACCCTGCTACAAACATGGCAACGCTAAGCTTGTGCGCCTGCCTACGTGGCAGTACCTCAGCCGCCTCAGCTCCTGAGCAGCAACCAGCCACACGATGCAGCCAGCCGTACCTGCACATGTGTCAGCTACCACGTGGCAGTGCCACGTCAGCTGTTGACTGTGCTGTCCCAAAAGATGCTGCCCCTGCAACAGGATAAGAGAAGAACACATGCATATGAGCATGCACACACACACACCAAACATGCATCCACAAACGTGTACAAACTTACACATGCATTTATAGGTAAACATGATTAGTGAATGCTAAACAGATTTAAAACATGATAACAATGCTTAAGATAAAAAGGTAAAATACTCAATCCTGTAACATACCCCTCTCTTAAAACAAAGTAATCGTCCTCGATTGTTCATTCAAAGGATCTATCAACTGAAACAGAACCTAAGAAAGCAACGAGAAAGCTATGTCCTGCCAACTGAAACAAAACATCCGAATAACATAAATCAAGGGCATCCACCTCGTGAATAGTCATATCCCCCCTGTGCTGTACCTGCTCCGCTCATGGCCATCCCACAGGACCCACGATCAGCAGTGCATCATGAACATGAGTAAACACTGATGCATATCAAACAAAAGTCTAGAATAGGTGTCACGATTGTGACTTAGTTCATTATACACAGTCTCCTCATGGTTACAGATACTGAAGTGACATGATTACAGAGGACCCCTACACTCGGATGGTCACGACTATTCGCTCTAGAGACATGCCTCTTCATCAAGAGCCACACTCCTTCGACGACTGGTCACACCCCTTCGCTCTAGGGTTGCAACTCTTCATCCAATGGTTGCAGCTATTCGTCCAAAGGATGTGTCTCTTCGCCTAGAGTCATGACTATTGGTCATGGGATGTGTCTTTTCATTCGTGTCTCTTGGACTCCTATATAAGGAGCCTATTGTACCACAGTTTCAATCAATCAATCAAACATCTGTGTTCAAGTCTACTTTCAGTTTCAGTCTTAAATACACAGATAGTGGATGAAATACTAAGTAACAACAGTAATCCTCACAGTGGTATCAGAGCAAAAAAAATTTCCCGGGCCTACGGTTGTGAGCCTCTCACCCTCTCCGCTCTACTCCCCTACCCGGCGTTGTATGGAGGCAGAAGAAAGATCTTCTCACCCGCAGCAGATGCCTAAAGATTAAGCCTCGCTGAATTTTTTTTTCACCCCGTCCCATCCCGATGGAGCATAGTTTCCAGAAACGCCGTTTCTGGACCACCGAAACGTGGAAACGTTTCGAAAACGTTTCCAGAAACGGAAACGGCGTTTCCAAGTTTTATTTTTTCCAGGGTTTAGAAACCCGCGTGCTCTCTTTCGCCGGCATTTTGCGCCTTCTTTCCGCCGCCTGTTTGGAGCTGCTCTACCCATCTACCTTGCCCTCTACTCCTCTACCTCCACATCAGCCCTCTACCACACCCTCTACCTCTCTACTTGGGGCCTCCACCTTTGCCATCTAAGCTCTACCAAGCAAGAAGGAGTCACACCTTGCTCGCAGCCTGCAGGACCAGAAAAACAGCCTCCACTTCTCGAATATTCTCTGAAGATATTCGTATATCCATGAATCAAACCATGTGACTAGTACACATATATCATAGAAATCCCATAGGCAGATATACTGTCAGGTCAGTATCTCAGGTGTGCTGATAAGAACACCAACCAACTTCCAGATCTCATCCAAGTGAACTTTGTGACAAAGGAGTGGAGTCACCCCCCTCTTGGGTAACAGGTAGTACTCCAGAATCCATAGCTGAACCTTTTGAAGCACTTTCTAAGGTAGGCTCCAAACCAAAAGCCTCGAGGTAAAGTTGTAGTATCCTCGGTGAATCTGCCAAGTCACCCTTCTCCATCCACTTCGAATCCATAGGTGAATAGTTCACAAACTTCACCAGATATCGACGTGAAACTTTCCCTCTAACTTTTCTTTCTTTATGTGCCAAGATCTGTTCCGGTTGAAGAATCTCATCAAGTTCTTCCACCTCTGGTTGCGGCTCATCAACCTGCTCTGTAGGCACCGCACCTCTGAAAGGTCTAAGAAGATTCACATGGAATGCATTATGAATCTTTCAATGATCCGGTAACAGAAGACGATAGAAAACATCACTCATCTTCTCAAACACCTGAAAAGGCCCGTAGTACCGCATACTCAATTTAGGATATAAGCTCTGTTTACCCTTCATTTTCCTGAGTCTAGCCTTCTCAAATCTCAAAAGCACCCAACCCAAATCAAAAACCAATGATCGACGGTGAAGGTTTGCTGCTTTTCTCTGTTTCTCTTGAGTCCTTTGAAGAGCCACCTTGACCTTTTTGTAAGCCTCATCCATATTCTCCACAAAACGATCTGCCTCGAAGATCTTATCTTTTGTATGCAGGATCGGAGGTACTTTCTTCCCGCCTTCCACAATCTCGAAAGGTGCCTTTCCTATCGAAGTGTGAATGGTGTTGTTGTAAGCAAACTCCACCAAAGAAAGATACTTTTCCCATTGTTCCTTATGATCCGAAACATAACACTTTAGAAGATCCAATACAACTGAGTTGGCAATTTCCGATTGCCTATCTGTTTGTGGATGAAAAGACGATGAGAACTTAAACGAAGTCTTCATGTCCTCGAACAATGCTCTCCAAAATAAACTCGTCATTCAAGGATCTCGGTCACTGACAATAGATGTGGACATCCCATGGTATTTGAAGATATTCATCAAAAATATCCTCACCATTTGCTCTACATTAATCTTCTTCCTGACTGGAATGAAATGTGCCTGTTTGCTGAAACGATCCACAATAGTCCAGATGCCATCATTCCCACTCTTTGTCCTAGGAAGATCAAAGATAAAATCCCCGGCAATACTCTCCCATGGTCTATCTAGAATAGGCAAAGGATGAAGTAACCCAGGTGTCTTTTGACGGTCATACTTCACTTTCTGACAAATGATACAATCATGATCAGCATCCCTGCGCATAGTAGGCCAATAAAAGAATGCCTCCAAAGCCTTCATTGTAGCCTCAATACCACGATGGCCTACATAAGGCGGAGCATGGCATTCTGTCAAAACCTTCTGCCTCAACTGAGATGTGACACAATTTGTCATGCATCATCAAAAATCCTTCCTTGAGAGAATAATGATAAACTCACTCTCCTTCGGTCAAACGATCAAAAATCCGTTCAAAAACTGAGTCATGAGCATACTGTTCTCGCATATCATCAAGTTCATGATGAAAGATAATGGAGACGGCGGCAGGCATCTGCTACCACATTCTTTTTGCCATCCACATGAACAATCTGAAAGTGAAACATGGACAAAAAGTTTGCCCACATCTCATATGCTTCTCTGAGAGTTTCGTTTGAGTAAGGAAGTATCGAAGAGTCTGATGATCACTCTGAACAATGAAATCAGTCCCAAGAAGGTAATGCTTCCAAGAAGAAAGAGCATGAATAATCGCAAGAAGCTCCTTCTCATACACTTGTAGATTCCTTTCTGCTGGTGACAGAGTTCTACTCTCATAAGCAATAACATGTCCTTCTTGCATAAGAACAACTCCAATGCTATTCCCGCATGCATCACACTATACCACAAAAAATTTATGAAGATCCAGTAAAACCAAAATTGGACCAGTGGTTAGCTTTTCCTTAAGCTTGTTGAAAACTTCCACTTCCTTTACTGTCCAATCAAAATTTTACATCCTTCTTGGTCAAAGTGATATAAAGGTGAAGCAATTTCTGCAAAGAATCGGATAAACCTCCTGTAATATGAACAAAGTCCTAAGAAACTTCTCACATCATGTATGGTCTGCAAATCCGGCCAATTCTTTATCGCTTCAACTTTTGCTGGATCCATCCTGACACCATCCTTAGACACACTGTGCCCCTGAAAGTGAATCTCCTACATGAAAAATTCACTCTTCTTTCCATTGACAACCAACCTATGCTTTCTGAGTTCCTCAAAGACTTTGGTCAAATGCTCCTGATGCTCCTTCTCTGAGTGAGAAAACACAATCATATCATCAAAGAAAGTGTCCACAAAAGCATAGTGGAGTCGAAAAATCCAATCCATCATCCTGTTCAATGTTGTTGGAGCATTCGTAAGACCAAAGGGCATGACCAAAAACTCATAGAGTCCAAAAGTTGTCCTGAAAGCCGTCTTGTGCACATCCTCTGGCCTGATGCGAATTTGATGATATCCACTCTTCAGATCAATGCGACTGAAGTAAGCTACTCCCTGTAACCGATTCCAAAATATCATCAATTCGAGGTATAGGGAATCTGTTCTTGATGGTAATCTTATTTAGTGCCCTGTAATCAATGCACATCCGCCAAGAACCATCTTTCTTTTGTACCAAAAGCACTGGTGAACAATAGGGAGAAGAGCTCGGCTGAATCAACCCTTTGTCCAACAGATCACACACTTGGCTCATAATCTCTTCTTGTTGGGCTGCACTCACCCTATAGGATGGCTTATTCGGTGGTGAACTTCCACGAATCAAATCAATCCCATGATCCTCGGGCCTAGCAGGCGGCAATTCCCCTAGCAAAGCCTCTGAAAAACAATCTTGAAAACTTTTGAGAAAATCCAATCTTTCCTTATCCAACTCAGATAGGTTAGAATCTGTGGCATCCTGATTCTCTTTAACAAACAGTTAAGTATACAGAAAGATGTTTCTTTATTCCGATACAACAGGAATAGATTCCCCTTTAAGCTTTACATCAAGAGTGTGTTCCTTATTCTTATTAGTTAGAGAGATTTTCCTGTTGAAAGTATCTACTACCGCTTGAACCTTATGGCACCAAGGCATACCCAACAAAACATCACAACCCTCCAAAGGCATTATGAAGAAATTATCCTCTCTGTCCGTGTAAGTCTACACACTGAGACGCAGTTTCCCAATGATCGGTGTAACCTCAACCGAATGACCAAGACAAGCCAAAGTAGCCTCATGTAACACACCCAGTTCCTCTGGTTTGATGCCCAACTTTGTTGCAAGCTCGTGGGTGATGAAGTTTGCACGAGCCCCAGGATCGAAAAAGATCAAAACCTCCTGATCCCGAAGTCTTCCCCATGCTCTGCATAACTCTGAAGATGCATCCCCTTGCTTCATCCCTATCAAGTCAGGTACTAGTCCAGCAGACGGTTTCTGTTTCTTTGCTTTAGGCTCTTCCTGTGAATCAACTGCGTTTTTAGGTGCTCTCTTCGGACACCTATAGTACCGATGCCCTGCTTCTCCACAAGAGAAACATTTGTTGCCAGCTATAAGCTCTTTCCTTTCTTCATCTGTCCTTTGAGGTAAGGGCTGAAATTTTCTCTTCTTGGATTGCCCCTTCTCTCGTGGGGCAATGTTTTTGGTCTCTTTCGACTCCTTTGGTGCTTTCTTGGAGAAGAGACGTTGATCCTTGAATCCTGACATCTGACCAGTAAGCATGGCATATCCAGTGTGAGCATTTTCTATCATCTGAGTCATATTAATGACCTTTGTTTTGATGCAATAATCTCGAAGCTCCTTGGGTAACCCACAACAATAAGTCTCTATCTGCTCAACTAGTGACACGGGCCTAAAGGATGTGACCGGTAGCAAAGCATCCCAAAATTTCTTGTTATATTCTTCCAAATTGTCACAATCTCTAGAATCTAATCGATACCAAGCTATCATAACATCCACCTCAAAAATCGATGTCAACCATAAGGAAGAGAAGATTCGCTTGAACTCCACCCAAGTGCTAGGTGCTATTCCCTGATGAAGAAGTGTCGACCACCATTGAAGAGCATTACCCTTTAGGAAAGAAGCTGCCTTTCATACCTTAGATACCTCTGTGAAGTTACCACCAAAAAATGCCGCATCAAACTATTGAATGAAGGTGAGAGCCTTCAAACGATCCTTTGCTCCACTGAAAGTATCAAACTTTACTGCAGCACCACCCTCTTTATAATCTTTTGGCTTCTCGCCGTGAACAAGATTATCATAGGGATGGGGGTTTGAGAAAAGAATTGCCCACAACATTAGATCCCATGCCCATCATACCACCTCCCATACCAGGCATACCAAAAGCACTTTCACCACCACCACCATAAGTTCCATACATACCTCCTGGCATACCTCCATACATACCTCCATGCATACCTGGTTGCATACCATAGCTACCAGTCATGCCCATGTTGGGTAACACCCGTCATGGAATGAAAGACAGAGCCTCCGCCAAAGTAACCAGGATGAGAAGTATTGAAAGGGTTTCCTTTGATAAGTTGTCAAAATACGCAGCAGAGATGATGACCAACTCTGGGAACACGAGCAAACGCAATGCAAAAAAACAACACAAGAGAGGGAGAGAGATAGAGGCGTGTTACTCTGCTCTATATATACACAAGAAGATCCCGAATATGATACAATGTGGCAAGGGGGCTGTGGAGCCATTTTATATGGCCCAGCACTGCAGTCGGCCTGCTCTAGGACAGCCGACAGGTGCATGAACTCCACGACCAGCCCCTACACCCAGTCAGCCAGGTGTGAACATTTAGCCTGCATGGAAACAAGTCCACGACCTGTGCAAGTATAGTTGGCTACCTCCAGTAGGCATACAGCTGCAATCGGCCAACAACTAAGACCTCCTGCCACCACAGGGCTGCCTCCCAAGCCACAGAAAAATGGGAAAAAATACGAAGAGTGGGGAAAAATGAGAAAACACCTAATAAGCGCGGGCACACCCACAACAGAGGCCCTGGTGTCTCAGTAAAGACAGGAGATGACTTCTAACATAGGTGGGGGAAAAGAAGAAGAATCGGGGTATGGCTGAAAATTTGGGTGGATGGGAGCCGAATGTTGAGGCTTAGCTTTCTTCTCAGACCCCTGCCTCCGTGGTTTAGAATCAACTTTGAAGTTTCGTGGAAAACGTGAGTCCTTCGTGCGAGTTCCATTAATCCCTCCATCAAACTCTACATCTTTGCTTCATAGGTGGCATCATCATCTTCAAGTTCTGGCATATCACAAGGTATTTCTTATTCACTTTCCTTGTCTTCATCGAAGTAGTAGTCGTCCTCTTCTGAAGATAAATCCTTCATCTCCGTACTAGTTCCAGCCATAGAATTAAACGTGTCGGCCACAAGCTTGCCCTCTTGAAAAAGTTGACGATGAATCCCGACAATGGAACCTTGAAACTGGCCTTGACGGGCGGTGAGCACACTTAATCACACTTTAATCACTTTACGAACTGGAATAATAAATTTGGAAGAAGAAGAAAATAATTAAGTGGAGCTAAAGTGCTCCTGCACAAAAGACCAATTGGCTCCAAAGCGTGGCGCCCCCGCAGGTATTTATTTATAACTCAAGGTCGGCGTAGCCCTTGTACAATTCCTGAGAAGATTCCTCCTTGATCCACAGGGAGGAGATCTCCTTCAAGCTTTCACCCAAGATGTGTTGTGGGATAGAAGGGCCTTGGCCTCTATTTATACAAGTTTGGGGAAATAAGCTATGCTTTTCTCCCTTAGAAAAATCTACTAGAAAGGCTTTTTTTCAAAAAGACAATCAAAAAGCTCTTTCTTTCTCTCTCTTTTTTTAATAAAAGAAAAACACAAGTAGCGCTAGCATTTTTTTTTCGAAAACCCACGCTGCTTTTCTTTTTTTGATATATATTTTTTTATATGGGCTGCCCGGCATTTTTCTTTTGCGCCTTTTTTTCCTACGCGACTTGCTGGCCGGCGCCCACGCTTTATGTGCTGCACGGCACTTCGCTGCTGCTGCCCACGCTATATGCGCCTGTCCGCCTGCGTGGTAGCCAGCCGCCATCGCTGCTACTCGCCTTGCACCTGTTTGCACAGCTTCGCTTCTCTTTGCCTTTGCTGCCCTGCTACAAACATGGCAGCGCTACACTTGTGCGCCTGCCTACGTGGCAATACCAGCAGCCGCCTCAGCTCCTAGGCAGCAGCCTGCCACACGTGCAGTCCAGCCTATGCAGCCAGCCGTACTTGCACACGTGTCAACTGCCATGTGGCAGTGCCACGTCAGCTGCTAATTGTGCTGCCCCTGCAACAGCATAAGAGAAGAACACATGCATATGAACATGCACGCACACACACACCAAACATGCATCCACACGTGTACAAACTTACACATGCATTTACAGGTAAACATGATTAGTGAATGCTAAATAGGTTTAAAACATGATTGCAATGCTTAAGATAAAACGGTAAAATACTCAGTCCTATAACAATAGGATTCTCAACATGATATCAAAGCTAGGATGGGCTCTTGATCACGGTGCATATCTATGTATAGTTTTCTTGTTTATGAGGTATTTCATTAAGCATTATTTTTATTTTATTATGAAAAAAAATTAAACACTCATTGTCATTAGTATTGCATTTGGAGAGAGATTATGCTCTTGGTGATTGGAGAGATTATGAAGCTGCCTACAAAGCTGAAAATGGAGATTTTAGTAATATAAAAACCTTTGGAGTCTACATAGTCAACAAGAAGCTGCCAAAAAGTTTTGTGGAGCATAATTTTAGAGTTTGGGCATGCTGAGATGTTCAATTCTTGTGAAGGGTTGCTGCGTGGGGAATTACAATTCCCATGGCTCTTGCATTTAGCAAAGAGCAAGTTTGAAGGTGCAAGCTTGTCAACTTGGTAGCAAGCGGTGATGGGCTGGTTGCAGCCATAGTTGTCACGGTACAAAAATACGATACCGTACAATACAATACCGTACGGAAATTTTTGGTTCGATATGAAATTTTGGGATACCATACAATAAAATACGATTTTTTTTCCCCTACACTTCCAAACTATGGAGCTTCAAGCTTGAATGTGAGGAAGGTTGGGGAGGAGGAGTCTAGAGTGCGTGAGAAACCAGAACACGGAGATGTGTCTCTCCCAGTTGGATCTTCCAATTGTCTCCCAAAAAGAGCCTTCATGGGTAATGCGATACCAAAGGTCTTCCAATGTAGCCTTTATGACTAAGGGACCGTCCTTGCACAAATATGGGCAGTGCATCAAGGGTGATAGGTTTAGGGACTCCTCTGTTGTCAAATCCCCACGGATCCCCTCGTGATCGATCTCGGTTCGAGACTCGAATCCTGCAAACAAACAAACAAACAAACAAGCGACGGGGTGCAGGCCTAACTCACATCCCAACCATGACAGTCGTGGGCAAGCCCACAGTCTTGGTTGTCCCCACCGAGCCACGAGCTGAGCTAGCTAGGATGACGTACCGACCAATCTCCTCCTCGCGACGTCCCATACCGCCATGAAGCTGCCCTCGCGGGCCTCAAGATTGTTGCCAGCCTCGGCTGCATAAAGCAGGTGCACATCTGCACTAGATCCAGGCTCCAAGACCATAGAGCTCTCACAAACTCGCGAGACTATATATCTCAATAACTAACCTTGGCCACCCTTTTATAGGCTCTTGGCCGGTCATCGGGCGTCCACACTTGAGCGCCCGCCCGTCCATACTTGGGTGCCCGCTCGTTAGTATTTCCCTAACTCAGCTCATCAATCAGCCTACCTAGCTCCAAGCTTCCCCAAGCCTCGAAACTAGTCTTGCGTGCGTATAGCACATAGTAGATACACACTGTGCACATGACATACTCCCCTTCCTCAGCTCACTCCTGAGCTCACTAAAAAGCCAAGGTAATCTCTCTGAAGAGTAGT
The DNA here is from genome assembly GCF_041138505.1 of Cibotium barometz. NCBI lineage: Eukaryota > Viridiplantae > Streptophyta > Polypodiopsida > Cyatheales > Cibotiaceae > Cibotium > Cibotium barometz. The sequence continues at coordinate 25,912,275 of NC_141064.1, read as the reverse complement.
CAATGTCTCCCATGTAGCGTCCTCCTCAACACGATCCTTCCACTTGATCTTGTATTCCGTGATAAGCGTATTACGTAATCTTCTTTCACGAAATCCAAGAATCTTTTCAGGTTCGTGCGGAACAAATGTCATGTCCTCGACATCTATAATTTCTTGAGGAGTAACTAACTGATCTGCTCCACCCAGTACTTCCTTAAGTCTACTGACATGAAATACAGGATGAACTTTCACATGAGAAAGCAAATCCAATTCATATGCAACTGAACCAATCCGTCGTGTAATACGAAATGATCCACAGTAAGTATCTAGGGGATAATTTTGGAGATCTACCTGTCCGTAAAGTCTCAGAATCTTTCGGAGACAAATACACCATCGTTCCTTCAGAGAACTCTCTGGGTAAACGCCACATCCTGGTCATGCTTGATAGACATCCTCTGCCTGCTGCCATCTACATGCCACCTGTCTCGGTCTTGAGCACTTCTAATAGATTCCTTCGCAACTTGTAACATTTCCTGCATATCTTGCAAAAAATTACGTGCTGCATCATGCTGAAGTCCTGAGAATCCTACTGTAACAGGTGATCTAGGTTGAAAACCATACATAAGCATGAAAGGACTAAAACCTGTACTCGAATGCTTAGTACTGTTATATGCAGAATCTAACATAGGAAGATAATCCTCCCATGAACTCTGTCTTTTGGATACATATGCTTGAAGCATATCCTCCAAAATCTGATTCACTCTTTCAGTCTGGCCATCAGATTGAGGATGATCAGAGGAACTCAAATTTAAAGTTGTTTCCAACTTCTCAAAAACAAGTTTCCAAAAATCACTCGTAAACTTAGAGTCCCTATCACTGAATATGTCCTGCGGTAACCCATACAGTCTAAAGAATTGCTCGATAAACTGCCGTGCTAATTGCGTAGCTGCAATGGTCTTCCAGGTCGGTAAAAATCTAGCCATTTTTGTCAAGCGATCTACCACAACCCAAATAGAATCGTGGCCTTGATGTGTTCTTGGCAATCCGGTAATAAAATCCATGGAAATACTTTCCCATTTATTACCTGGGATTTGCAAAGGATGCAACAACCCAGCCTGTCTAAAGCGTTCAGCTTTATTTGCCTGACAAATTTGACACTTGAGAACATAATCTTCTACATACCCTTTCATCGCCCGTTCAAGTGATAAACTCGATGGCAGTTCCTTAGGAAATACATCTTGAAACGAATCAAGTATCTTCTGTAATTCTTTGCTTTCAAACACACTTAATTCATTTACATCCAAGGAAGGGATGAGAAAGAAAGAAAGTGGAATCAATACACAATGGAAAGCGGTATACGAAGAAGAATCCATTATATTTCCAAAATCAATTGTATTTACAAGAGGTCCCTGAGAGGGATGAATACAATCACCTAAAATACTATACTTAGTGTCCCTATGCTGAAAAGAAAAAATATAACTAGACCAATCTATCTGGACTTGAAGAGTCTTAAACCACTCAATCCCTAATAACAAGTCTACATTTTCTAGATGCATTACATAGCATTCCAGAGTGTCTTTGTAGTCCTAAATCTAGATTGGAAGCATCTCCACCTTGCGATCCCAAACTTGCCTTCCCGCAGGTAGACGTATCTCATAGGTATGGTCGCTGAGTGTCATATCAAGACTCAATTTCTGCACAAGTTTGTAGTTAACAAAGTTATGTGAACTGCCAGGGTCTAAAAGAATGTGAATTTTATGGCCATTCACTTCTCCATAAACTCGGAGAAGATCATGCAAGCCAAATACTTTAGAATTAAACAGACAATCAGAACAAGAACTAGGGCGAGAAAGTACAGTAATTGACGTACCTATCAAAGACAACTGATTAGCTGCCTTTGGCTTGCGTCCTGCGTTTGTCTTGGTACCCTTTTGCTTTGGGCACTCGTTACGCATGTGTCCTTTTTCTTCGCAGATAAAACAACGTCCTTCCTTCTTGAGCTTTAAAGCCCTAAGGAGTCGTTTCTTCTTCGCTGGTGTCGAGCTGAAACTCTTCGAAGGTTGGTCCGAAGACTTTCCTTCTGTCGTGTTAGCCATAGGTGCGGAGAAACTTTCTTCTATGCTTGTTCCCTTGCTCGGTAACGGGTTTTGACTTGGAAGAGACCATTGTATCGTCATAGATACGAGCTGCATGAATGGCCTCGTCCAATGTTTTACATTTGTTATTTTTAACCTGTAGACGGTACGAGTCTAGTAAACCAGCTACGAAAAATCTCAAAAGAGTAGTGGGATCCATCTTTGTAGCTTTCATCTGCAAGTCACGAAACTTCTGGAGGTAGACCTCATAAGTAAGGTGCTGCGAGGTCATGGTCAAAGCTGAAAACCGGGCAACAACATCATAGTCATCCTCTTTCTTGAGGAATTCTTTCTCGAAGACGTCTTCGAATTGAGCCCAAGTCGTTGGCTTAGGGTTAAGTTCCTTCCACCAAAGCAAGGCTTTGCCGAGCAGGAAACCTGCTGCTAACTGGATCTTCTTTCCATCATCATATGGATGAAACTGAAAGTGAACTTGCCACTTACGTAGCCACGTGTCCACGATCTCCTTGGTGCGCTGCTTTTGCTCGCCCCCGAACAGTCCTAGAGTAATATTGGGGCCTAAAGCTGAAGCCAAGGTATCCATACCCGAGAAAGTAGAGAGGGTAGTAGTCAATAGAGCGATGGAGTTCTGCAAAGCTTGCATCTAGGCTGCGATTTGAGCCTGACGTTCCGTTGAAGAAGCTTCGAGAGCTACTTTGAACTCTTGGAAATCTGATTTTGACACAAAATCGTCACAAAGATCGGCATCGATACCTTCCGTAGCCGGCAAGCCTTCGCGTTCCACAAGGGGCTCCAATTCCGATTCTTGGGTCGACATCGTGAAGAGGGTACGTGGAGAGAAAAGTCGATCTTTGCACAATGAAAGTGCGAGTGAACTTGAGAGCTTGAGAGCTTGAAAACTTGAGAGATGTGTGGCAAGAAGCCCACTTGAGGGGTTTATAAAGATTTCCCAAAAGGTAAAAATCTCCAAAAGCTAGGCTTAGCTTTTGCTTTGCTTTTGTGTTTTTTTTAAAAAATAAATATATATATATTAATATATATATGGATATATATATATATTCAATTTTCTTAAAAAAAATAAAACACGTTTAACCTTGGAGGGGGGGTTTTTTAAATCTCTAACAATTAAACTTTAAAAAAAACGAAAGCCAGTCTAAAACGGCGAAGGCTTTCCTCGTTTTTTTTTTCTCTTCCCTCCAGGATTAACCGCCGCGGCGAGCTGTCTGCAGGCGTCATCCACGAGCCGCCATCGAACTGCTGCCGGTGCACGCCTTGCTGCCGGCGCCTGAGTGCGTCGCACATGTAGCCGTCGGCCGGTGCTGCCTCTAGGCCAACCGCGTTAACTTGGGCGCCGACGCTAGGCTGGTCGCCTAGCTGCGTAGGCCAAGGCGCCTACGTGGGCCTGGCTGCCTGGCCACCTAGCTTGGCAGGCCTGGCCGCCTGGCTACGCAGGCACATGCGCCCGCCTGCCAACCCCCGATAGCCAAGGTCTCCCGCCAGCGCACAAACGTGCCCGCATATCCATCTTCTCACACGTGCTCTCTCGCTCATTCGTTCAACGAAAAGCAACATGCTTTTTCTGATTCTCTCCCTGCAGTTCATGCGACTGCACCAACAAACTCTTCTCTTCTTTGCAAAGTAAACGACCCTTCTAAGACTACCATCTCCCATCAACATGGGTCTCTTTGATGAAGAAAAAACACATACTGAATCTGAAAACAACAGTATGCACAGAAAAAACAAGAAAGCTTTTTAACACATACCTTTCTTCGACCTCTTCTTCTCTACCTACCGACTTGCTCGTTCACGAGGTATGCTCTGATACCACTGTCAAATCCCCACAGATCCCCTCGTGATCGATCTCGGTTCGAGACTCGAATCCTGCAAACAAACAAACAAACAAACAAGCAAGGGGGTGCAAGCCTGACTCACCTCCCAACCATGACAGCCGTGGGCAAGCCCACAATCTTGGCTGTCCCCACCGAGCCACGAGCTGAGCTAACTAGGATGACGTACCGACCAATCTCCTCCTCACGACATCCCATACCGCCACAAAGCTGCCCTCACGGGCCTTGAGATTGTTGCCGGCCTCGGCTGCATAAAGCAGGTGCATGTCTGCACTAGATCCACGCTCCAAGACCATAGAGCTCTCACAAACTCGCGAGACTCTCTATATCTCAATAACTAACCTTGGCCACCCTTTTATAGGCTCTTGGCTGGTCATCGGGCGTCCACACTTGGACGCCCGCCCGTCCATACTTGGGTGCCCGCCCGTTAGTATTTCCCTAACTCAGCTCGTCAATCAGCCTGCCTAGCTCCAAGCTTCCCCAAGCCTCGAAACTAGTCTTGCGTGCGATACACACTGTGCACATGACATCTATAGATCAAAATGGCCTTGTCTAAATCTTCTCCCTCATACATAACTTGAGGATCTGTCTGTCTAGCCTACCTATACCAAGGATCTCCAAGTGATGTAGCAAGATTCTCTCATCCTACCAATCCAGTGTACACTACCAGTCTACCTTGCCAGATTTTTTAAGTCTCTCAGCAACCCCATATGGAATACTGAGCGGACACAAAAGTTGCAAAGTATTGCGGGCATCTGGGATCTTCTTTGGGCAAGATTTTTTTTTTAGCATTTGAAATTTTTTCCTCAAGGTTGGGGGAGGGGGAGTTCATACCGTATGAAACCGTACAATATCGTAGTACGGTCCGTCATACGAACCATACAGTACGAATAGGTTCATACCGGTACAAGAAACAACCCTGGTTGCAACTCATATTGGAGCATGTCATATGGGCTTGGCTCACGAAGGTGCTCACAAATAATGGGCAACATTGGTGGAAGCATTTAAAGCTTTCACTGAGAAAACCCATGTTTAGGAAGCCAAGGTTGTTTCTCGTACCGGTACGAACCTATTCGTACCATACGATACGGTACCGTATGGTTTCATACGGTACGAATCCCCCCCCCCCAACCTTGAGAAAAAAAATTCCAAATGCTCCAAAAAACAAAATCATGCCCTAAGAAGATCCCAGATGCCCGCAATACTTCGCAACTTTCGTGTCCACTCAGTATTCCATATGGAGTTGCTGAGAGACCTAAAAAATATGGCAAGGTAGACTGGTAGTGTACACTTGATTGGTAGGATGAGAGAATCTTGCTACATCACTTGGAGATACCTGGTATAGGTAGCAAACAATCAGATCCTCAAGCTATGTACGAACCCTAGATGCACTATCCGTATTTGTGCAAGGATGGTCCCTTAGTCATAAACGCTACATTAGAAGACCTTTGGTATCGCATTACCCATGAAGGCTCTTTTTGGAGACAATTGGAAGATGCAACTGGGAGAGACACATCTCCATGTTCTGGTTTCTCAAGCACTCTAGACTCTCCTCCCCCCCAACCTTCCCCACATTCAAGTTTGAAGCTCCATACTTTGGAAGAGTAGAAAAAAAAAACCGTATTTTATCGTATGGTATTTCAAAATTTCATATCGAACAAAAAATTCCCATACGGTATCGTATTTTTCGTACCGTGACAACTATGGGAGAAGCACCCTTTGGAGCATGCAACAGTGGATGCATGCTTATGAGAAGCTCAATGGTGAGCTTGTGAATGGCCATACTAATGGCTATGGAACCTTGGTAGAAGGTTCATTGTGGAGGCAAGTAGCTACAAGAAGTAGCAACACATCAAAGAGGAGGTTTTTTTTTAGGCAAAACGTTGCAGGTACAAGGGGTTGCATATTCAAACCACTTGAAGAGTATAATCAAGCAAGAAGGCTTTGTAAGAGCTAGTGCCGTTGCATGGAAAGGAACAGCGACAAACACAAGTGCTGCAAAATGAGGAGGTTGATAATGGACACGGCCAGAGGAGACTGCACAGTAAGAAGAGCAAGCTTGAGGCCGAGTCTTGAGGCCGAGTGTAGCCCGAGAGAGAGGTGCAGCTAGGCAAGAAGCAAGAAGCTCGAGAAAGAGTTCTGAAAGCATCAACATCACATCACAGTCAGCCGGCACAACACGCAAAGAGCAAGGTAAGCAAGGATTATTGCACAGAACTACTGTAGATGCAGCTATGGTAACATGAAGATAGGCAGCCAAAGCAAGCATATACTTTCTATTCAATGTCAAGAAAGCCAACAGCAGCAAATGGACATTGCAGCAAACAGCAGGCAAGCAGCGAACATTCAACGAACAATAGAGGGCGAACACAATCATGGTTAGTGTAACCAAGAGCTCAACGTACACAATCATTACTTGAGGTTGCAATCGTGGCAAGGTCCCCATGGAGCAGAAGCTATGGCAGACTGTGTATACATTAGCAACAACAAAGAAGACGACTTACAAAAGAGGAAAGTGGGTCTCAACCTACAACAGGCAGATCCACATACACCTACAAGTCTTGGTGTGTAGCAGAAAGTAAGGCAGTCAGTTCCGCGCACTTCAACAAGAAAGAAAGACATGCAACAATAGGCAGCAAGTGAAAGAGAATTCAATGCAAAAGCAAGCCGTGTGCAGATGTCAGAGTTGCAGTTAGCAGCATGTGTTAATTTTTTAAGAAAGTTTAATAAAGTTTAAAGGTCCATTCACACACAACCAAAATTTCAAAGTTTTTGAAGAAGATGTTCACACACACTTGGATTCGTTGCCTGGCTTCAACTAAAAGGCATTGTATTTTTTTCACCTATGGTATGAAGGTAACCGTACACGAGCTCACCAAGAAGCTCAAAATGGTTTTGTAATAACGTGCATAGGCGATGCACGTGCAAGGTGCATGCGCATGGATCGGTTCCACCCGAACATTTATGTTCAAATAATTGGACTCACTGGTTTCACTGTGAGCAAGTGACCTCAAAATAGACTTCGTGTCTACGTTAGCTAGGCACATGTACACACACTTGTTGAACACTCTAATTTGCATTGAAAGAGAGTATTGAGATTGGCAATGCCAAATTGATGGAGGTGAGAGGTAAGTTGGTCAAAAATGATTGGAGAGAGGTAAGTTGGTCAAAAATGATTGGAGAGATTATGAACACCCAATTTTACATTAAGAAGGGGTGTTGAAATGAGATATGTAAAATGAATGGGTTATTTGATTGAATATATAGGAAAGCACCCTAGAGGTACAAGATATTGTGGAAAGATCAGAATGCTTCGTATAATATTGTATGGTATATGAGTGTTGACCAAAAGAGTGGAAAAGAGTGTGCCACATGGATGCGCACATGTAAAGTGCGATGAGAGCTATCTACATTAGAAACCTCATTGTATGGTTCATTAGCATATGCAATAGAATTGATTGTTGAGTGTGCTACTCTCTCTTTCTAGCAATGGCTTTCTTGGTGTGGTATAACACACCTTAGTTATGCTTAATCTATGTTGCTAATCACCATGATCAATTCCATAGTAAGATTCTCAACAAAGTTGAGGAGGGTGTCATACCGACAAAGGAATACTTCTGACACACGGATCAATTTCCACACAAAACATCACATTCAGCTTAATACATGGGTTGGTCCATCCATAGATGCGCAAATTGATTGTCCTGACACATGAGACATTCAAACTTGTCCGACACACAGACATCTGTGAAGAGCCCCAACACTATGTGACGAAGAAAAGAAGAGAGGCAAAATCTACTATAAGAATTGCACATTATTTCCCTTGTAACTGTTGAGGCATTTGCAAGTAAACAGTTTCTTAATAAGACATGCATGTGTTCCCTGATGTCAAACAATGCTAGGTCTCTCTAGCCATGAAATCAAAACATGGTTGCCCTCACCCACAATTTTGTCTAAAACCCCACGAAAGCAATCAAAAATTATCGACAGTCCACATAGAAACATTTAGCTGACTGCCACCTAAACCTGATGGTATCGCTGCTTGGGCAACCGTCTGCAGAAGCTTGTGAGCAATCATGGCCAACAGTTTAAGTGTTTACCTTTTGCTGTTGAAAATCAGAGACGCTGTAAGCTTGGAGATGCCTGCTCAATCTGAAATGCGAGTGAAGAGCAAGGGCGGAAACCCTAGTTTCTGAGAAAACAGGGGGACCTCTGATCTCTGAGGAAACCCTACCTATGCGGCCAACTGGTGGGAACTGCACGCCCTCCTTGACACCCTGAGAAATGTCCTGCTTTGCTACGATCCCCCGCCATAAGCAGGTGATAAGGGTCTTCTTTCCGCTTGAAATCATCTGCACACAGAGACCACTGATCTGAAAATGAAGGCGATCGCTAATCCAATGACAGAGCGCGCCTGGATATCAAGTGGTACTAACGGGAGAACCTAAACTATGAGAGCCTTCACAAATTGTTATTACCCATCTACAAGCGTACGCCTCATGTGAAGGCCCATGTTATGGCACGGTGAGTGTTTTTAAAAAACGGGGCCTAGTTTTTTTTTTTGGTAAACCACACCAAACCAAGAGAGACATGTGGCCACATGTCAGGCATGCGAGCAATGCCATCACCAAGACTTTCACACATGAGTCATCTCATGTAAGCCAAGTTTGAATCATGCAGGTAAACCACCGTGCTGCCCTATGTGTAAGCTTTTGCATTCTTTACCCGTAAGCCACGCAAGGGTTTGCTCACTTCTCTGCACCTTTTGCCCAGCAATCTACGCCTCCTCAACCGTTGAAACAACCTCAAAATAGAGCTTGTCAAGTAAGCCCCAAATCACAGCCCTCTTTAATATGTAGCGTATAAATTTGTTGGTGAGGTTTTTGGGTGAACACATTGTATGTTATGCAAAACATTTACTGTGTCCTAGAGATATGTTTATGTTAGGCCTCTCTCTCTTCAATTATTGACCATAGCATGCATCTTGAAAGGTTGTGTCGAGAGGCTTGCTTGCATGATGGTATGAGGTGAGCATATATGCTGCACAATTGAAGTCCATGATAGAGTAGAGGATAGATTAGGTTGGTGTTTTTGTCTAACTTAGGGAGGCATTCAAATAGTGGGCCTCATATTTAATATGCATTTCCAATGTTAGAGACTAACCAAGGGCTGAAATCAACTTATCATGTATGCACAAAATGCTATGTTGATCATGAAGCATGTGGTGGGCATGTTGGCAATGCTTAAGGGTTTCAATGTCAAGGTTACATTTCTAGCATGTGGCAGAGGTGGGTGAGCAAGGGTGTGCTCAACACACAATCTTTTTTTCACTTCTCCCATAAAATTCCTGGCCAACAAGGGTGGGCCCTTACGAGACTTTTCTCATGCATCGTGACAATTGGGGAGGCCTATAACATTCTTCACCCCGTATCCATGCATGAGGAACTTGGGATTGTGTCAATTTGTGGCTATATCCTTAGACCCCTTGCTCTTGGGCGAACAATATTGTCGGGTTTGAGCATTTTTTAGTAGTAACTACCTATGTTGCCTCTTCTCTAATGTAAAGAGGTTGAGATAGGTCTAATTGGGATACCTCAGGATTCTTGGTAGTGGTTTATAACCCATATGAATTAGGAGTGGCATCTCCCTTTGCTCTCTTAATACATTAGGCAAAACTGACAAAAGTACTCAAACTTCTCAATCCTCCCCAACCAAATCTAGAGAGGTGCTTTCTCTTGGGATCCTTGCTATTATGTCAATCTCGAATCTGTATGGCATTTGACAATTTAGGAGGTGAACATGTTATATTTTATTGTTTAATTCTTTTCCACATGCTTAGGCTGGAATGGGTATCTTTAGTGTGAGTGAACCCTGCGAGGCATAGCAATCTAAAGGTTTACTCTTTTTCCATTATCATTAGAAAGGACTAATTTAACAATACATGGGAAGGATTAGAAGGCTTGTCAACTTTGGCAATTCTTGTTTATAAAGGAAACAAGGTTTCAATGTTGCAATTTATAGCTCATTGGGTTGCATTTAAAAGTATAGCTTGTGTAGTAAAGATTATTAAGCTGCATTTAAAAGTATAGCTTATGTAGTAAATACCATGGTCATTGCTATTGTATGGTGCTTAAACATGTGAGCTTATGAATGTTGTTATGATAAGAATTGCAACTGACAATGGGTAATAAATTCGTTGACATTAGACTTGGAAGAGAAAACCTTACAGACAGGGGAGAATGACATGCTACTACGTCGCCTGTAAACAGCATGTGGCGGGAGCTCGACCAGACATGGAGTCCACATGACACCGAAGCACATGTGGCGAGTGTGTTTGGGGTCCAGGGCAGAGGCACATGGGTTAGAGGACCATGGGCGACCGAGCTAGCCATAGCCAAACGAGAAAAGCAACAGAGTAGGGTGAAAACGATTCTGTATGTGCACACACCAAAGGTGTGTGCAGCGGAATAGATGTTGATGATGGGCATACCCATATAGCCATGACAATCTGTGATAACTGCGCCCAAAGCTACCAACGTCTTCAGAGGCAATTGGCCTTGCTATCCAAAGAAGCCAACGTCTTCAGAGGCAATTGGCCTTGCTATCCACCGTGTATGAATATGAATCCGGTATTCCCACGCTCTGAGTTGACAATTGGTGTCTTTGAGTTGACAATTGGTGTCTCATGAATTAGTCTTGGGCTGAAAACACAATAGCTGAAACTCGCAGCCGCAAAAGATGTCATTGGGCAGAAAATAATTATAATTAGTGTGAAGTACGCGTGGTACAAATACCACTGGGACAGCCTGTACAGCTGGTCCGGCTATTAGAACAAGTCAAACAGTTGGTTACAAAAAATTAGAGGACGTCGACCAGGAAAGTCCAGCCACACCAGCAAAGTAGTAGAAGGCGAACGTATGATTAGATGAACTGGCTACGCAATTCTACAGGGTAAAGATAAAAAAGGATGATGATTATAGTCTTGCCCGTCTAGTGTGCGCAACAGTCGCCGTCGCCGGCGTGTTTCGTCAACTGCAGCATGCAGGGGCTACGGCTCTCTTACTACACGCTTAGCCGGCGTGTTTCCGACAATAGTCCGGTCAGAACGCAGGCCCCAAGGCCCATGAGCGTAACGACACCCAGGGGCAAGGGCTAGGTGACACCGTTGCCTTGGCGTCCGTCTGTCAGACATCGACACCGTTGCCTTGGTTCTGCGCTGACTGCAGCAGCAACGATAGATGCTCACCAGCTATCTCACATGACGAGCGAGGCCAACAGCAACGAGAGTGCCACACGATGATGATGAGGTTTTAGAACCTTAATAAATTTTTAATTTTTAATTTTATTTTTAAGATGTTTGGGGGAGGTTCCCACAATAAAAAACCTCACACACTTTTTATATGTGTGTGTGGGGTGTGTGTGAAACACACACACGATGACATAAGTCATAGCACACATAGCCACGTGTAGGCAGTTTTGTGTCGTCATTGTAGCATAGATTTGCAAGTGTACACACTTTCGTTGTCATTGATTGTTCGTCACACAAAAACTTGGCATCATGGAATTTGAGTGCTTTTACCTCTTGTGCATGCCCATAAAGAGGATACGAGTAAGTGAGGTCTTAATTTGGCACAGTCTGGAAATAGTTTGCGGGTAACGTAGCGATTGAAAAACTAATGACATGGTCCTGTGTGTTGACCATGAGTATTTGGCATGATAAAAGGGAGCCTAATCTGACATTTTTGGCTCCAAGTGTGTGTAGTCACACATAGAATTATCTACAAGAAGGGTTCTCACAGAGCCGAATAAAGAATTTTAATTCATGGTTGCAATTGCCATAAAATTGGTGCCATCGTCATATGATGCTATGATAAAATAAATGTGTACATTTATGGATGATTGTGCAAGAATGCACATGAGTCATTTGCTTACTTGTACAATCCGGGTGGGTGTTGTAGATTTAAACCACAAATAAGTACCTGGAGAATATGATAATTGCAGTGTTTGTTGCAAAATAATCGATGTGTATTATTGGTCCGTAGAGATGCAAGCACTTGTGCATGGTTATATAGATCAATTATTCTAAGATTTGTAGTAATTTTAGAGTGAGGTCTGTAGTGATTTTTCAATTCGGAGTTTACCAAAACCCGGATGTTCATGATGTTAACGGTCTAATTGTTCACTATGGCTTGTGATAGAGTACGGAGCTACTCTACCCACCTTTAAAGTATGTCATTGCTCCTTTCTTTTGATAAGATGGGAGTGTCCCTTAGAGGTCTTGCTCTAAAAGCTACCTTGAGGCTAGTCTTTAGACCTTCCCTTGTTACTTCATGTACTAGCTTGATCAGTAGTTTATGTAGAAGGCCGTTGGGACATTGTCGGATTATTCTAATAAATACTCTAGATTGAGTATCCGAGGCTATGGAACTTGATATAGTTCTTAAAATTATAGCCATGTTGAACTTTGGAGCAGACTATGCATGGTTCGTCTTGTGCAAACGGTGCGTAGTCATCCATATGCATAAGATTTTATTTCTCAAGGAGATGAGCTTCATGCTGGTATGGGACATCAAATGTTCATGAAGGTCATTGTGGTCTTGGTGGTATGGGACACCAAGGCTTGTACATAGAGGTTGACCCTTTGATTGGTTGTAAGCTTGTTCTGTAGTGATCAACTGTTTAGACAAGATTGAGTTTGAGACTCACTTATAGCCTTTTGTTGGGAAGAAATCCAATGATAGAGTTCGGAGAAGCTCTGTGTAGCATAGCAATGATTAAATACTAGTGCTGATAGAGTGGTTTCTAGTTTGAGAATGCTATAGAACCCCTATAGAACCATTGGGGTGACCAAGAAGACTAGTATAGTTGGATGGTTGTGATATGTGGGGGTGCCCTAGAACATTCAAGGAGTGTAATCTTGCCTATATCCAAGACTGGTGTTCATTTTTTAGCACATGTAGGGCTACTACCATGCAAATTATGGAAGTATGGAATGACTTTCATAAATTAAAAAGGTAAATTCTTAGTTTTCTTAGGGTATTTAGTGTTGCAAAGTTAATGTCCTTATAGAACCTAGGCACTGGGAAATGAGTAGATCATTACCAGTATGTGATAGGGTTACTACTTGGTTAAAGTGAGAAGTACTTCACTCCAAACAAGCATGGTTATTTACTTAATTGGATCCAACATAATTTTACAAACCATGACTGTGTGTTAAAAAGAATTCTAAGCCGGAGAGCTTAGCGGAGTATTCTAACATGTGTGGCGAGTTTAGACTGAACATGGTGGTTCAGAAGTAAACTCAAGGTTTGAAGCTAATCCAGAGTGATTACACAAATCTTGATCTTGATGCTAGTACATAATGCCTAGCAGTTATCTTGATCTTGATCTTGATGCTAGTACAGAATGCCTAGCAGTTATCTCGATCATTTTTTATACTTTGGCATGGTATTATTGTATGTGCGTGTACTTTCCAACAATCATTACCTTCCTCGTTAAAAGGGTGTGCTAATCTGGAGGGATTAGTCGAGGTTTCTACGAGAAGAAGAGTGAGTGCTGATTCGGAGGAATTCGACGAATCTCTTGGGTTATGTACTGAGACAGAGCATTTAGGGGTGGATCCTTCATGCCCGCTTAACTTTGTGTCAAATGGGGGTGATAAATTTATCGGAAGAAAGTGACATATTCATTTAACCAATATAGTTATTGACTTCCATCGAGCTCAAATTTTATGGAAAGTCACAAACTTTAGGTGCTTGTTATTCTAGATAAAGCCCTAACCTTGTCAATTCGGTGCTAAACCAAATTGGTAAGAGTATTCAGTGTGTAGTTGAGTATGTATGAAATTGTTTTCACGCTATGCTCAAGCATGGTAGATGTCCATGAGGTGGATCCACAAAATATTTAGGGCAAGTTCTTAAAGAACTTTGCTATTTGTATTCACACTGAAGATGAGTCTAAGGCCCCTATCGCTCCCTAGTGGGACTCATAGTTAGATACTAAACCATAGAGTTCAGAGATTGGCATAGTTGTTGTTTATATGTTGGATCAACAATAATTTGGATCATAGTTAGATACTAAACCATAGAGTTCAGAGATTGGCATAGTTGTTGTTTATATGTTGGATCAACAATAATTTGGTGCTGGAATGCCCTAAACTTTGTGCCATAGTCCCAAAAGTTTTAACCCAATCTATATGAGCACTTTGTAGTAAGTGGTTCAAGCAAATTGTAAGAGGTGGCTCTTGAAATATTCCAACTTAAGAAGAGTATATTCATGGGTACATAGTTACTCATAGAAAAGTACAGAGTTAACCAAATTGAGGGAAAGATTTGGCGTTCTGATAGACAAAGCAAAGTGGATGTTGTTCCTCTTTATGTCGCTAAGAAAAATAAACTTGTACATATTTATGTTTTGTAATATGTTTATGAAGTGTGTATGAAGACCATTATTCTTTGTTGGTCATAGATTACAGTTGGTTAGTATCTTGCCACCTACAAGTAGGTAGTGCATTGCCATTATAAAACGAGGAGGCAACAAAGATTTGTTATACGCTAGACTTTATATTGGTATTGAACATGCAAGAAGGAAGGCCCACTCATTACATAGAGTAGACAACAAAGGTGTAGGTCACCATCCTAGAATCTTATGTGCCAAAGGCATAAGGTAATGTGTATTCATAAAATATATCAAAGATTGGTATAAACTATCCCATAAGTGACTTATAGAGTCACTTACTCCTAGGACCTTTCACACATGGGTTGCCCATAAATCCAAGTCCTATGCCCCATATCATGTGCCTAGGCCCTCGTCCCATATGTGCATGTGTGGTATAACCAAGCACATAATTTCCTACATTACAAACCATCCCCTCCTACAATGATTTCGTCCTCGAAATCAAAGGGTGGTCGTGCAAAACAAACCAAAACTGACCCACAACATGTGGAGTCATATACCATAGTAAGTGTCAATAGTCCATGATCCTTTATAATAAGCCAAGTTGCCCGCCAATATCAAATGGAAACCTTCAAATATCGATGCACAAGCAACACCAACATCAAAAGGTCCTCGTAGCCTCCTAGATCAAATGGAAAACTTCATGGACCAACTCCTAAGCTGTATAACATGATGCCACCTAGGTCAAAAAGATGATATAGCCATGCATCCTCAATCATCACACAATCTCCTGGGTCAAATGGAAATCCAGGTCTTGCACTCGCCCAAGACAATGGCTCTATAACCCCTAGGGTCAAATGGAAAATGTAAAGAACCATTATCTATGATGAAGATGGTCGTGTGATATCCATCAAAATAACATTCCAAATGGCACCAAGCACATACAAAAATGAATTCCCCAACTGCATAAACCATCACCTCGTGTTGGCATCCATAAGGTCCAAAAATACACACCTCATAGAGCTGACATCCATATGGACATAGGTGTGATCATCCAAATACACATGCTCACTATACATACAGAAATCTCCACCATCAAGCATAGAATAAGCATTATCATAGTTATCCCCGTCCTTATGATAGGTGTGGTAGTACAATGATAATCTGACAAACCCTCCATAGTTACAACTCTCTCTATGTCATCCTCTATGCAATGAGCATAGCACCTATCAATGTCCCATAGTTAAGGACAATTGCCATACACATTACGGAAACAAGAAGCATCTCTAATAGGTGTATGTAAGGCATCACTGTAACACACAACACTTTGATCAATACATGTCAAATCATAATGTGCATAAATATCACCATATGTGTAATCTACCCACATGTCCAAGGTACAATCCTCAAGACCATCATAAGCATGATTCTCATCAACATTAGACTCCGATAAGGCATCCGCAAAAGAAGCGGTCTCATAGAGCTCACAATCATAAACTTTCCACTCCGAACTCGAAAAAGCATCACCACCACAGGTGAATCCCTAGTATGGCTGTCCACACCAATCAATGCACGTGTAAACTTACCATAGGTGGATCAAAAACAAAGCTGTCCACACTATGAGTATCACATATGTCCACATCATGAGCATCGCACAAAATAGATGCACAACTATCCAATCTCTTATGAACATAAGCATCCATCTCTTCCACAAAGTCATCATACTCATGGATACATGCATCAATAGAAGGTGTAGTGCCTAAAGTAAAACCATCCACCTCCAAAACACATATGGACTCCATCATCTCATGCACATCAATATCTCTTAAATATGACTTCAAGTCAACCCCAAGAAAAGGTGAGTCACTCCAAGAAACTCGTCGCATTCCACATGTGCTTGTTGTCCCAACAATAATTAATCAATGCATCATAAAGCCAAGTGTGAAGAGTCCTTGAGAAAGGTGAAAGAGGCTCATTCACACAACCATCAACGGGATGTGAATTTCTAGCCATTATAAAGCTCATCATTGGCTCACAATGGGCCGTTACATCAACACATATGGATGTTTCCAACATAGGAAAAAAATCTATGCATGTCGGAACATAATCGGTACATGGGATAATGTTCAAAACATCTTGTACTTGAGTGTATGGTTTTACAATCACTTGCTTTTCAGAATTTTCAGCAAGTGTGTTGACCATAAGGATACCCTCAATGAACTCACAAAGACCCCCATAATCATAGTCCATGCAATGCCCAAAAGGTTGAGTGAGCGGGTAACCTCTTTTATCCCTTTTTATACCTAAATCTTTCAACATGAGCTGAAGCATTCCATCCCCATTCAAGCATGAAGTGTAGCCAAGAACTCATTCATTTCTATCTTGCTTAGCTCAATAAACTTGCCCTTGTGATTGACCCTTTGGGTATGCATGTGGATAAGTCCCACCAACACCATGATCTCATTAAGACCAATGTCCTCATCAATTTGCACAATACCTTGAGATACTTGTATGAACTTTTTGTCTAATCTTTGCATAAAACCTTCTATACTTTCCTTCTCTTTGATGACGGGAACAAAGAAGGAAAGGTATCAATATCTCTCCATATAGCTAGATAGAGAGTCCTCATGTGCGAATAGTAAGCATCAGTCTCAATCACTTTTGCTCTTGGGTGGTCACAAAGTATTACACAACATCATATGCCAAATTCTGCCAATCCAAATTATACTTATGCATTTCCTTCAACCATCAAGATCTAGCTCTTCCTTTGAAATGAGAAGTCACTTTCTTCCTCCTTTCTTCACTTTCGCAAGCTCGCCATCTTCACTTTCACAAGCTCGCCCCACAAGGAAAGGCATGAAAATAGGCATCCCAATTATGAATCCAATCCTTGAGTCCCATGCAAGTGATTCCTTCACCATCGAATGCAAACAATCTTTGTGCAAACGGTTCCCCTCTTTTGAACCATAAACTACTTACTTGAGTAGATACTATATACTCAAGAAAAGCTTGCACTTTCATTGATTCCAACAACCTTGTATACAAAAAGTCCATACATCATGGAAAATCTAAATCTTGCTTTTGTATCATAATGTTCCATAATCCTTATGTCTTCACAAAAGCATATTGTCCTTTGTCTTGAATCTCAATTGATAAAGGCCTTTGATAGGCATTTCCATCCATTGCCCTTAAAAATGAGAAGTCTCCGGTTGGACTTGCTTGAGAGAAGCCTTATCCTTGTATACCATATATGCTTGAAGAAGATTGCTTATTAGTAAAAATATTGATTCTTGCTTGCATGTCATCAAAATCCTCTTCATCACTATCCTCATTAATTGAGTTTGTAAGATCACTCTCAATTAGGTTCCAATCACCATTGCTAAGAGTGCTCATAGGAAGAATTGTAGCCACCTTGATTCAGTTGAAATTCAACTTCACTTTCATGGATCCAATCATCATTGCTATGAGTGATCTCATAGGAAGAATCATAGCCAACTTGATTCTTATAAGCATAAGCATCAAAATCCATACCTCATGTATGTCCTTGATGATCATACTCATAGTTTTCATCACAATGATCATTATCCATGCATGTTGAATCTTCAAGATTATCTCGATTCCCATCGAGAGTATCCTCTTCAATGCAATCTTCCTCATCTGTGTGGTACAACTTCCATTGAGAATATTGTCATCAGTACTATAATCATCTCCATTCCCATAATAGCTTTCATCATCCTCACTATCATAGTCATCCATGACTCGAATAGTGTACCAGACCCAAAATTGCTAAACTATGTCCCTGGTACAAGATTTGATCCAACTTGTGATTTTGGAATCCAATCGACAAGGTTGAAAGCTTGATTGAATTAGGCTTTAGCACTCGGCTCAATGCGGTCAAAAACTGCCAAAACATCAAATAGGGCGTATTTTGCTCAAACAGACTCCAAATTTGATGATCTTTAATTTGTCATGTTTGCAATGGAGAGACGAAAGCGCATACCACCCTGGATTCCACTTTGGATGTGCGCTATACCTCTCTATTTTGAGATTTGTGCCCACATGCCCGTCTTCTACTACACCACTCAAATGAACCAATCTTTAGGTCCTAGGGGAGGTCACTCATGAATATGTAAGCGGGCACGTGGGTTAAATAGAAGGGATTTTTAAAATCCATTTTTTACACATTTTTTACATACAAAAGGGTACCATTTAAAGGGGGTATTCACAAGTTGAATAGAAAAAGGGTGTGTTTTATTCATGAAAAATTCACAGATAAGGGGTTTTTAAAGTAGGCCTTGAACGTGCATGATACAGAGGGTTTACATATAGTGAACCCCCCGAGTTTGGGTCATTGAAATACTCTTGATGCGTAGATCAAGGACGTGTGAAAACAGATTTGAAAAGTCAATTTTCCTTTTGTTGAACAATAGAAAAGTCAATCGCTTTGAGTTGACCGGTCAAATGATCTCTGAACCGGGCATGTGCTTGGGCTTGTTGGAAAGATCTTGATATACACTTTCATGCTATATGATCACTTTTCCATCAGCTCAAGGAATTTAGACTGGGCCAAGGTTTTGTATAATCTATCCCAAAAACAATGTGGTGGAAAATGCCAAAGTTCACCACCTTTCAAAATTCCGATTCTCGAGTTCTAATGCTTGTTAGAAAGCTTTTTAGTAGTGCTATCCAACACTCCAAACCCCTTCAAAACAACCCACACTATTTGTGAATGAATTAAGCTTTTCTACACTACCTGCGCATAGTCAAAATTGTCCCACTAGTCTCCAATGCATCAAGCTTGACCACAAATGATCTTTCCAATGCCAAATAGCATGTATTGACTCAAGATAAGCATTTGGCATTTCATTCTAAAGAAATTTTGGCATGAACTTTGGGCAATTGCTACTGAATCTCAATCCAAAATTAACTTTGGGCAATTGCTACTGAATCTCAATCCAAAATTAACGACAAACAATGCCCAAGCATAGGCAATATGCATATACCAAACAATTGCAATATTCTCCACTTTTCTTGTGCCATTGCTTTGCTCCAAATGCAATTACCAACTCGTGTCATATGTCATTGCTTTGCTCCAAATGCAATTACCAACAACAAGATTGTCTTTGATGAAGCATGCTAATCTCCTAGCCAAGCTCTTCTAACTCTTGTATCCAAGTTTGAATTCCGAGGGCACAAGTTTGGGCCATGTCTTCTCACCAAGTACCTAATCCCCTCCCGTACCGCTTTACCAAAAGCACTCATAGCATGGTTGGTTCAAAATATGCTCCCCACGGCCTCTCCACCATATATCGAGGTACCCTCATACATCCCTTGTTTACTAAAAATTGAAATTTGGATAAAAGTGTGTGTGAGTTGTGTAGCTTAAACTTTGAAAGTATGTATGGAGTCACTTACAATTGGCACTTATAATTGCATGCCCATTCACTCTATCACATTACAAAAGTCTGATTTTAGTGGAGGCTCGAGGGTCACTCCAAATGGTTAGTATCCAAGGAAAAGAACCATAGGCTATGTCCTCATTGCATCATAGTCTTCAATCATCACCCCCAAGCATGTAACAACATGTGCTCTCACCCATCGCATAAGGAAAGCATAAACCGGTACTTGCATTGGAAATCACCAATCATAAGCTATGCTATTTCCATAGCATCCATAAGCATCTCTTCTAATCACTTTGCTTCTTACCAAGGTTCAAAGACACAACATAATGCATTCAACCTATTCAATTCCATTCCTTGGCAAAAAGCAAAGGTTAATGTATGTACTCAATCAAGAAGACATAAAATCCCTTGCATCATTCATTGACACTATCAATCCATATTGGCCTTAATGCACTAGTTAAGCGCATGAATGAAGACTAGGAAAGTTTCATCCATTGCATAAGGATTCCAATACCCATGTTATGCCCACACTTGTAATGATAGGTGCAAACCCCCAAAATGTTTGAAAAATTATGATCAAAACTATTAAATGCAAGCCTAAAGGAGTATTAAGCCTTGCAAATGATAACTATTGATAAGAAACCCCCAAGCTCAAAGTAATTGAAATTATAACAAAAAATCTCAGGAAACAAAATAGCCCCAAAAGCATCAAAGACTTGATTAATAGCTATCTCATGAGATGGTTAGTGCTAAACCTCATGTATTAGGCATTCTAAGCTTATATCATGGAAGAGTAGTTAGGGTTTGACAAAATACCACCATGCTCTAAGGCAGATTTGCGCAGCACCATGAAGGTGGAGAAAATGCCAAAATCGTCACAAATTAAAAGCATGGCCACATCTTAAGTGATTAAGGCATGTAACACCACAAGAAACTGATTATTGTTGCTATGGCTCCAAGAAACCTTTGAGAAATGCCATGCGCAGCCAACAATGCGTGCAGCTCCATGGAAGTTTAAAAAAACGTCAAGGGAGTTGTATTGCAGCATTAAACTATGCATCAATGCTTTGCAATTAATCTCTCAAAAACCGTTCCAAGGCTCATCTAAGCTTCAATGTGTGTCCCAATGCTCCAAGAAATAAAGAAAATGCACGCAGTTGTCCAGCGTCCTCATGGTCAGAAAAGGACCATGAAATTCATCATTGGAAGGCTCTTTGTGAAGCTTTTGACATGCCAAATCAAAACCCTAAGCTATCGCTAACTAAGACTGCAAGATGAAGGCACCATAGCTTACAGAAATCAAGCTAAGATGAGGGAGAAAGAAAAAAAACATTTTGATTGAAAACACTAATCTTGATTAGTGAAAATTTCCCCTAATTTTGGTCCTGAGATATGAAATTAGGTGCAGGTCACCCAAAATTTGGTCCACATAAAACCCATGGCACCAAAAGCGTAGGAAGAAAAGGAAATTTAACCATTCAAGGTCATCATATCTTTTAGGGGCTTACTCCCCATCTTCACCACATGTTTTTAGTGACTATGCTCACTCTTGTTCCCTCCAGTTTGATTGGAATGGTGGCATTCATATCATCACGTTGGAAGTACTTAGCCACTACGCTATTAGATACATCTTTATATGTCTTTAGTGGGTTTTTCTCAGTTCTTGATCAAAAAAATCAAGATAATTCAAGAAAATGGATCGGAGGCATAAGCATACCACTGTAAGAAAGAAGGCCCACTCATTACATGGAGTAGATAACAAGGGTGTAGGTCACCATCCTAGAATCTCATGAAGAGAGAAGCTCACCATGGAAGCTTGTGCCATAGGCATAAGGTAATGTGTATTCATAAAAGATATTAAAGATTGGTACAAACTATCCCATAAGTGACTTATATTGTCACTTACTCCTAGGACCTTTCACACATGGGCTGCCCATAAAGGCTGCCCATAAACCCAAGTCCTATGCCCCATATCATGTGCCTAGGCCCTCATCCCACATGTGCATGTGTAGTTAAACAAGCATATAATTTCCTACATTACAGAACACAAATTAGATGTTATGTTATTCATGTCGAAGGACTCTCAAAGTACAGAGATTGATTTTATTTGTCTATAGTGTAAGGTGTGTTGGAGGCATACCTAATCCACATATCGTAGCATATGTGTTTGCAGACTCTGTAAGCAATAAAGAATTGATCATTTATTGCTTTATAGTAAATCATTTTCCATAATTGAAATGGTTTACGATATTGTTTCGCATACTAGAAATGTCTAGTGAGACCACACTTATTGAGGTGTGTCTGGATGGTGCTTTTAGCTTTTAAATGTGACCATAGATAGCCCATAAACATGTCCGTAGAGACATGGTTAGTTGTAGAGACATAGATATGTATTGCCAGGCAACCAAAGTGGTTGGAGGAGTAGACATGTGAATAAGCATGTATCTACTCGTGGGCTGGGAGTGGTACTCTTATTGGTTCAT
Organism: Cibotium barometz; assembly: GCF_041138505.1. Lineage (NCBI taxonomy): Eukaryota > Viridiplantae > Streptophyta > Polypodiopsida > Cyatheales > Cibotiaceae > Cibotium > Cibotium barometz. The sequence continues at coordinate 25,890,073 of NC_141064.1, read as the reverse complement.
GTTTTCTAGTAGTGTGTAGACACTATACATCACATAGACACTGTCTATGTGGAAATCATCTTCGTTGCAAGATGTGTAAACTGTTCTTGGTAGAACGAAAGAAATTTGGAGAGAAGAAAGTGTAGCTTTCCTTAAACTATGTGTAAGGTCAATTAAACTTTACCACATTATAGAACAATTTGTTAAAGACTTGTAATAGTTGTGCAAATTTTGTTGAATTATAGTCCATGTGGTTTCTAACCACAAGAGGAAAACATCTTTGATGTCATAGAACATGCAAAGGAATTCCTTGAATGTTGGAGCACATTCATTGAGGTTCTTGAGGATTTGAGAACTTCTGGCATATACTAGAGGCATGATGTTATTCGATGCCTTAGTAGCAATTTGTGTTTTATTAACATCTTTCATGGTTGCAAGTGGCAACTATGGTTTGGTGTTCTAGATGAAATATGTTTCTAACCACAAGAGGAAAACATCTTTGATGTCGTAGAACATGCAAAGGAATTCCTTGAATATCGCAGCACGTTCATTATGAGGTTCTTGAGGATTTGGGGACTTCTGGCATATACTAAAGGCATGATGTCATTTAATGCCTTAGTAGCAATTTGTGTTTTATTGACATCTTTCATGGTTGCAAGTGGTAACTATGGTTTGGTGTTCCAGATGAAACATGAGTGTTGCATGTTTCATTGGTCGTAGTACTTAAGGAAAATATGTGCTCTGTGTCATGCTTTCCTTGTCATAGTACTTAGGAAAGTTACAGACGTAGATGACCATATGGTCTACACACACAGACACTTGTTTACAGCTTTCTCAATCGTTTTTGTAGACGAAAACTCTTCTTGAAGGGAAAAGTAAAAAGGTCAACATTTGATCAACTAATAAGATGTGAAAACATCTGAGTTTGAAAGGCTATTTCAAACATCTCCACAAACTATATGGCTTTCCCTGTTGGGTAGAGATAGAAAGTTTGATAGTCATCTTTGAAGGAAAATCTTTAAAGGTTAAATATCACTCTTAAGTAAGTGTGAGGTTAACCATCCATAGATTGATGGTGGTCAAACTAGAAACCCAACAAGGTTCTAGAGCATATGCTTGTGTATAGATGAATAATCTAGTGGAGAGGAGCACCTCTCACCTTTGAAATTTATTTTTTGTTGTTCATGACTAGATTTTCTCCATTTATGTTTTTTTATGAAATCTAGTCTAGATCTCCTATGGCCATAGAGCTATGCAAGGAGAAGATTAAACAGGTTGGTAGCGTAGCGTGGTAGCGGAGTTTACAAATATTTAGTAGTGTAGTCTACAAATGGTTGGTAACGTAGTCTACAAATGGTTGGTAGCGTAGTCTACAAACTTGAGTACATCTAACTTTTGTTCTAGTGGTGGCTGTAGAAAACCAGGGCACGTAGTTTACCTTAAAGTTGTAGTTAAGTCTTTGGAGTTAGTGGCACCTCCACTAGACCAAAGATGGTTCTTAGGTCTGAAGATCGGAACACGAGGTATATTGTGTCTTGACAGGTATTTGTTAAGTGGAATGTTAGGTCATAAAAGATCTCAACTGAGAACAACTATATATGCTTACCAACAACTTTCCCCAGTTTGTTTTCGTGGACAAAAACTCTTTAGAATGGGGGGGGGGGTAATTTCACGTAGCCTATAACGGCATGTGTGAGTCGCCCGTAGTGGCAGCGGAGCTCGACCGGACATGGAGTCCACATGTTGGAGCTCATGTGGCAAGTGTGTCCGGGGTTCAGGGGTGAGGCACCTGGGTCGGGAGGACTGTGGGTAGCCTTGCTAGTGTGGGAAGATGCCACTATATAAGCTGCTAATGTGGAAACTTATCCACATTCCTCTGTGGTTGGGTGGTGCTAGAGCTCTTGCCCCTCTTGTTCTATGGCGGTGGCAGCTATGGTGATGTGACAAGTTTTGTTTGTTTAGTTTTATTTGTGATAGTAAATATAAATTTTGAATGCTTAGGTTCAGTGTCCTTATATTAAAGTTCAATTGGAGGATGAGAGAATAGCCCTCCTTTGCCCGAGTAGATGAGCATTGCTTGTCACATGATCTGCACTTTTTAAAAAGAGCTCGCATGGATCAATATTTAAAAGCCAAGCATGGCATTACCATAGATGTGCCACGACAAAAGACGGGACGGGCATGTAAGAAGGAGAGATTGGATCTCAATATCGGGGATCTTTAAAGCACTCGAAGGAGCGCTTCTTGGATGTTGAGAGGAAATTTGCCAATAACTACGAGAAGTATGAAAGAGGGCAGTATGCAAAGGTAGAATTTTGTTGGGACTTCATGCCACATTCGAGTCAGATGAGACGGGGTCAAAGGAGATGTTTGTAGAGTAGTTTGTGAAAAAAGCAATGATAATATACAGGTTAGATAAGCCCCCAAGAATGAGGAAGATTAAAAATAAAATTAATGAGGGCTATATAAAGCATGTAAGCTTTTAAGATCAGGGCCTTCTTTACCTTATTGCTTTAAGTTTTTTGACATTGTGTGTTCAAATTTTAATGATTTTAAAATGAGGGCCTAGTTTAGTATGATGACAATGTGCAGCATATGGGCGCAAGTCTGTTAGCTATGAAATTTGTTAGATATTGGTTTGCATGATTTGCAAATGGTTAGTCTATCTGAATTTCTTGCCTTTATATGGTTGTTCTTTTCTAGAGAAGGACAAATGCCTTTTAGGTAAATCCAATGGGGATGTTAATAACCATGATAAAAATCCAGACTAAGGATCATGGTGGACACAATGAGGATGAGAGCCATGATGCTAGAAGTGATGAGATGCATCTTGTGGATTGTGATCTCAATGACCTTGATCGTGTGATTGACAATGTATGTAATATGGTTAAGCCAATTGCCAGCATGTCAGCAATTTCCCTTTCAAACATCTCGAGTCCTAAGGTAAACCCTCTCTATGTCTTCGAAACCTAGAGTGTGCACATAAACGTGTCGCCAAACGGGAGGTAGTCCTATCAAGACAAGGTGCCAAACCCCACAATGTAGGTGATTATTTATAACATGTTAAATCATAAACGATAAGTAATAAAATGCAAGTTTACTTCTAAACTTTGCTTTGATTTTGTAGCCTCACTGTCCAAGTTTATTGTAGTCCAAGTTTTGTAGTATAGTCCAAGTTTACTTCTCAATATGGCTTCAAGTTTGTAGCCTCATAGTCTAGGTCTAGTAGTATAATCCAGGTTTACTAGTATAGTTGAGGGCACCTCCACCAACCCCAGCCAGCGTGGTTTACTTCTAAAGTAAAGGTTTTCTTATGTTGTTTAGGCCCACTTATGAAGTCCAGCTTTCCTTGTGATGTAGTTGTGTTTATTCCAACAACTGGCAAAAATGCTTTACTGAAATATAAGGTTTCTCGTTCCTTAACATCAATTCACTACCCTACAAGGCTTTGAAGTGTATGAAATTAAAAATCATAAATTACAAGTGTCAATATAAGCATTATTATAAATGATAGTACTCATGTGCAAAAATATGGAATATAAACAAATGTGAAAAATGAATAACCACCATGATAATTATAAGAAATTAAAATCATAAAGTACCATGAAAATACATATTTTTACACTAAATTTTAGGATGTGTAATCCATAAATAGATGGAATATTAGCCCAAAACATTTTAAGGTCATGAGCTAGGACCTTCACTTGATTCATCTTATAACAAATCTATAAATCACATATTGTTTATGTCTAGGTATGGGGCATATGAATGCCACCTATACCAATGAAAGTCTCTATTAATCCACTATTTCATGAGGAGGAAGATGCACTATCATCATCGTCACTACATGGATCATTCATGTCATATCATTTATGTCATTTGATGAAATGAAAGCAAGCGCGCTCTTCACTCACACGAGTTTGCTCTTGCTTTGATAGTTGTTTTGATGTCTTTAATATTATCGTTCTCATAGATGAAATGAAGATGATTAAAATGAATGTACCTTGAAAAGAGATTAACTACTCTTATTTGATGTAAGTAAAACCAAGTTGTTCATTACTCCTTTTCAAGAATGACAACTCCTTAACATATCCAATGACTATGCACTCAAATACTCAAATGAGGTGAAATACCTGAATAGTCAAGAAATGTCTTGTAATAGAATGAGATAAAATGAAGCTAGTTGTGCTAGATTATGTTAGGCTTGCAATAGAATGTGATAAAATGAAGCTGGTTGTGCTAGATTATGTTAGGCTTGCAATATATTTTGCGAGGCTTTGATTTGGATTCAAGATAGCTTTTGGATAGTCTTAGGATGAAACTTGGCTCTAGAGTATTGTGAGGAAGTATTGTGGGATTGATGAAGAGTGACCAAAGAAGAAATAGAGAGAGTTATAGAGAAAGATAGAGCATGCGCGCACGCACACACATTTGTCCTACCAAATGTACATCTAACATTCAAGAATGGTACTTACACAAGAGAGTAATAAATGTAATATTTTGAAAGGATTCCTAGAATTTAGAGCAGAATCTACAAGAGTGTAATAATGCAACTTTTATACACACACACACACACACACACACACACACACATACACACACACACACACACAGTCATGTGCATACATGCACATGCATATACCTACATCTGCACGAACAAGGAGAATGACTAAACTTCTCTACACATGATCATGCAAATTAGGAGGTTCAATCTTGAGAGCAGGATCGATAGACACTAGTACATGCATTTTATGTCAGTTACATGTGAAGGACACTAAAGAGCACATTGCACTCACATTCCCACCCTACTCGACCTTTAGGATGTAGATCTCCCAAGTTCTCTCGAGATGTAATAGTTTTCAAGACCTTCGTTGAACCAACAAAAGGACAACCCTTGGCACTTGCATTACCATCATTCTTGATCATTAATCGGAAGTATGTCATGGAGCAACAAACTTCCTAGCCAAGTAAGCTCTAGGCTACTCATGTAATCATTCATGTATGTCTTATTTCAAAATCTCATACTTGTACTTTTTAAGTTACAAAGACTCCGCTATTTCTATAGATCCCATAAAACATTTTTGGCTTCAAGTGGATGATAATGCATTACCACTTTATTGTTCATCCACAAAAAAAGGAGGGGAAGGGGGTAAATTAATATGTATTGGGATCTCAATTTAGTGCATGTGCAAACACACATGTATTCATGTGTGTTTGTACATAAGGCTTATCATTTCATTCCTTTTCTACAAAGGAGGGAAGGGGGAAAACTATTGGGATCTAAGTTTAGTGCATGGGCAACACACACTTGTATCCATGTGTGGTTGTGCATGGTTCAAAGTGCGTGCACACACACACACACACACACACACACACATATATATATATATTCCATAAGAAGTTTAATAATTATTTCATCGTGCCCTAAGTAATGCACATGGTTTAAGGCATTCAAATAATAGTTAAATAGTTATTTTTTAGAACACAAGAAAGACTCTCTATATATATTTAGTATTTGAAAGAGGAAAGAAAGGTCACAACTTGAGAGAGAGAGAGAGAGAGAGAGAGAGAGAGAGAGAGAGAGAGAGAGCATATATATATATATATATATATATAATATTATATATAACAACTTGAGAGAGAGAGAGAGAGAGAGAGAGAGAGAGAGAGAGAGAGAGAGAGCATATATATATATATATATATAGAGAGAGAGAGAGAGAGAGAGAGAGAGAGCATATATATATATATATATATGCTCTCTCTCGCTCTCTCTCTCTCAAGTTGTGACCTTTCTTTCCTCTTTCAAATACTAAATATATATAGAGAGTCTTTCTTGTGTTCTTAAAAATAACTATTTAACTATTATTTGAATGCCTTAAACCATGTGCATTACTTAGGGCACGATGAAATAATTATTAAACTTCTTATGGAATGACAAGAACATAAATCTTACAACTATGAAGAAAATAGTATGCCTCCATTGCTTGTTTTGCTAGTTTAAAAGAAGCTAATCCTCCAAAATCTTTTCCCGATTATTGAATGAAGCAATAACCATCTATATAAAATCTACATATCAACCGGATTTGATAACCAAAAGGTGCCGAATATCAATCATTCAATTCAACTCACACAAATTACACTGAAGGATGCCTTTTCCAAGCACTAGGGCTAACTTCTAAGGCCTTTCCTTATATGTGATTGAAAGTTTAAGTTTCAGCAACGAGCTGACGAATGGTTTTTGCATTACGTATAGTACTAATAGGAGAGAATTGAGGTGATATTGGGTAAACACTTGCTGCTGCGATAAGAAGGTGCATTCTACGATCAACGTCATTCGATGCTAGGATACGGGTTGAGCTGACTGCTGTGTTACTATAAACGGAGGCTGGGGTGTCAAGCTGGAGGAGCGATTCTAAGAGCGCAGCAAAAGGCGGCTCTTGATCATTGCTGGCTAGCAAGGGCATACTTCCTTCAAGCATCTTGCACACAGCTCCGGGTCCTTGTGGATGCAGAGGAAGGCGATGTGGACGAGCCTCTTCACCTGGTCTGGATCGAAGGCTCCCTTCAAGCGCTCGTCAACGACCTCGAGGACCTTCCCTTCCTTGCAATTGATGGCCGCCCATACTGGGGTAATACCAGTGGTCGGTGCCCACAAGCGACGGCTCGGCGTTCCATGCCGAAACTGTAGACGTCACACTTCTTGCTCACCAGCGGGTGCGAGAGCCACTCGGGCGCCAAGTAGCCAGGAGTGCCCCTCATAGCTGTCTCGATGGAGGAAGCTCCTCTCTCCACCACTATTCTTCCTTTAAAAAGAAACTATGGAGTACCGCTATTCTTCCTTTAAAAAGAAAACTATGGAGTAGTAGTCTTAAGACCATAGCAATCTAGCCTTCTCTTCTAAGAGATTAGATAATAATGAAGGGATATATACATCGCAAGGTCTAGAATTACCTTGAGGCTACTTGCTCCCTTCTTATAGTTTTCTATGTAGAGACCCTGATAGATAGTTTTTCTGTTTTCTATATAGTTTTTCTGTTTTCTATGTAGAGACCCTGACAGATAGTTTTTCTGTTTTCTATATAGTTTTTCAGAAAATTGTTTCGGCCATAACTCTTTGATAAAAACTCAGAATATGACTGTGTAGCCAGTCAAAAGAACCAGAAGGCATTTGGTCTACAAGCTATTGCGAGTAGAATAGGCAAAAACGTCTGTAAATAGCTGCAAACACGCCATCTTTAGAAACGTGTTGCTTTTCCATATTTTTAGTATGCATGGACTCTAAATATGACCTCCTATCACCTAAATTCGAAATTCTATTTTTGGAGATATTTATCTCTCAATAGATCTATTCTTATCTTCATATTTCTTTTTAGATTTTTGGAATTAATATTTTTACTCTATCACTTTCTTAATGTTTCTAGTCTTATAGTCTCTCTTGAAGTCACTACAAGAGCTTGAGGGCATACCGACGCTAAAATACCGACGCAAATGTCGAACGTCGGTATGCCCGTCGTAATGTTGGAGGAGACAAGCAGGGCGGGGTTTTTTCAAATTTTCGTGTCTCGACGCGTATACCAACGCCTATACCGACGCACATTCCGACGCATATACCGACGAATATACCGTAGCATATACCGACGTATATTCCGATGCATATTCCGTAGGATATACCGGCGCTCGTAAGTTTTTCACAGCCGAGAGCCTATTTTCTGATTTTTTCGCAGAGGAAGGCGCGTTACAGCTAGAGAAGGTCTCTTTCTCTCCCTCTTCTCTTTCTCTCCCTCTCCTCTTTTTTCCTCTCTCCTCTTTTCTCCTTCTTTCTTCTTTTCTCCTCTTCTCCTTCTCCTAATATGTTCTTACAATTGCTTTTACTTTTTAATTTAAGAATTAGGACGTTTAGGGTTTTGTGTTTTTTTGGCTCTCTATGCATGTTGAGAGCTCTCTATGTATGCATAGATCTCCTAATGCATGCATAGAGATTTTAGAGTTTTGTATTAGTTCTTTTTCTTGTGTTTAATTTACTAATTAGTTTGTTTAATATTTTATTTTGCAGCTCTTTCACCTCACCAATCTTTCACCAATCCTCTCCTTCGACTTTGCAAAAAAGAGGTAGATCCTCTTTCGATTTTTCTTGTTTATGCTATTTTCTATGAATTATTGCATCCCTGTTTTATGGTTTAGGGTTAGTTTTGGGTTCTTGTAAGCTTACACATAGCATTAATTTAATATCTCTTTATTCATAGAGTTTATATATGTTATCAAGGTAAGATCTATTATCCATGTAAAACAAGATCATGTTTATTATACCATTGGGTGATGGGATTAAGGGTTAGCATAGTGCATAAGGCTTATAGCATAGAGCTTATGCATAGAGCTTATGCATAAGTCTTGCATAGAGCGTATGCATAAGACTTATACATAGAGCGTATGCATAAGACTTATGCATATGGCTTATGCATAGAGCTTATGCATATGGCTTATGCATAGAGCGTACGCATAAGACTTATGCATAGAGCGTGTGCATAGAGCGTGTGCATAAGACTTATGCATATGGCTTATGCATAGAGCGTATGCAATATGGCTTATGCATAGAGAGTATGCATAAGACTTATGCATAGAGCTTATGCATATGGCTTATGCATAAGACTTATGCATAGAGCGTGTGCATAAGACTTACGCATATGGCTTATGCATAGAGCTTATGCATAAGACTTATGCGTAAGGCTTATGCATAGAGCTTATGCATAAGTCTTGCAGCCTTATTATGCATAAGACTTATGCATAGAGCTTATGCATAAGGCTTATGCATAGAGCGTATGCATATGGCTTATGCATAAGACTTATGCATAGAGCGTGTGCATAAGACTTATGCATATGGCTTATGCATAGAGCGTGTGCATAAGACTTATGCATATGGCTTATGCATATGGCTTATGCATAGAGCGTATGCATAATACTTACGCATAGAGCGTATGCATATGGCTTATGCATAGAGCGTATGCATAAGCTCTATGCATAGATCTTATGCATATGGCTTATGCATAAGACTTATGCATAGAGCGTGTGCATAAGACTTATGCATATGGCTTATGCATAGAGCTTATGCATATGGCTTATGCATAGAGCTTATGCATAAGTCTTGCAGCCTTATTATGCATAAGACTTATGCATAGAGCTTATGCATAAGGCTTATGCATAGAGCGTATGCATATGGCTTATGCATAAGACTTATGCATAGAGCGTGTGCATAAGACTTATGCATATGGCTTATGCATATGGCTTATGCATAAGACTTATGCATAAGGCTTATGCATAGAGCTTATGCATAAGTCTTGCAGCCTTATTATGCAAGCTTATACTTATACTATCTCTTCAGATTATTGCATAAGGCCTTTATAAATAGCTATTTATGAATAGAGATAGCTTCTCTCTCCATCCTTGTTCAAATTCGAGTTAATTTTGTATGGAGAGGAGATAAGCTAATGTATGAGTTATTTTTAAAATCTCCCTCAACGGTTGGGGAAAAGAAGCCCGTTTGACGCTTTTTTTAAATATTTGTCAAGTCTCCCTCAACGGCTGGGGAAAAGAAGCCCGTTTGACGCTTTTTTAAATATTTGTCAAGTCTCCCTCAACGGCTGGGGAAAAGAAGCCCGTTTGACGCTTTAAATGTTATTTTTTAAAATCTCCCCCGCGGTTGGGAAAAAGAAGCCCTGTTTTATGGTTTACATAGTGCTTTGTGTTATGCATAATGATTTGTGTTTAATGAGCTGCATATACATGTTATCCTGCTAGATGGAGCCTCTCAATCTTGAAGAGAGAATAGCGTGTCCATGCATGCGATGTAAGTACCAAATCTTTCGAAAACGAAGGATTTGCAACCAGCATGTTCATGACGCTGGCATATTTCCAATGGAGCGCTTGCAAAATTTACGGTTTCAATCGTACAACCAAGCAAGTGTGCAGCTGCATCTTGATAACATTGCGCCTGTGAATTCTCGTCCCCAACAAAGGATGAGGATATCGCAGGAGGGAGTGACAGATGGAGCTCAATTAACAGCACCCGAGGGAATGGAAGAAGGTCAGGAAATGGAAGAAGGTCCAATGGAAGAAATGTTGGATGCCTTCATCGAGCAACAAGCTCTCTTCGAGGAGCATGAACATGAAGATCATCAACCACGACATTCTCAACGGTCAAATTATGAACCAGAGGAAGAGGCCATGCGTAAACTTGCACGCCTTCCATTATACAATGGTGCCAACATATCTGTATTGCGTGCATCTCTTACGATGCTAAATTTGCAGTCAATTTTTGGATGGTCTAATACAAGTGTCACTGAACTATTCAAGTAAGGTCTTTTTTTTGGAGATTACACCTACTGTTGAAATGATAAATTATCAACTTGTATTTGAGAAAATCTTAATAGTAACGATCAGATATTGCCATACTTACAGGCTTTTGAAAGATCAGATATTGCCCCCTGGCAACGAGATGCCTCCATCTCGTGCAGATGCGAAGAAGTTATTGAAATCCATAGGCATGGATTACAATAATATTCATGCTTGTTGCAATGATTGTTGCCTCTTCCGCCATGAATATGAGCATTTGCAAGAATGTCCCCATTGTGGCTCTAACAGATATAGAGAAGATGTTCAGGGGGAAGCTGTCCCGATAAAGGTTCTCAGGCACTTTCCAATCATCCCAAGGATAAAAAGCATGTTCAGGTGCAAATCTATAGCAAGCTTGATGACATGGCATGCCACAACTCGATCCACAGATGAAGTGATGCGTGTGCCTGCTGACTCACCCACATGGAGACACATTGAAGAGAAATGGCCGGCTTTTAAGGAAGAACCTCGAAACCTCCGTCTTGGCCTAGCAATGGATGGTGTAAACCCTTTTGGTTTAAGGAGCTCTTCATGGAGCACATGGCCTGTTTGCCTTGTGAATTATAATCTTCCGCCATGGTTAGCAATAAAGAAAGGTCATCTGTTGCTCTCATTAATAGTTCCAGGAAAGTACAAGTGATTAACGTGGATGTATATTTGGCACCACTTATTGATGAGTTACGCACCTTGTGGAATGGAATTGAAGTGAAGGACATGTCAAAGCAGCAGAGTGGCCAAAGACTTACAACTGTGCAAGGTATTCTCATGTGGACAATGCATGATTGGCCTGGCTATGGAGAATGCTCAAGTTTGTCTATATCGGGTTGTCCTGGGATGAAGAGGCTCTCTATCTTTCACCAACTCCCCTATTGGGGTGATCTCCTTATAAACCATTTGCTTGACCCGATGCATATTTTCAAGAATGTAGCTGACAAATGGCTCGCCCAGAGGGTAGTATGTCAGAAGGGTGGCTGATACAAGGGTCCCTTGTTTACATCACTGAATATTTAAGTTCCTCAGATCCAGAGATACCTCGACTATGGTCTCAAGAGTCCAACAGGCGAGTCATTGGTGAGGAACCTCAAGGCCAAGGCATTAAGAGAAAGATGGATAACAATTTGAGGGAAAAAATCAACAAATTTTGCATCTTGAACTCTCATGTAATGGAGAAGTGGATTGAGACATATGAAGCTCTCAAGCGACAGCGAGTACAAGATCGTTTAAGTTTCAGAAGGAATCGCACTACAAGAAATCTCCCATATCCAGAAGGTATGCAAGCTCTTCCGGACTTTCCCACAGGTAGATGGCTAGAAGCTACAATTTTAGAAGCCAAACGTGCTGGTTTACCTATAACAGAGGAGGAGGAGGAGCTTACAAAAGGATGCGATTGGCATGTAAGTGTTTAAGTTCTACATGTCTCTCTTTTTTTTCTCTACATGTCTCAGTGTTTGATTCTCCATCAACAAACTTTTTGTGCTATTTGTAGTATCACAAATATGGGGCGTTTTGGTCACATGGACGTCATTTTCGAGTAGAACGAATAGACCAAAGAAGAGCAACCTTTGATTGTGGTGTCACAGCACAGTTTGTTCAAGAAAGTCGTGCAAGTGCAAGTGATGATAACACAATTACTGGAATGCTTGATTACTTTGGAACCATTCAAGATATATTAAAGGTTGGCTTCAGAAGTTTTGAGTTGTTTATCTTTGATGTGAAGTGGTTCAAGGTAATCATGAATGGGCCACATGCAACTGTACGTAGAGACAAGAGTGGCCTCATCCAAGTGGACTCCACAAAGGTATGGACCGATTAGCAAGATACTTTTGTGCGCCCAGAGCATTGTGAGCAGGTTGTCTTTAAAGCGGATCCAAAAGATCCACGCTGGCTGTTTGTGGTTCAAGTCGCCCCCCGCAGTAAGCAAATTTTTGAAGAATTTGAGCTACAACAAGGTGATGTGGATGCACAGGGTAATGGAGAGCAGCAAGAACAAGCCGATATCAACAATGAAGAGGAGCAAGCAAATGAAGAGGAGCAACTAGAGCAAGATCCAAATGAAGAGGTGCAAACCAAGGAAGCTGAAAAACAAGTTGAGGAAGAAGACATAGATGATGAAGACATCCTTCATCAAGGGACTTTTAATGATGAGGATGCTGAAATGTACATAGACATAGATCTCTTTGGGGCTACTGATCTTAATGAGGATGATAGAATAGATAATGATTTTTAAAATGATGTATCTTAATGATTATGCAAATAGTTATGACGTATTTGTAATGGTTTTATGACATTGAAGGTCCTTTCATTGTTTACCATTGTTAATGTTTACCATCATAATCACTACTGTAGGAGCAAGTTGATATAGTTTTACCAATGTTGTTTGTCATTGTTAATGTTTGTCTTATGGTTCTTTCATTCATTGTTTACCGTGTAATTTTCATTTCGCACAAGTTTGTCATATGGTTTTTTGTCCAACAGGCCATGGGTGACTCACCGCCCTACGACTACAGTCCAGATTTCTCATTTAATCCTACACCGCAGGGCATGAGTCCCCAGCAGTTATATGGTTTTCTTTCGTCCATGACTCCAGAGCAGAGAGCCATGGCTCAGAGTTATTGGGGTTCTGGAGCAGGGACATCTGCCTCACCATCTGGCTTCCCGACGCTAGTTCCCACACCCGTGGGTACGACAGCAGCTCCCACACCTCATACCACACAGCCTTCCACTCCTCTTACAGCTCGATCTACCACCTCTTCACATAGACGGCGCTCACGTAGTAGGTCTTCAGGGGGAGGTTGTTGTGGTGGTAGTGCCACAGATGCTGTGACACCACCACCACGTGAGCGTCGTCCTTCGCTCTCATCTGTTGATAGCACACCCATAGGGTCACCTTCCACTCCCTGGGGTGCACATGACCATGACAACAGCAAGATTTACACAATTAGGGATGGGGCACCAATAATGGATAGTGCAGGGAAGGCAATGAAGACACGCATTCGACAATTGTGCACTATACAGTTTCATGACTCTGTCATGACTAAATGGGATCAACAAGACAAGGGGAAGAAAAATTATATAAACACAAAGATAAAGCAAGAGTTCCAGCCATCTGACCCTATGAATGTCGTCTCTAATGAGTGGATACAGTATACAGCTCGCATTTTGATGGGGCATCGTAGGTCAGAGGCGAGGGACGCATTTAGAGAGGGGAAAGAGAAACCTGTTTGGCTAGATGACAGGGAGTGGGCAGCCATTGCTCAGGAGCTCACCGAGACACCAGACAGGTTTCAACAACAAAGAGAGGCGGCAAGGGCAAGACTCCAAACAGTAGGGGCTTCTCATCTCGGGAGTGGTGGTTACGAAACCATGCGCCATGAATTCGTAAGTGTTTGTAGCAATTTTATTTATTTAAATGTATGTATGTGGGCTAAATGTTGATTTCTAAAAGTTATAATTGTTAATCGTGTGTGCAGGAGTTGGCCATGAATCGCCCACTAAGTAGGCGAGAGGAGAAGTACGCTCACAAACATGGCCTTGTGGCCTTGTTTGAGATGCTTGAAGAAGAAGGAGAGACTGTCAATTGGGAGGCATTACCATGATGTAAGATGACCTTCAAACTAATGAAATATGATCAAAACATTCTTGAGTATTAATGTTTAATTTAATTTCTTGTTTGTCGACCAGGAAAATATGCAAACGAGCACGATTGTTTTTGTGCTCTATTTTAGACAGAATGGTGCTGTCTGTTTGCTGTTGTTGATCTTGCTCATTGCAGGCAGCTAGGCAACAGCCAGGCAGCACTATTCTGCCCAAAAAAAAATTTCTGCTACAGCGTCGGTATATACCCCGGTACTGACGTCGGTATATGCAGTGGTATATATTTCGGTATAAAGGTCGGTATACCCCCCGGTATTGACCCCGGTACAAAACACGGTATATGTACCGGTATAGATGCCGGTTTAAGCGTCGGTATTACCCCCGACGAGCGTCGGTATATGTACCGGTATAGATGCCGGTTTAAGCGTCGGTATTACCCCCGGCGAGTGTCGGTATATCAACCGGTATAGGCGTCGGTATTATTACCCGACGCTTATACCGACGCTACGGTTTCGGCGCTTATACCGGTGCTTATACCGATGACGAGGCTTTTTTAGACCCCGTTAAATAGCGCCGGTATAAGCGCCGGTATTAGGCTAACATGTAGTAGTGAGTGCACTCTCTTTCTTCTTGAAACCTACATTAAAAGAGAGTCGTTATATGGCTTGGGAGGGATCTTACATTCTTTTCCACTTAAAAGATTCGAGATGTCCTCATCTCGCGAGCTGGGGTAATCTCTAAGTAAATCCTCATCTCTCTCCCAAAGTGGTGTCCCCACTGGGTAGAAATCTTCTTTTATCTAAACATTGTTCCTAAGAGTCTCTTCTTTCATGTGTTTAGCTTATTTTGTTGAGCTCCCAAAATGTCTTTATTATTCTAAAGTTAATTGGCCTTATTATCCTAAGTTCATGCATCCATATACACTCTCATATGATATGAACCCATTCTTTATTATCCTTAATTCTACCTTACAAATTTCTTATTCCATATCCTCATGTAATATGGCACTTCATAAATTGTTATGAAAAAATGTAAGAGGATCAATCCTTTATGCGATCTAACATATGACAGCAAGATACATAACCTTAGCATCATCTCCTAGAATACCTTACTCCACATGAATCTTGCACTAATCGACTTCTATTTACTCATAGAAACACTTGTTGAATTTGGTTATGTATAATCTATATCAAAATTTCTAACTTAATCTCTCGTTTATAATCTTATCATAATCTCTATGATACTTCCTAACACAATTCTTATGTTAATCTATAGCATACTCCCTAACATATTCTTAATTAAACTTTGATTAAGGAATCAATGATCTGTAGCTTAATTTAAAACAATCACAACATGGGTAACGACTTCCTAGTTTGGATATTCTAGGCTTCATATTGGCCTCATTCTCGCCTCTTGGATTGATATAGGCCTATCCTATTGGGTTTCCCCTTTCCATGATTTGGGAAGAGAAGGGCCCTTGGTTAGTTATAGAAATCTTTTCTCATGTGGTCATGTTTTTTACACTTGAAGCATTTGTTCTCATGGAAAAAGCTCATTGCGTTGTCTTTATTCTTGATATATAGGTGAGGGAGAGCTGTTCTTTCTAATCTTGTTGTCTGAAAGATTGGTCTTTCTTCTAATCTAGCCAAGAAAAGGTACATTTTCTCTTGATGACCTTGTTGTTGGCATCTAAAACATCTTATTTCTTGAAAGGTCCTGATGTGATGTTTACGAGTCCGGAGATCCTGCTCTCTAACCCTGTTATCCCTATTTCTTGACCTTGATTTTGCTTAGCTTATGATTCCTCTTAGCCAAAGGTGGTGGGCTTGATGTTCCTCTTGAATTAGGAGACCTCTTCCTGATTAATATGGAAGGACTCACGTCCTCACTTTCCATTATGATATAAAAAACTTTATCATAGTCTCTGGCCATAATTATGGCTTCTGAAATGGAGGATGGCTAGGTTATTCTTGATTAGGTTATTCAAAGGCGGATTAAGCTTCCAAATGAATCGCGATGGAGAAGAGTTACCTCATCCATCTCTGGAGCAAATCGGAGAAGTTTAACAAAAGTTTGGTGGTATTCTTTTAGGGTCTTCCTTTATTGGGCTAGCTCCAAAAATTCATTCATTTTATCCTCTTGAAATCTTGGAGGATGGATTGACAATAGTTCTTCCAAGTAATCTGGCATTTCTCATGATTTTTAAACAAGTAACAAGGACAAACTTGCTTCTTTCATTATGTCTAGCTACATCGAAATACTCGCCCCTCACGGACTTTATCTAAGCCTCTACTTCTTCTTCCAAATTCTTTCCTTCAAAGGTTCTAGTTGGGCTTCGTGAAGGACTTCTTTAATGCCATTAACCAAGCTTTCTTGGTTAGGCGAGACACTTTCTCTTGCCAAAAAAATATTCAACAAGTCTCTCAAACTCTCTTTATTAAAGAAAAAGATCTTTACTTCACTGGTCTATATAAATTTCATGATATTTCCTATATGATATAATAAGTATAACACTTAACATGGTTAACTGCTGCTAAGACACTCTCCATCCACTGATAAGTCTACTCATTTAAATTGACTCCTCCATAAAATCTAACCTCATATATTATAGGAAGACTAATACTCTCCTTAGATTGCTCTAATAGGCTGAAGCAATAATTATTCGTTATTGTCAACGATAGCTGACTAACTTTACTTATATCCTTGGTCATGGGTCCGTAAATCTAGAATTTCCATCATAATAAAATCATGAAAGGGTAAACTTTCAAGTTTCCCTTGGTAATACTAGAGATTTTCATTTAATTATTATTTTATTTTATTTTTTTGGTCATTTAGTCTCCTATTCTTGTTGGATACTAAAGATAAAAAGAAAATCATACAAACTTCAAAAAAGGACTAAGTGTCATCAAGAAAATAATTCAAAATTTAATCTTCCCTTACCATCTACCATAAAGCTATTATCCATGAAAAGTTTAAAAGTATCAAATACTTATCATAGCACCACATCTGAAGGCACTCAAGATTAATACACATGAAAGTTTCATTTTTTGGTAACATTTGAAGTTAGATCCACGTTTGTCCGAGATGGGGTTATGAACTGGGCGACCGTCCTAGTGTAAAGTATCTAGTAATGGCACTCACACGTCAACTATCCAAACCTATGTTGGTACCTTACACAGGTCTCTCCTTAATGGAGTTATAATCCTAATAACTTACAAGATACAAATTAATGAGATATATCCTAAACATTTCTCTAAACAAAGTTTCGGTCTATCCTTCTAGTCATTCAGTCACACTTATTTCTTAATTAGATGACCCTATGTTTTTCCTCAAAAGGTTTCCTCCCCAATCTTATTTCTCAAATTTTATTGTACAAATATCTTCGTATGCACCCCAAGATACAAGCACAATTTCATAGGATGATTGTCTCAACATGTGAGGATATTCAAATCACTTCTATGGCCAGTAGAGATGACTGATTCGTCCTCATATGATAAGCAATCACTTGTTTTAATCCCTTGATAGTTAATCTTTAAATAGCAAATCCTAGGAACTACGATTGGCTCTGATACCAATTGTAAGGTCCCCGCCCTAGCTGGCTTAAGGGGATCCTTTTGATAGGCAGCTAAGTCCCCTTTGTCTTCGATTTTAACAACACCTCGATCTCTTGGAAATACGAGGATACGAGCAAACGAAGGGACCTAACTCTATCTCGCAATAGGAATCTATTCCTCTGATCAAACGGCCCTCAATGTATGTGATCGAGGATGGAACAAGTTCAAAACTTGGTTCATGGAAGCTAACGCCTTTTTCCTCTTTTCTTCATGAGGCATGACCACTAGCTCGTTCTCCAAAAATAAACTTGCTTGGGTGCTATTCTATTAATGATCGTAAATAATAATTATGTTAGAAAGTTACCCGACTCATTGGGTCCAGCCATCCATAGGATGGTGCCATCATGGCATACATCCACCCACTTTCCACACACGCACCCAATCACTTTTGTTATCTAATTAGGTCCTACCACACTGCAAAACATATAAAAACACTTTCCTTAAGTAGGGATCTTACACAATGTTCCTTAAAACAACCTTTGAGAATAATATTTACATCAAACAATTTCTATGACAAAATGCTCACAAAAGAGACCCTGAAACCGGGTCAATAGCCAATTCTAGGCTTCTATATCCATGTCCATAGACATATCCAAACCAATACCATTCCACTTCCCCTCCTTGTGCACGTTTCAATGCACCTTGTTGCTTGTTCATTGCTATAACAATCACGTATTCTACCATGTGGTTGTCTTCTTCTAAGATGACACCTGGATCTACATGTACTGGTCTTTTTTTGTGAATACTACACCATTGTATATTTACACGTTGCATCTTAGGAGAATTTATCCCCATCTCCTACATTGATGAGTGTACCAGATCAACCAGTCTCTCACTTACTCCACGATTGTAAAATTTGTCTGCCATTTCTTTCATCCTTGGTTCATTTCTTGTGTGTGTCCCTTTTAAGTATGCACCGTATTTGACACTTTGCAAAATTGCAATTGCCATGGCTGCACCTATTTCCTCATAGAGTAAAAGCTTTCTCTTATAAACCGCACTCGCTCTCATGCTTGCATGTTTAGCCTCCTTCGAGAGGTTAGTTATGGGAATAAAAACACAGGACTCATCTTGAGTCACAAACCAAGATCCCTAGTGATTTTGCCTAGATATCCCACCAAGACAACCACGTTTCCAATGTTGGAATCTCTCTTGGTATTGTGTGCCCTGATCACCAAAATTTTTTGATTTCATTTTTGCAATTCTCAGCCGCTACCTTAGATGACGAATTCCTCCATTTCCTACATAAAGACTTATGATCCTCATGAAAAGGGGGCCATATACATTTTTGTGTATAATGCACCATGCTCTGCTCCCAATTCAAAATGTACATTCTTTCCTTCTCTGGCACCCTATTATTTGACCCTCCAAAGTAAACAACATGCACTGTGCAACCCAGTTTGCATTGGCCTTGTTTGCCATGAATCCTTGAAATTATTGGTTTCTCATAGCCATTATCTTGCACCACTTGATTGAGAATCTTCCAAAACTGTATTTGTGCATACATGCCCTCTACTTTAAACTCACATGTAGCTATTGTCAAAAGCTCACGGTGGACATAAGGGTCATACACATGGACATACATAGTTGGCAAACTAGGGACTCTATGGATGTGGTCAAAATGCACCCACATATCCTACATATTTCCTCCTTGTCTCATCCTATTGACCACGTCAAGGCCACTTTTAGGACCTTTAGTTGACATTTTAAATACATGTGGCTAATGCTGGTCACTCAATTGTCCCGAGAAAAGCACACTATGGATAAATGGATATCGACTTCTATTTTTTAAATCCAAAACCACCTCAAGACCCTTTAATGTAATGCTTTTTGCTCTTTTGGCATAATCCAAGCATATTTCTATCCTCCTTTTGTTTGAAAATGGAGTGGCATACTCAAGCAGCTTTGCAAACTCATCTTCACCAATCTTTGAGCTGAAAGGTTTCATATCCCCTATCTGTTAGAATTAGGGTTAGAGTTGCAACAATGCACACACACAAGATAGAGAAGCTTGAGAGCACACAAACTCACTAGATTAGAATCAACAAATGTGTGCCAGATACAAAAGATAAGTACACACCCCAAAATGAGTAGATAAGAGGGTGTACATACGCACGGGGGAAAAAACCTCCTAGTGAAGGAAAAAGTGCCCCAGCAGTCCTGAGTGTGTTCACACACATCACTACTATATAATGCTACAAATCTCCCCTGGAGTGATGATGTGAACATGTACAGGGTATGGCCAATCAATCCTGAAAAGGCAATAAGCCCAAAGCTTTACAAAAAGCTTCGAGCTTTTCACGAGGACATGAATAAATATGCCATGTTGTCATGTGTAGGCACATAGACCAAGTTGATCTCTACTGTAGAGAGTAACATAGTGGTAATGCACCTTAATGTGCTTAGTGCGAGCATGAAACACTGGGTTCCTTGCAACTGCTAATGCACTTTGACTGTCAGTGAAAATCGTAGTGCTAGATGACTGTCCAACACCCAAATCAGCCACCATAAGACGTCCGAGCCACACACACTCAACTATAGCTGTAAAAGCTAACCTCTTGTACTCAGCTTCACAACTGGAAGTGGCCATTGTAGGTTGCTTCTTGCTCAGTCATGATATACATGAATCACCAAGGCGAAAGAAAAACCCACTAGTGGACACTTGTGTGCCATAACATCCAACCAAATCTGAATCATTAAAATCATGCAAGCTGTGACTCACCTCCCTTTGAATAAAATAATCCAAAATACTGAGTGCCCTGTAAATAGCAAAAAATCCACTTAATAGCCTGCCAATGATTCGTACTTGGGATATGCATAAATCTGCTCAATTGTGAGACCGCATACTGTATATTTGGCCTTGTGTTGCACGCATATAGAAGGGATCCAACAGCCTATTGATACTAACTAGCATCAAAAGAGTCTCCTGCATCTTGAAGAATAAGTCGAGTACCTGTCTCCATAGTTGTAGCCACAAGTTTACAGTCTTCAAGATTAAACCTCTTCAATAGCTTCGGTATATATTTAGATTGCAGCATAATAATGTTATCATTGCACTGCATAAACTGAATCCCCAAATAGTAATACAAAATCTGACATCTCAAACGATGACTGCAAATTAGCCTTAAAGGCTGAAATCTGATCTATATATCGGGTCCCATGAGCACCATGCCATCAACGTATAGAACGATGACCAAAAAGGGGTCCTTACTCCTCTTCACATAGAGGGTACTCTTTGTTGGACTATTTTTGCAAAAATCATTTGCAACCAAGTATGCATGAATCTTCTCATACCATGCTCTAGGAGCCTGCTTAAGGCCATAAATAGCCTTTTTCAACCTGCATACTTTAGACTGTTCTCCTTTCACAGCAAAACCAGGAGGCTGCGATATATACACCTCCTCATGTAAATCATCATTCAAGAATGCAGTCTTAATGTCCAATTGTGCCAAAGCAATGAGACACCTAATGGTAGTCATACGAGATGTGGGTGTGCAAAGGTCTCATCATAATCAATGCCCTTTTGTTGGGCATACCCCTTTGCAAGTCTGGCCTTGTAGCGATCAATTCTACCATCTGCTTTTTGCGTTTTAACTTATAAATCCACGCAATACCAATGGCCTTCTTGCCACCATGACGTAGATCTATTAAATACCAGGTGTCATTCTTGAGTATAGAGTTATACTCCTCCTGTATAGCATGCATCCAATGATCATCATCTTGCGCTTGAGGAAATAGGTTTACCAGGTGTCATTCTTGAGTATAGAGTTATACTCCTCCTGTATAGCATGCATCCAATGATCATCATCTTGTGCTTGAGGAAATAGGTTCCTCCTTATTACATAAAGTAGAAATGAGAACATGATCTACATGAGAATAATATATATAATGAGAACCTACACGAGTTCTGCTAAGTAAAGGAGCTACCAACTTTCTATCCCTCAATATCTACACACAAGCGATTTTGGCATATGCCTAGATTCTTCTATGGGGCTGCTCTCTCCTCATCCACTAAATTCTCAATAATTGCCTCATCATCAAAAGAGGCTCATTTGCACGCTGATTTTGCACCTGCAAAGGCTAAATTTCAACACTTGGTTGAGCATTTAATTGCTCTACATATGGCTGCCCTCCATTAAACAAAGGTAGGAGTGAATCAAACATGTCGTGTGAGCATACATTCTGCTATTTTTTGCATGAAAGCATGGACAAAATTGAGTTTTTGACAAAAACAACATCTCTACTTACCAAAATCTGCTTTGAGGCCAAATGATAGAGTCTATATCCTTTGCTTTCTGAACTATATCCCACAAATGTACATTTAATTGCCTTATCATCAAGCTTACTACATTGTTGCTTAGGCACAAGAGCATAAGCAAGACAACCAAAAACACACAAATGAGCCACAAAAGGCTTCGTGCCATGTTAAGCTTCATAAGGAGTTTTAGACTACAAGGCCTTGGTAGGGTATTTGTTCAACACATAGTTTGTGCACATAGTTACTCTAACCAAAAACCATGAGGTAAATCTTGGGCTTTCACCATACATCGTGCCATCTGCATGAGAGACATGTTCTTCCTCTCAGCCACACCATTTTGTTGAGGTGTGTATGGCACTGTACATTGATGCCGTATACCTTTTTTAACCATATATGCATGAAATTCCTTGGACATACACTCCCCCCCTCGATCTGAACGAAGGGTACCAACTTTACATTCACATGCATTTTCAACCATGAATACAAAGTGCCTAAAGCATATAAAAACCTCTGACTTCTTCTTTAATGGATGCACCCAGCTATATCTGGAGTAATCATCAATAAAAGTGACGAAGTAGAGATATCCCCCAATAGATGGTGTCCTCATAGGACCACATACATCACTATGTATAAGTTGTAATTTCTTGACAGCTCTCATAGATCCAATCTTTGGAAATAATGCCCGATGCATTTTATCAAGAATACACCCCTCACATACATGTCTAGCAGGGGTCTCAAGAGTTGGCAACTCAAACACTGATATCATGCCTTTGAAGGCATAACAAATTGCCATAGTTCAGATGGCGAAATCATGCATGCCATAATTTTGCATCACTCATAGCATAAGTCATACAGACTAAGCAAGCATCATGCTACAACTTCTCAAATACATCCATCTTGTATAGGCCATGAAATAACATACCTGGGGCAATGATAGAATAACCATCATTTCTATCCTGAACTATATATCTGTCATCCACAAATTTCACCATCAAGCCTCGCAAGGCTAAGGCTACAACTGACAACAAGTTCTTCTTAATGCCTGGCACATATTAAACTTTAGAAAGAGTAAATGCGTCCCCATTTGTAGCAATGAGCATGTTAACTCTACCAACTCCTTTGACAAGATATGAGGAACCATTTGCACATGTGATGATTCTTGCACTTGGGATAGATTCCAGAGATGAGAACAATTTTTTTTGTAAAGTAATGTGCTTACTAGCACCACTGTCAAAGTACCAAGCATCCAATTCTGCCACTGACATGCATACATCATGAACAGAAGGGTCATAACTGCAATGTACAGTCCATGCCCAACCATCTTGAGCAAAATTTGTAGATTTCTTCTTCTCTGCACTTGCATCAGCCACCCACAGTCACAACCACAGCCATGCCCGATTATTTCTTTTTCTCCTTCTCTACCCTTTTTTTTACACTCATTTATGTAGTGCCCTGGTTTCCTACAATAGTGACACTTGCCCTTCTTTTTAGGCTTATCACCTTCTTTCTCTGCATCCTTACCTATGGATTCTGATTTTGGCTTATAGCCACCATGCAAAGAAGCTTTACCTTTGCCTTTTTGACTGGCAACAAAAGCTTGGTCACCAACTTGCATAACAGATATGTTCTGCCTAGACTTCTCTTCTTGCAAAAGTACTAAAACCAACTCATCAAATGTAAGGGCATTTGGATTTCCCTTCATCATGAGTCTAAGGGTAGAGGCAAAAGTCTGATAAGAATGCATTGAGAACTGTGGGCGCCAATGTACTATCAAGATATATCTCATCCACACTAACGAGCTACTCCTTAAAATCTTTGATCTTGGTCAAGAAGCTTTCCATTGAGTCTCCCTCATTCATGTGCTCAGACTCCAAAGTTTTGTTTACACAGATATGCAACATGTGCTTCATTGCACACCTGGTATAATGCAGTAAGTGCATCCCATGCATGTTTTGAAGTCTTACATGACTGAATATGAGGAATAATGCTTCGTTTCATAGAAAGTGCAAGAAATGCATGTGCCTGTGTATCTCTTCCATCCCATCTCATTTGAGCAACAGTGGGAGGTACTGGTGGTGCATGTGGAGGAGCTACATCTGTATCAAATTCTACTGCAGATGTACCTACAGCACCTGGTTGCACTGGTAGTTGTGAAACAAGATGAGTTTCACTACCACTGACCACATTCCAAAGGCCTTTATTAGCAACCAGTACATGCCTCATCATATAGGACCTCAATGGGTAGTTAGTCCCATCAAGTTTGTCCTGAACAGTAGCAGACATGTTGAATACATCACTATTGCTAGCCATGATTGTCTACCAAGTGCAAAATCTTTCAACACACTGCAAGTACTTAATATTCACTGAATGCAACCCCGGATGGTTGCCACTGACTGAAGCACTTGCAAAGTGTATGAAAAAAACACAGAGTAGAGAATAGAGTATTACTGGCAAAAGTATGATGGTCGATGTTGTTGAATACATTGTAGAAATTGCTGCACACCAAATATTTGCCGTTGTACAGCCCAAACACCCAAAATCGAGCAAAACCAATCCAAAATGATGCCTCTCCAGAACGTTTACAGAAACCTTACAGTGCCCAAAACACGCCCAAAATTTGGCCGAATCATGCTCGAATGTCTACAATATATACCTTCTTCTCCTAAGAGAGTAGCTCTATTGAAGATAGAAAAACAAGGTCGTGGAGGAGGGACGCAGACTACTAGATCAAGTGTCAAAAGGAAGCTAGCTCTGATACCAATTGTTAGAATTAGGGTTAGAGTTGCAACAATGCACACACACAAGATAGAGAAGCTTGAGAGCACACAAACTCACTAGATTAGAATCAACAAATGTGTGCCAGATACAAAAGATAAGTACACACCCCAAAATGAGTAGATAAGAGGGTGTACATATGCACGGGGAAAAAAACCTCCTAGTGAGGGAAAAAGTTCCCCGACGGTCCTAAGTGTGTTCACACACATCACTACCATATAACGCTACACCATCAGCATGTCTAAAATGACATCTTGAGCCATAGTTGTCTCCAATTGTTTTGTTGTTGTAAAGGGATTCATTGCAGCACAAGACAACACCTTATCCTCAATCTCTTGTTCAACAGTCTTACGACGACGACCTACCTCATAAGGATTATTATATTCACCAAGGTATATAGCACATCATGTAGTATAGTCGTGGTCTCTTGGGAGACAATAATAAATTATAGCAGGGCATGTAGAGATGCAATGTGGCATTTGTGCACAATGCTTACATGAAATGTTTCCAAACTCTATATACCAATCAACCCAAGAGGGCAACTCCGTTTTAGTCTTCCTTTCCACTATGTTTCATTCTGATAATGTAACTTGGAGTCGTATAAGAAGTCAATATTCACGCAATGTAAATGGTCAGAGCATCTACTCAAACGCACAACACCATCAAAACAATCACTACTACATGTGACATACTCCACCCAAGAGTGACCATCATTCTTTTGT
Organism: Cibotium barometz; assembly: GCF_041138505.1. NCBI lineage: Eukaryota > Viridiplantae > Streptophyta > Polypodiopsida > Cyatheales > Cibotiaceae > Cibotium > Cibotium barometz. The sequence goes on along the minus strand of NC_141064.1, from coordinate 25,864,745 downwards.
TCCATACCAAATATTGCAAAATCATCATACGATGTTGGAAGCTCTACCACCCTCTCAATATTTCTTCCACTGTGCAAGGTAATGTGCAAACTACTGTTCAAGAGTAGAAGTTCAATCATGCTCAAGACACTTTTAATCTTGCTACCAATAGCTTCATTATCGTCCTCCACAGTAACATGTGTTACATTCACACCACTGTCAATAAAAACCTTGTGAATGTAACTGGTGTTACATTCACACCACTGTCAATAAAAACCTTGTGTGAATGTAACTAGTGTTACATTCACACCACTGTCAATAAAAACCTTATAGAACTGGTGAAGTTCTGCATCCAAGATGAAACCTTCTTCTCTATCAGAAAGGATAATTGGTTCCCGCTTTTTAAGCTCATGCCTCAAAGAGAGCGGTTTCAATGCTATTGGTTTTCCCTGTAAAACAAAATATTCCTTTAGAAGGCTACCTTCAAAAACCAGTGAAAGTTTATGTTTAGGTAAAGGCCCATAAACAGTGATGTTTTTGCTCATTGTACTAAGTGGAAACTGCAAGAACAAAAGGAAAAAACTGACCATGTCACTCAAACTAGGGGGTAATGAAGACAAAACACGAAAATACATGTCAAGAAAAAAACCCATCAAATTGTTTCCTTATGCTAGTTGTTTAAACACTTACGCAAAAAACAAAAAATTTAATTTATAATTGCTCGAACAAAACACAATAAAATGCCAAAAATAATATTCAAAGATACAGTGCCAGAAAAATCGTAATACAGAATGATGTTAAATAATGGACCATCTTTTAATATGATCGCCTGTATTTAATATGATTGATTATGAAATATATTTTCCAAGTGACACATATACCAAATCATACCTAAAGTTGGTTGTTCAACCCGTTTTGGGACTAATTTCATTGGACCAGTTAGTACAAAGCTCTGTGCACTCACATCCCAAAAATTTATGTGGCAATGTATTTATTTTTTATTTTCAGTTTATATGAATGTGTGCATATGGCTTGGCGTGTGTGAGGGATTGGATGTCTGTGTGTGCAAAAAAAGGGATGGTGAAATGACCTCAACTTTTGTCATTATTGGCAATAAAATTTTAGAGGTGCCTCCTCCACACGTGGTTACGTTCAGATCGTCACAAAAGAAAAGGGAGAAGACATTCACTGACGAAGGAAAGTGAATACCAAGGAACAAACTCCAAAAAATCATTCTCGAGCAATCAAATATTGAGTAAAAAATATTTTATTGTGTTTTTTTAAATATATACAATCACAAATATATATATACATGAATTTATGTTCATATGTGTATGTGTTGAAAATAAATGTATGTAGTAAGGGTTCTATGTGTGTATGTAGTAAGGGTTCTATATGTGTGTGAGGGTGTACATACAGCAATCAAAAATCTTTCAAAAATAAATAAATACTTAATGAGCTTTAAATAAAACTTATAAAAACTCTTCAACCAAAAAAAGCTTTTAACAAGCTATACAAGTATATCATAAAAGCTTGAAAGTATATCATAATAGCTATTTAACCTTAAAGTTTAAATAGCTATTTAAGCTTTAATAGCTATTAAAGCGTAACACTTAAATAGTTATTTAAGCTTAAAAGCTTTAATAGCTATTTAAGCTTAAATAGCTATTTAAGCTTTTAAGATTTAATAGCTATTAAAGTTTTAAAAGCTTATATAGGTATTTAAGCTTTAATAGAAACGTTTGCAAAAGTATTGCAAAAAGTTTAGCAAAAGGTTTTTTAAGCAAACATTTTTTTACCCTAAGTGTTTTTTTTTTTTTGGGTGTGTGTAGTCTCGTTGCTCGTTCATGCGCTCACCAACAAAGGCCACCACACACCCCCATCAGGTACGAACCGACCATGTTTCGAAATGTCTTCTTTTTTTGCTATGCGCAAGAGGCGCGGCCTTCTGACGAGTAAGAAAAAAATCATGTTGTAATTTAAAAAATCCCTGAATACATACCTCAGAAGCATAGGAGTTCTTCTTTTTTTTTTTTTTGCTATACGCAGGAGGCCGCTGTAATTTCTATTTTCTAAAAGGAGGATTTAATTTAATTTCCTCCTCAAGGGGGATTTAATTTCCGGCTCGACACTATTTTCATGGCCGATTCACCACTTGTTGAAGCCTTTCATGTTGGGTATTTTTCTTGCTATAAGGCCACTTGTTGAGGGTGCGTCGGTGCGCCCTCCCAACGCCCTCCCAAAGCTATGTTTTTTTTTCATTTTCATTTTCTTTGCATGGATTCATTTATAGCACAGCTTTGAAGCAAACCAAGAGTAATTGAGTTTTGCCAGGAATGGCCTATAGCAAGGCCTATGTAGAGCTATTAGCATGCGTAGAGAGCCACTAGCATATGAAGGGAGTTACCAAGATCTAGCCCAGCATTGAAAGGTTGCTTCACCAATTCAATTTCAGCTGTCAATGAACATATGTTCTAGCTATAAACTTGGTAGACTATATAAACTTGGTAGACCATGATCATCTACCCTCAGAGAGTTTGGAGGAGATTAGTAGAGTGGTTGAGACATATTTTTAGGAAGTACACGATGTGGATGAAGAGGTTGATAGTCATACTATTGATGGTTTTGTTACAAGTAGCAGTCATGATATGGACGATGAGCTAGCACCAAAAGAGGCTAATATGCAAATCGTTTCTTATGTCATAAGATCTGAGATTCCTCTTCCAGATGATGACAGGGATAAGAACAAAATTTATATGGATAGGGGGGAAGATATAATGCAAAAAATCATGCTTTTCAGTTGTTTTCAATGTCCAATGGTTCCACTATGCAGGCTTATTCCATATGCAAAGGTGAGGGGATTGAGAGATGATGTGTCGAACTTGAAGGTAACTTTTGCTAAGGAGGGGTATGTGCCGGAAAAGGGTGCCTTCATAGTGTCCATGTGGACATGTGTTAGAGAGAGCACAATGATTAGTGAGGATATAATGGCAGACTAGGATCCTATAGGGCAAGATGTCAACAACAGAGTTTGAGGAGGATATTCATGGAATCCCATAATTGCATATGGTTTCATGGAGGATGTTTCATGTTTGGGAGGGGAACCACCGTACCGTGGCTTGGAAGGCAGCAATAAAAGAGATATTTTCAAATACGAGGGCAAAGCATCAGCGTGTTTTGTGTACTATCATAGATCCAACTAGAGTGAGTGAGATTGCACTTCTATCGAGCTTGCAAGTGGATGAACTATTGAGTATACCTTTATCTTTATTTATTTTTGAACTATGCATATATTTAGAAGTTCACTTAATGGATCTAAAATGGTTGTCTTTGAGTATATATATGGGTCGTATCCTTGTGTCTCCTAACATATGGATGAGATAACTTTTACAAAAAAGTTTATTTTTGGGTCTTGGCCATTAATGAGACAATTTTCTTTTGTTTCTAGTTTGAATACATATGCTTTGGTTGGGACAACCTTGCAAGATGAGATAGTGAATTGTGCAAACATTTGTGTTACAAATCATGAGGACTACTTAAAGGATCTGCCTAATAGAGATAGGAGATTAATAGCATAGATTAGAAGGAAATACATTAAGGGTGCAGAGCCATGGCACCCTCTTACTCACAGATATCTTGGAAAGCCTCTATAGAATGTGAGTGGTTGTTATGATGCCATCATTTATTAATGGTAAGGTTTTCTTCTTTGTTGCATGCTTTAAATCTTTGTCGATGTTTTAGGTTCAAATCTCACAATCATTAAACAAGAAGCTCGAGCAGGCAAGGTTGATATTATCTGGTGCCGAGATCAATAAATTGAAGGAGATGGAGATAGAGCAATTGGCCTCAAGATATGGTGATATAATTGGGAAGGTGAAGAAAAGTTTTCACTACCTTTTTGGAGAGTTTTCAAGGAAAGCATGATTAATGTGTGGTTGGAAAGGTTCGATTGCAAACCTTTAAAAAAAAAAGAAAAATTTGTGTCTCCATGTGCCTGTGTCCATGTGCCATGTTTTTTTTTGTTTTACATTCTCAATATAATTGACCCTACACATGGTGATGACTGGCATTCCAAAGTATGATCTCTAAAATGGGGAGCAGATAGCTATGCTACATTGAAGAAGTTAAACCTGCTTTCCTTGTGTGATATTCCCATCGAGTCTAAAATCTATTGGTTGTCTTTGTTGGAGGCGAAGAAGACCACTAAAACTATGTTTGACCTTGCTCAAGAAGATCACATATACAGATAGTAAGTTGTAGCCTTCTTTTGCACTTTGGCTTCGCTCTAGCACACTTTTATATTAGATTTATCCATTTTCTTTTCATGAGTTCTCGTTTGACATGTGTGTTGTGTTCATATTTGTTTTTGTTGTGTAGTTAGATTTGGAGAGAAGTGACTCTGGATAAAATATTGCATAGAGCTGAAGAGCTATTGAGAGATTTTTAGGAAGCTCCTGCTGGTGTTATAGTCCCCGAAGATTGTTTATTGTGAAACTACTAAAGAGGTGAAGATTGAGAAGAGGAAACACTTGTTTCCTTTGGAGACTCATGGAGAGACAAAGGATAGAAAGGGTGATGCAACTGCACTAAAAACAAGCTTCATTTAATCCAAATGGTGGCCCAAAGATTAGTCTATAGGTAACATCTTGTGTGTGTATAATCTTTTTGTGAGTGTAATGGAATCTTTTCTTTTTCTAAGTTTATTGCCACAGGTGGAAGAAAGCTAATGTGATTTGTGTGCATGTAAATACATGCAAATACTTTGTTTTCTTAAAGATAAAGGTCGTTTGTACACTATGCCCATTAGAGCAAAGCAGTGGTTGATGATTACAAATGCTGCCACTATTATGTCAGAGATAAAAAAATTTAATGGTGGATAGACCTAGAGAGGGTTCACGTGTTGGAGAGGGAGAAGAAGATCCATGCAGAGGTTTCGAAAGAGCAACCCAAGGTCATTGTGGAGAAGGCAAATGAATCAATGGATGGAGGTAAGAAAATCATGCTTGCCTTTTATGCATACTTTGTGAGTATTTCTCAACAAATACCTCTAACTTAGTTGTCAAAGGTCGTGGATTGGAAAGGGAATTCAAAAGAATGGTGATATAGTCAATGATGATAATGATGCTGGGGGGTCTGAAAATACAGCATCCGGACATGGTGAGTGCCATTTATAGCATGTCAGCTCCTTGTTTCTTCTTTTTTGCAGCCATCGCTTATTTAAAATAATTCTTTTAGGTTTAGGTGTCGATGAATCTAGTGGTGTTAATATAGACAAGGTCATTTCAAAGCAAACAACCACCTACGTATATCAATCAGATCGTACGCTTGGAGAGGATTTCTTAGGGGATGATCCCAAGTGTTTGGCTCTAGTTGGTGACTACATCGTTATTGGTAGAGATTTTTCAACAAGAATGAAAAATCCAACATACACGAGTATTCATGAGTATATACAGAGGTGTCTGCCCATAGGGTCGAGAGTTTGCTAGGAAGGGGAGGTCCGTGTCTTGGGCAGCAGATTTTTTGTTTTTGGACCTCCCTCTTAGAGGTATTCTACTTGGGGCCATGTCTAGGTCTCCTTGGGACACTATCACAGAGGACCATGTGTGATATGGAGTTTCATTGGCTGCATCGACACTCTTCGATTTAGGGTGGTTTCTGATTTTACCGCTAGTTTGGTAGCTCAATAGGACATAATTATGTCTTTTCAAGGGCTTGTTAAAAAATCAGAGAAGTGTTTTTGCATTACTCTTCTAAGGCATGTGTTCATGAATGTGGAAAACCTTAAAAATTTATTAAAATGATAAAAATAACCATAAATATAATTAATAAATCACCATCAGTAGAAGTATATCCACCCACTGTAATCCAAACAAGTTACACATCAATAGAGGTATATCTAGCACTATAATCCAAACAGGTTACACATTTACAAAGTACGTTCCTACATGCAAGAAAAAAATGATATCGACTCATGATAAACTTCTCCTAAACCTTACATAGTATTCAAGAGATGAGAGATAGAATTTTCATGATTAAAAAATTTATTGCATTAGTAATTAATTCAATTAAATTTACTTCTTAGAATCTCTTTTTAGTTGTTGAGTCTTTGACACCTAAAATACGACAATAGTGTGAGCTTATATGGTGATTTACTTTAGTTATACTAATAAATCAATGTCTCCACTAAAGTAATCGATCAAGAATACATATTTCAATATTTCAATTTAGTTAGAAGATAAGGTCATGGTCTCAACTTTCAAAACTACATTGATAACAAAATAATGTATATGAACTCTTGCTTATATTTGGATCATCCAATGAGAAACTTATGAAAATAGTATTTATTATTATATAAAATAACTAGATATTTCACTTAAGGTCTTATGAGATGTTTAAAAATGTGTGAAGTAGTCTCTTATTCTATAGTAATAAATATGGTTCAAGATTTGTAAACTTTCGTTTAAAACAAAGTGCCTATTGGCTCTCACAAAATGCACCAGCAAAGCATAACATTGTATGGAATATGTGTGAAAGATTTGGTCCTAATCTATGATTATTTGGTTAGCTATAAAAATCCTTAAAGTTAATTATTTTTTTGAGATAGCTAAATACCAGAGAATTTTCATTAAGACCTAAATTTTGGAGTTCTATTTGATTGTTTAGCCTAAGATGGATTGTATTACACCATATATATGTTTATGAAGCGATGCATATCCAAAAACTTTCGTCTAAAACAAAGTGCCTATTGGCTCTCACAAAATGCACCAGCAAAGCATAACATTGTATGGAATATGTGTGAAAGATTTGGTCCTAATCTATGATTATTTGGTTAGCTATAAAAATCCTTAAAGTTAATTATTTTTTTGAGATAGCTAAATACCAGAGAATTTTCATTAAGATCTAAATTTTGGAGTTCTATTTGATTGTTTAGCCTAAGATGGATTGTATTACACCATATATATGTTTATGAAGCGATGCATATCCAAAAACTTTGAAAAGTAATGAGAAATTGGTTGATTAAAGCCTTTTATTCAAATATAGTCCAAACAGCTCTGCATTACGACTGTTATTTGGCCTATGAACTCTTATGAAAGTGAAAAGTCTAGAGGTAACCAATGTGATCCTAAAAAATCTCAATTTTCCTTCACTATATACCTCATGATATGAAAAAAGGAAACCTTTGATTTTCACTATCCATGTGTTCTAAATAATTCCATAAATTTGGTTAGTAAATAGGACATAAATATGTCCATGAACACTTTTCTGTCATGTTACCAACCTAGTGTCACAATAGGCATATCAACAAATATAGCAACTCTAGGAAAACATATGCTGCTCCCCACCGCCAACATTGTAGTGAGTGTATTAGTGAAATTACAACACAAAAATAACGTTGTTTGTTGTAAAAAAAAAACTACTACTAGGTCGTTCTCTTAACATAGCTCGTACCCATTTAGAGTTCTCTTCAAGACAATTTTAAAGTTGGTATGATGATGAGACTCTAAATGTTATGCCTTGAGTATAACTTTGTTAAGTTAATTTTTATATGAGCATACTATTCTACATATTGTTCTCGGGATGTAACAGAGTATTAATTCTGACAGATCATTGCGATGCATTAGATGATCTTGATGGCATTCTAGAGGATAGTGTGCATTCGGCTAGTGAGACATCCATTGTACCCCTCAAGATTAGGGCTACCCCACATATGAATTTTCGAGACACCTACAAATGTAGACCTGAGTTCCTAGTGCTAGATGAGTCAGGTAAATCTTTTAGGTCTTGTATTCACAGGGATTTCCATGATTCTATCTCTACTCCTAGCTCTCACAGCATACCTAGCAGCATTCACTTGGGTTTAGTACATATATTTGGGCAGTCAGGCATTTCACATGAGAATAGCGATGACTTTGTTGAGGTGAGGCCTCATAAGAGAAACAGGGTTATGCATATGGATCTAGAGAGCTTTTCATTTGATCTAGATATTAACTTAGATCCATTGTTATTTGAGATAGATCTATCTTGGGATCTAGGCCATATTGGGGCATCATGTACTGGTATAGATCATTCCTATAAGAGTGACCTTAGTGATTTTGGAGATTCCGAGAATGATGAATCTACTTACCTTTCATGTGTAGACACTCTATCGATTTCTACTGACAATGAGGTCTACGGATTTACATTTAAAAATGCTTCTACCTTGATGGATTACACACACATAGGGGATCTTGCACTTGGGGATGTAGTGCATGGTTTGGATCGTGCTTCTACTCACATCGACATAGTAGATTGTGTCTTAGATTGTTTGAGTGGTGCTTTATTAGACGATGGCATTAATTCACAATTGATCATGCACGATGCCAACTTCGAGCTTTGTTCTTTCGGCTCCCACAGGTGTCGACACCAGCCTATGTTCTTTGGGACTGGGACATTTTCTTATGGGTTCATTCTTTGCCACTTTGGGCATATGGTTATCAACTGTGTGACACATCATTTTGATGCACCTATAGCACATCTCGGTCGTGGCATACACAATGGTTCTTGTGCATGGTGACCATTCCACATTCCTGCTAGGAGTGTTGATTCCACTTGGTGGATACCTCATGTTTTGGATTCATACAGTGGCTTACAAGCTTTCCCTTTCGACCTTCGTGCTATCATGACATCGATATCGAGGATCCTTAATGTGTACCTTACTTATCCGTTTGATCTCGGAGGGTACAAGACTAGCTTTGCCATCAACGGTGGTTCCTTAGCCTCTCCATTCACACTAGATCATCACATGACCACTGTCTTGGATTCAAAATGCCTTGGATTTCCCTTTGATCCAGGTGGGAGCTTGTCTAGCCTCATCATCAATAGGAGTCCATTGACCTTTCCATATGATCCGGGCATCGTCAGAGATCACCTTTTGACGATGGGGCAGCATTACTTAATGTTTGACCCAGCTAGTTACACACTCGTTGGGCGAGAGGAGATATGGCCTACCCTTTCGACCCGAGTGGCACGAGATCTATGTCCTTTATCATGCGACTCTTCGGCTTTCCATTCGATCCAAGAGGCCTCTACACCATCTTTGTGACCACCACGATCTTTATTTCTACACTTGGATGTATACGAACGATATGTTCATATTTTGACTTTTGTATATAGCCTCTTGTATATGTATTTTCATGCACGACCACCCTTAGATTTCAAGGACAACATCATGTTAGGAGGGGATGGTTTGTAACAAAGTATTTTTAGGATGTACATGCGCATGCGATGGGCCTAGGCACATGGGCTTAGGGTCATTTACATGTGGGATTAGGCCACATGGACCTTGGGACTATAAAAAGCATGTGTTCCAGGACTATTGTAGCTTTGAACCTTTTGGATACCTTTATGACATTGAGTACCTTAGATATCTTCTCTAGCGTCCTCTCTAATCCAGGCTAAACTAGATGTTGCTTTCTTTCACAGGCCATCTTGGCCTTTTAACAATAGTGCATATTTCTTTTGCTAAATAAACATGTGCCTTAAAATTTGTAATATGTGAAAACTACATTGAAAATAAAGCACCAAGGAAGGTTAATTAAGATGTTGATAACCTAAATTTTGAGCCCATTTCAAGCTATTGCATGATTTTTTTATTTAAAAAAATAGGATTTATAAACGTGTACATGATTATAAATTTAGAACAAAGAGATCATGAACAAAAGATATGTTTACACTTGCGTAATGTAGCGCATTCAAAAATCATGCATGCTCTGTGGACTAAAAGGTTTATTGAAAGTCTGTTGTGCACATTTTAAGACTAGTTAAGACAAAAGGCATGCAAGCCTAATGGAGCACAAGGCTTTTTTTGGGGGGCAAAATATAAGTGAGTTGTTGCATATTTGAAAATAGTGTAAGATGTAAGCTTCATGCAGAACAAGGTCTTGTAAGTGGGCTGCACATCTCAAAATAGTGTAAGGAAAAAGCATGTAAGCTTCATGAAGAACAAGGTGTGGGCAAAGGTACAATATATACAAAAAAGTCTCAAGCTTTGTCTTTTTTGGAAGTGCATTCACACTCGGGAGAGCTTATCCTTATCTCTATTATCTACGTGAAGAAGACAAAGGGGCACATGCGTGGAGTGAGCTTAGCCTACATGTAAGCTATCATAATCCAAAGTTGTTAGGGTGTGCGCCTGTTGGCAAAACCTTTTTACCACAAAGGTGATGGGGTGCAAGTGAAACTCTCTCTTTCTAATATGTTGGGGGGGTGCCTTTTATTAAAAACCAAAGTCCTGTTTGAACACGGAAGTATCCAAGGATACCATGATAGAGAAGAGGGTAAAGAAAAGGCTTTCCATGGCTAGAATATCAACTTGCACGCAGCAGCTTATGGTGGCGTTTTATGTCATTAAGGAACATCTCCCACGTTCGAGATGAGGAGCCCCCCTTCTTGACGGCCTGCTGGGCGGACTCGCGAAGGGCCGCAGCCTTTGCTCTCATTTCCACAGCAACGGGCGTCGACCCCATGAGTCGCCTGATGACCCTCTCCACCTCTTCTCTTCCAACGCTTCCATCCACTTTGGACCTTTTGAACTCCATGCCGGCTTTCCACAAGCTCACAGCAAGGCGCCCATTGGTCCTCCTCTCGCCCACATCCGCCCAGCACAGCATGGGCACACCTAGGGCGACGCTTTCCAACGTGGAATTCCACCCGCAGTGAGTGAGAAAGCCGCCGATGGAAGGGTGGGAGAGCACTTGCAATTGTGGTACCCAAGACACCAGGATACCCCGGTGCTTTGTATTGTTCAAAAATGAAAGTGGGAGCTTTTCTGCATAGCCTCCTTCTACAAAGTCCGGCCGGATTGCCCACAAGAAGGCTTTCTCGCTGGCCTCCAAACCGGCAGCCAGCTCCATGAACTGCTCCGAACTCATGGAAAATATGCTACCGAATGAGATGTACAGCACTGACCGGGGCGACTGGCTGTTCAGCCAGTCTAAGCAACTCGCGTCTTCATTGAAGATGGCCCCTCCCATGGAAGCATCCGGTGCGCTAGCGGCGGTTCCCATGATTGCGGCCGGTAGCAAGGGGCCGATGGCGCGGACGGGAACGGTATCTGCCACTAGCGCCGCCAAGCATTGGTCCTCGAGCTCGTAGAAGGTGTTGAGGACGACGGAGGCCGCCCGCTCCATGGGCTTGAGCTGGCGCGTGAGAAATTGGTATATGAAGTCGCCTGGGTCACTTCTCACAATGATGGGTAAATCGTTGAGATCCATGGGTGGCAGACCAGGGAGACACGACACCATCTCCGTGTTGTTGTCCTCAAACGTGGTGTTGGCAGCTGCGCACAAAATAATATATATAATCAAATCAGTCATCCTTACACTATGTACATAATACTCGATTATTACTCGTCTTTCACGTTGCTGCATCATGCTCTAATGGAAACCTTACAGCCTACCTTTGAAAGTGGGTATCCCCTGAGATATGAGGCCATACATGTGCCATATTACATAGTATACAGCAGCTGAGGATGTCCAGAAGGCTATCCTTGGAACACCCAATTTGTCTGCACAGTCTTGTGTCCACGACATCAGCACATCGGAGATAATGCAGGTGACGGCTGGGCCTTCGTTGTTGAGCTTCTCTAGAAGCTTGTCGAAGGGCTCTGCGAGGGCCTCGGATGCTTGAAAGGCAGCTGCAACATAGCTGGGGTCTCCATGCAGCTCAGGGGGTAAACCCCCAGGAATGTCCACCAGACGAAGATCAAGTGGTTCGGTCGGATTGTTCACAAACTCATGCGAGCTTGCTTCTAGGGATTGCACCAAACGTGCATGATTGTGCTCTGTGTTTACAAAGGTGATAGTAAACCGCCTCAAGGCAGCCAGCTGGTTGCAAAGCTGCATGAGGGGCACTATGTGTCCTTGGGCAGGGTAAGGGACGGCCACTACGTGGATCTTGTCATTGCAATACTCATCATCTAGAGTAAGGTCCTCCATTGCTTCAGGAGAAAGCTAACTAATTACCACCAAAGCAATGCTACAAAGAGCTTTGCAGAGGAAAGATTGATAGTGAAACTGTCCTTTGGAAGCTGAGTCTTATAGGCCAGGCCAGCATGGTGTTGAGAACTAGTGGTCGGAGAAATCACTAGAGTAGGCAAGGCTAGCAGCAATGAGAACTATTGACGGAAATTTCTAGACTTGCTATATCTATTGGTATTAATAATTATGTACACATAAAATAAAATAAGGATACATGGACATAAAGGGTGACCACTCAAAACCGTTGTGCAGATGTATGGGGTATGGGTACTTTTGAAACAGTGCACGGTGCTCCAACACTGCGCGCAGTACGGTAGACCTCATCTTTGTTGGAGAAAAAAGCGTTTCCACGTGCAGCCTTATAAAAGGACCTTCTTTTGCTACGTGCATCGTGGGGGAGAGAGAGAGAGAGAGAGAGAGAGAGAATGTGCCTGTGTTTTGGGGGGGGCCTAATTCTATAATCCCTGAACATTATTTACCCGAGAGAGAGAGAGAGAGAGAGAGAGAGAGAGAGAGAGAGAAGCTTTTGGGTCTAACCGCTAATCCCTCATCATCATTGTGGCCCCTCAACAATGCGGCGACAATGGATAAACCTTTCTCTGAAATGGGTCAGGTACAGACACACACCTGGATCCAAAAGCTAATCCATTAATGAGAGAGAGAGAGAGAGAGAGAGAGAGAGAGACTCTGAGAGACTTCTGATCCTTCATTCTAGAATAAGAGATAACATGCCGCCTAATCACTGCATTATTATCACCCAAGGATTACCCACACATGCAACAATTTACACCTTTATCTAAAGTGGGTCTCTTACAGAATCCGCTGCTTTTCACGACAGAACTTCTTCTTTTTTACTAAAGCATGGTTTTTTGTTTTTATAAAGCTTGTCAAAAAGCAAGGGCCGAAAAGCTGGAGAGGCATGCGACAGAATAGTGGGCAAGCTGGGATCCACTTCCGCATAGTGGCGACGCATGTAAAAACGCTGTCCCATCAAACCCCTCATGGAGATGCATGAATGCTGGTTGGTGTAGTGCCCTAGCTACTTCCGCCTGCATGTAACATGCATGGGTTCTCTTTTCTAACAATATTTTTCTCCAATCCACCAGGCTGAGAATCGAACCTATGACCTCCAATGTTGTCTCACCCGCCTTAGAAATGCAACCATATACGTTTCCATCCCTATCAATACCTACATCATTTCCTATTACTATTTCTTTTAAGTCTAAACATTTATAAATTTGTCTCCATTGCACCCCTACAACCATGCTGCGGCACTTCACTCTTTCTTTTATTAGTACCTTCAGCCAAAGCTAAAGGCACTACAAAAACCAAGCACATGTCTCCTCCCTTCATGGAATGCTCCTCTCTACCTACTCTAGTGCCTCATGATGTACTCGGCAAAGGCTCTTTGAATATCACCATTTCTCAGGTGCATCATCACCAACAATGCCACAAATCCTTGTTTTGTGTACTTTGCTTTGAGTAATGCTAGGACGGTGTACTTGTTGGTTAATGGTTGTACTAGCTCCCCATGTCTACTTCTACTAAAACACTTGGGTATGTGTGCATGTACCCACATATAATTTACCCTAGTATGCTATAAAAAGGATTTAAGACTTGTATTAGAAAAAAGAACTCACCCAAATGGTGAGAAACCTCCATCTCTAAAAAAGAACTCACCCAAATGGTGAGAAACCTCCATCTCTAAAAATGGTAGGTGAATCTCCTAATTTTGATGGTATTTCAAGTTAAGGGGTGCAAAATATAGTAAAGCTCGATTTTTTCTACACATTGAGATATAAGGGAAGATAAACTAGAATTCATTGAGAAGCTTTGCAGTTCTATAATTCTTAAGGGAAGTACTTAGTGCATGGGAGAGACGTTTTCTATCCACATCCAACATTAATGTCAAACTCAAGTAAGATAAAGAAGATGCATAGAGGTTTGAACTATTACCACTCACACAAATTGATGACTCAACCCATTCTCGCCTTTTTCAAATGCTACATGTGATAATGACTTATAAATTGGAAAATATATTATAAGAATATAAACAATAACAGAGAAGTTAATGAAATTTAGTGAATTGATACATTTTTTACTTGGTACATATATGAACAAAGGGCTAGTTATTTTGAGTGAAGACTAAGTCATTATCATATTATGACATCTGATTGTATGATCATCTCTATTAGTGTGTAGCATTCTTAAGCATAATGAATATTCTACCATAAGGATTATTTTCTATTAAAACTAAACCCATACAATCTCTTAATATTTCAAGTCTAAACGAATGGTAAAATCAAAATGTCAAAAGAAGATAAACAAAACATGCACCCCTTTATTTGTTTCTCATTCACTAAGACTGCAAATGCCATAATAACTATATGTAATATTGACTACAATCTTCAACCTCTTCAAATTTTTAATGGGATCTTTGAAAGAGATATTCTAGGTCGAGGGGTCAGAATAGTTAATAAAACTTGAGCAAACGGCATGATTGTAGACATATCATAGGAGTAACTCTTCATGTATCTGAGTTAGATATACATTTTTTATCCTCCCAATCCTTGGGAACATTGCCTTTGAATATATATTAAATAGCACTTTTAGTGTCCCAAGATAGCTTTCTTTAATCACATTAAATTGATGTGATTTTGTACCATCATATATGTACATTTACATAAGTGAACTTATTGATTCTTGCTCATAGATTTTGTACTCACATCACATGTTAAAATGTAATTGTCAGTTCTTGAAAGGATCACTAATATTATATCTCAAGAAGATAAATTTATTTTCACAAAATATGTTATTTTAGTTAATAATCTACATTTGACATTTTATTTATAGATCAAACATCAAATGTCTCTTTATGGCTTGGACATAGTTGTTAGTGCCTACCTAATGAAATTTAAATAATAATCACCATCAGTGTATTAAAAACATATCAAAGGTTAATTAATATTGTGCCATCTATGCCACAAAAAAAGTCTTTAAATATTTATAGTTTCAAAAAGTTAAGAAACATAATTATCTACATAAGACCATAATAACAAATAGTTCATAGTGTGAGCAATCAAATAATGCATAAAGAAATCATGTAATACCAAAAAATGATCTCTAATTATTTACATTACCTTAATAAAATTTACATAATCACTTGGTACAAAAAATTGATCTCTTTTGCCTCAATAAAATTTTACAGATATAGAGAAATCAAATTATCGATATAAAAATAAATGTATCAACAAAATGACATTTTGACTAAAAGAAGCACTAAATTAATTGGTAAAAAATATGTCATATGATTTAGCATGGCATTAAAAGATCTTTTTATTTCAACATTATGACAAAATATTTGATTTGATAGAAAGTTTTGATTTGACTAAGCATAGTAGTATTTGAGAACATGTTAGTATACACTCAATGCTTGCCTCTCAGCATGTTTCTCACATCTTTGTTTGGTGCACATTTGTAAAGGCTCCCATTATGTGGAGAAGCCATTGGTGCACATGTCTTTGGTGGGAGCCTTGGCTTAGACACCAATGGGTTGTTATTGTTGTGACCATTGATGGTTTAGGAGATGATCAGGGGTGCAAGCCTTAGCTCAGACCCAGGATACCTAAGCTCATTATTACTGGGTCGTGGATGATTGGCCACCACCTACTATTAGTGGATGGATACACGGGCAATGACTGCATCCATACCATGTAACCGTCCACGTTGTATACATGTCTACCACACCACCTATAGCACTATATATGGACACATTTATCACAAGCTAAGGTATCCAAAACTTGTGAGTATCCACACCCTCCACAATTAGTACTTTCTCCATCTAGAGTCCGTTTAGATCGCCTTCTAAGCTCTACTTAGAGTACGTGGGGGTGGAAAATACCATCACATTGTACTTGTGATGGTAAAATGTAAATTCTCTATCTATTTCATTATACATTGCACTTTGTAACCACATAGCTGTTTGCGTTATATACGCATCTACGACACCACCTCTCTGCACAACACTATATATGGACAAAGTTATCACAAGATAAGGTATCCAATACTTGTGATGGTAAAATGTAAATTCTCTATCTATTTCATTGTCCATTGCACTTTTTAACTGCATTTAATTGTCTGTGTTATATACGTATCTATGACACCACCTACAGCACTATATATGAACAAATTCATCACAAGCTAAGGTATCCACACCCAATACTTGTGAGTATCCACACATAGTGTTAGATATCCGTAACGCCGCTACGGGCGTTAACACAAGAGGGGACGGCCTCTGGCTCACCACCCAGCCATAGAGGAAGAATGAGGATTGCCCCTCATCCCCCAGGCTATATAGTGTGTGGCCTGCCGTCCACACTAGCCTGGCCGCCCATGACTCCGCATGGGCATCCTCTCCCACTGAACCCCGGACATGGCCATCCGGTCTACCGTCGGCACATGCATTACAGCCTACGTGACATTAACCCCCCCTTAAGAAGAGTTTTCGTCCTCGAAAACAAATTGGGGAAACCTTTTGGAAATTGCACTACGGCGTTCCCAAGTAGCTACCTCCTCATCCCTATCTGTCCATTTAACAAGTACCTCCTGGTACACTTTATGTCGGGTTTGTCTATCACGATACTATAGAATCTTTTCAGGTTCATGTGGTATCTTTGGTGGCTCTATCAAGTCCACCAAAATCTCTGGAGAAACTACGTTTTCTAACCCGTGAACTGATTTCTTCAGTTTACTGACATGGAAGACAGGATGGACTTGAGAACTCTCAGGATGGACTTGAGAACTCTCCGGTAACTCAAGTTTATATGCTACGTCCCCAATCTTCTTAAGGATTTTAAAAGGACCATAATATCTCGGAGAAAGTTTATTACACTTTTCCGTTTTCATGGTTTTTGATTGCGCAGGAACCTTGAGGAATACAAAGTCACCTTCTGCAAAGGTCACCTTTCTTCGTCCTTTATCCGCATAAGTTTTAGCGCGATCCTGAGCGCTACGAATGCTCTCATGTGCAGCTCTGAGCATATCATTCATATCTTCAAGGAAATCCTTGACAGATTGAATCTTCTCCTTTTCTAGGCCTACAGCCATCGGAGATCTCGACTGGAATCCATACATTAACATGAATGGTGTAAATCCAGTCGTCGCTGAGTGTTTGGAGATGTTATAGGCAAACTCCAATAAGGGCAAGTACTCTTCCCAATTAGATTACTTCTTACTAACATAAGAACGCAACATATCCTCTAGAATTTGGTTAACTCTTTCAGTTTGACCATCAGACTCCGGATGATCTGCCATACTTATACTCAGAGTAGTATCAAACTTTTTGAAGACTTCCCTCCAAAAATGATTGTTGAACTTTCTATCTCTATCCGACACTATATCTGCGGGCAGGCCATATAGCTTGTAGAGATGTTCAATAAAGAGTTTTGCCAACTCTGGCGTTTTTACAGTTTTCTTCGTGGCGATAAACTTTGCCATTTTAGTTAACCTGTCCACTACCACCCACACCAAGTCATTCCCTCGACTCGTCGGGTAAACCGGTAATGAAATCCATGGAAATGCTTTCCCATTTCCCTTGAGGAATCTCCAGCGGATGGAGTAGTTCTCCAACCTTAAGACGTTCATGTTTATTGACCTGGCACTTACTGCATTTCAGCACATAAGTCTAGACGTCCTTAAACAAACTAGGCCAATAAAACTGTCTTTTTACTAGTGCATAGGTCTTCTGAATCCCAGGATGACCTGCACTTGGACTATCATGACTTTTTTTAAGAATGTGGACCCGAAAGTCACCAATAGTTGGTACACATATTCTACCCTTGTAGAGTAAGTACCCGTCGTCAATGGAGTAATTAGCATATTTCTCCCCCCGACGAAGTTTATCACTCCCCTTTGAAGCCATGGCAGTCAAAGGTGATGAAGGGCCTACGTCAGAACTCTCCGGCTCCAAACTATACCCAAAAGACACGGGTAGTCTCTCCGGACTAACTCTCGCTTCCCTTCTCGTTGCACCTTCGGCCAGTCTCTCCGGACTAGCAATACGTGCCAACGAGGGAGGTGGTCACGTCTGTGAAGAAGTGTGTACGCGTACAGCACGCCAGACCTCTGTAAAAGATGGATCATACACACATAAACCACGTAGGGGCTCCAAGAAATCATTCTTGAAGACTGTGAAACTAAGTTCATTAAGCTGTGGCATGCGACTAAGTGCATCTGCCACCACGTTATACTTACCTTTCTGGTAACGTATCTGAAGGTCAAACTCCTGTAGAATCTTCGCCCACCGAGCTTTTCTACCCTTCAGTTCATTTTGACTTGAAAGCCATTTCAGACTTTCATGGTCCGTCCGAACCTCAAAAGTAGCACCATATAAATAGTGTCTCCACTTTTTCAGTACATGAACTATCGCTAGTAACTCTCGCTCGTAAGCCGAGTAGTTACGCTGCGCACGATCTAACTTTTTACTCTCAAATGCAATTGGGCGTCCCCTTTGCATAAGTACGGCCCCAATGGCCCCTTTGCATAAGTACGGCCCCAATGGCCTCATTACTAGTGTCTGTTTCCAAAACAAACGGCTCATTTGGATCCACAATAGTCAAAACAGGTGCAGCTGCTACTACGGTCACCTTAAGCTTATCAAAGCTTTTCTGTTGGGCTTCATCCCAACTAATGTTTTTTGTTTTTGACCGTAACTGGTCAGTCAACGGGACTGCGATCTTCGTGTAGTCCTTCACATACTGTCGGTGTAGAACCCCGACATGCCAAGAAAAATATGCAGTTCCTCGAGATTCTTCGACACTGGCCATTTAAGAATAGCCTCTACTTTTTTTGGCTCCATCCGTGTACCATCGACGGATATAATATGGCCAAGATAGTGAATTTCTGTTTCAAAAAATTCACATTTGCTCTTCTTCGCAAATAGTTTGTGCTCTCGCAACAACTCGAACACTAGACGCAAATGCTCTATGTGTTCTTTCTGTGTCTTACTGTATATCATCTAGGAAAACTACTACAAATTTTCCCAGATATGGACGTAAAATGCTGTCCATTAGCATCATAAACGTTGCTGGAGCATTGGTTAGCCCAAATGGCATGACCAAAAACTCAAAATACCCGAAACGGGTCCTAAATGCTGTCTTCGCAACATCTTCTGCTTTTATTCTAACCTGATGATACCCAGATCTCAGGTCTATTTTTGTAAAGTATCTCGATCCATAGAGTTGATCAAACAACTCATCCATGCGTGGCATTGGATACTTGTTCTTAATCGTTATCTGATTAAGAGCCCTATAGTCTATGCACATCCGCATAGATCCGTCTTTCTTCTTTACCAGAAGAATAGGCGATGCCCACAGACTTGAACTAGGCCGAATAAAGCCTTTGTTCAAATATTCCGTCAATTGTTTTTCCACCTCCTATGCCTCAGAGTGGCTTAATCTATAAGCAGGTTTGCTTATAGATTTTGATCCTAGCATAACTTCGATGCCATGGTCTACTTCTCTAGATGGTGGTAAACCATCTGGTAAATCATCAAGAAAAACATCCTGAAATTCCTCTAATAAATTCATTAAAGTATCTACGTAATTTTTCTTTAATGTCTCATTCACCTTGGATTTTTTCTTGTTTGAATCACATGCATGCCAAACAGGGTTTTCAAACAGTGGGTCTCGTCCAAGGTTATTTTGTTTTCCTTGTTTGTGTACGCAAACATCATTTATTGTTTCATCTACGAAAACAGAATTCAAAAGAGGGTAACAAGCATATACCTCTGCTATCTGGTCTCCTGCGGACCGCTGTACACAGCTCCATGGAGGAAATAAGTGGTGTGGCAGGGACAGTACGGTCGCCCTGCAGGGTGATGACTCTACCGCCGTGCTCAAAACATAGCGTATTATGTAAGTAATTCCGAGCTAGACTAGGGCCCCTGCCTAGATATACATCTGCTCTGGCTAAGTGCATGACCTGAAAGTCAAGCGGAGCCTCGTAGTCCTGCATAGATAATGGGACCCCCAATACTACGTTATTCCATACCGTTTTGTCATATCTGTTGGCTAGGCCAACAGTATACTCATGATCACTCCGGGTCTCAGTCAACCCCAACTTCTTGACTAACGAGTAGTTCAAGAAGTTGTGGCTAGCTCCATCATCAATAAAAACTGTGACTCTACGGCCACCTATGGTGCCATACATGTGCACCATGTCATGCGGACCTACAGTAGGCCCACTGCTATGCTTGCTCAAGAACCCACCTCTCCTAGTGTGTGAGAACCTTGCGCTAGCTGATACTTCCTTTGCTTTTGACTGTAGATTTCATGGAAACCTTCAATTCAGATGTCTCTCGTTTATCTTGTGATGGGGGTTGAACTCTTTCTTGGGTGTGCCATTATCTCCTTCTTGTAGGCGATCTCAATGATGAGTGGGAGGGTCAATAGGCGCCTGCTCTGATGGACGTCTGCTACTGTAGTTTCTCGCTGATTTCTCTTCCTTCCATGAATATAGCCAGAGCTTTCAAGCTTGGCTCTTCTTTGAGCTGCTTCTACTCGAGTATATTGCCCAAGCTTCAACTCCTATTCTTTCTCACAATCCAGAAGCTTCATTCTTTGTGCATCTCTTTGATGCTATGCTACCTTTTATAGTGGCTTTGCACTTTGCCATGGCTACCCTTGGTCAAGATTCTCCATGGCACCTTGTTTGTAGTTCGCTTCTGCATCTCGACTTCTTTTCCACAATCAGCTAGCTATATGCACCCCCTCTCGAGTGATTTCTTCTTCTTTCTAATTTTTTTTTGTCATCTGAACAAAGCCATTGCTTCTTCCTACTATTTGTTGCTTGCCTATTGTACTTGCTGGCTCCATACTCCCTGCTATCTCCTATAGCCATCAACACAGTGAGCCTCTTAAACTACTTAATGAGTTCCATGTGTAGCTTCTTTTGTTGCTACACTTGCCTCTGTAAACCTCCCTAGTGTGAGGTTACCCATGACCATCAACATGGCCTTTGAAAGCTCACAAAAGAGCTCCATGTTGCATGCCCTTCTATTTGCATACAAACTTCAAGGGTGCTTTGTCAAGTTTCTCCCATTTGAGAAACCACTAGGTGCATGATGACAACAAAGCAAGCCTTCAATGGCTTCCACAATAGTTTACTTCCCTTCTTAAGCAAACCAATGAGCACCGCCCCTTTCCAATGTGCTCAACCATGGACTTCTTCCAAGCCCATAACTGCTTGTTCCTTCTTAGACAAGCATTACACCTCTTACACTCTTTGCCCAAATGCAAAGAACCATGGGATCCACAAATCCCACACATAGCAACCCTTCTCAAATATGAACATTCTTCCATGCTCAAATACCAAATTAGAGGCAAAAACACCAAAATACCTTCACAGATCTCCTTGGCAGCTTCTCCTTGATGACACTGAAGACTCCATAGCCTTCATACTTGCTGAAATCTACATTTTCAGCTTCTTGGGCAGCACCATAAACTCCAAATCTCCATGGGCATAATCTCTCTCCAAATGCAATACTAATGACAATGAGTGTGCTAATTTTTTCCATAATAAACTGAAAATAATGCTTAATCAAATAAACACATAACCAAGAAATCTATACATAAATATTCACCATGACCAAGAGCCCACCCAAGCTCTGATACCGTTTTCATTGACTCCCTTTGCCTCTAAACTGACCTCTTCCACACCTGTATGTTGTTGTTGTGAATCCTGGGACTGTTACTGCTGCTGATCATAATTCTGATTACCTGTTCGGCCACCACCTTGGCCACATCCACAACCTCTACCTGCACTTGTGTAGAAGACCTGCTTGCTCCGAATTGTTTCTGTTTTGTGAAGACTGTTGATCTTCACCCAAGTTCTTCTCTTCAATGATCAACATTAACACCAAATCTGTGAATTTGGGAATGTTATCCCTAGTCTACATAGATGTCTTGAATGCCTTGTATTGTGGCCTGAGACCATGCAAACACACTTCCACCTTATCATCATCACATCAATAGAAACACCAATTGATGTAAGGGATTCCACAATGCCCTTGATTTTCAAAACATAATCATTCACAGATATATTCTTCTTTTCCACAGTATGAAGCTAATTCTTCAACTTATTTTTTTGTGCCTTAGTGTTGGATTCATACAGCTTTACTACCAAGGTGTCCCATACCTCCTTAGGTGACTTAACATCCTGTATATGCCCAATCATAGTGTCTTGTATGCTGAGATAGAAAGCCAATACATGACTTTCCTTGCTTCTTGATTCTAATCCTTGAACTCTTTTATATCTACAACAGTTGGATTAATCTCTGGTATCTCGGGTGCATCGTCATGTTCACCTTCAATATAGTCCCAGTAACCTTTTCCCATCAGGAAATTTATCAATCTAAACCTCCAAGCATTAGAAGTTATGAAAAGATGCAAGGGGGAAGAGATCTTGAGCTCTTGCAAGCACACACACACTCACAAAACCCTAATAGAGAACACACGAGGTGAGAGGCTGAAAATCTTCTTCTTCTTCACTCAACACTCAACACACCATATACAAAGATAAGAGTACTCACAATATGAAAGGTACTCAACCAAATACATACAAGGGTTCTCTATAGTGTGAACCCAACTAAATGAGCTGGCGCTATAACTATGCCAGTCTCTAGAATGGCTGTCACACAGCCTCTCATCCCACTGGCCGCATATCACCCAAGATCTCACCAACCATGCCAGTGGTATAAGTGTGGGACCTATCCTCCAGGCGGGTCATCAGTGTCCATCGCCTCACTAGATGAGCTCGATATCTCAACACTCCCCCTCGAGCTCAACTCCATCTCATGTACACCAAGCGAAGCCCTGAATCTATGGAGTTTCTCTGTACCCAATGCTTTGGTGAAGATGTCATCTACCTGATCCTATGCGCTGACATAAACAAGGTCAAGGTCTCCTACCAAGACCTTCTCTCTGACAAAATGGTAGTGGACCTCTATATGCTTCGTATGAGCATGAAAAACTGGGTTCCTGGCCAACTGTATACTACTAATGTTGTCAGAGAAAATGACAACTTGTCTATCCACTGATAGACCCAAATCTGCAAGTAGCTTTCTCAACCAAGCTATCTCACATGCTGCCATAGCACCTCCTCTGTACTCGGCCTTTGTACTAGATAGGGCAACCGTAGGTTGCTTCTTGCTGCTCCAAGTCACAGTAGCACTCCCCAAAGAAAACATGAAGCCACTAGTAGATCTTCTATCTGAGATACTACCAGCCCAATCAGCATCTGTGTACCCATGTACACATATCTCTGTCCCAGTTTCATAAAACAGTCCACAATGCAAAGTAGACCTCACATACCTCAGTATGTGTCTCAATGCATCCAAATGCGGTTTCCGTGGAACCTGCATAAACTGACTCACCAACCCAATAGCATAGCTCAAATCTGGTCTGGTGATTGTCATGTAGATCAAACTTCCTACTATGCGCCTATACATGGTAGGATCCTCCAAAATCTCTCCTGAATCTGCACTCAACTTGCCATTCTGATCCAATGGCACAGAAATAGGCTTACAGCCTGTCATACCATACTTGGATGTCCAAGCCATACTATCTTTGCAGTAATCCAATACCATCATGTGGTGACCTAATCACCTCAATGCCCAAGAAATATCTGAGCTCACCCAGATCCTTCATCTCAAACTTCTGTCTAAGCAAGATCTTTACATCAAAGATCTCTGCATCATGGTCCCCCGTAATGATCAAGTCATCTACATAGATGACAACAAGCACAACCCCTCTATCACCATGTCTCACATACATCGAGAAATCTACATTGGCTACATGAAAGCCAATAGTGACAAGATATTCAGAAATCTTGTCAAACCATGCTCGTGGTGCTTGTTTTAAACCATACAAGGCTTTCTTCAACCTGCAAACATGCTCGGGGTGACTCACATCCTCATAACCAGGTGGCTGCAACACATACACTTCTTCCTGTAAATCCCCATGCAAGAATGCATTCTTTACATCCATCTGATGTAAAGACCATTACTTTGACGCAGCCACTGCTATCACAACTCTCACTATTGCCATCTTGGCAACTGGGCTGAAGGTTTCCTCATAATCAATGCCATATGTCTGCGCATATCCTTTGGCTACCAATCTAGCCTTATACCTGTTTATGCTTCCATTACTGTTATGTTTTACTTTGTACACCCACTTGCATCCAATGGCTTTCTTGCCTTCAGGCAATTGCACTAAATCCCAAGTCTCATTTCCATATAGTGCATCCATCTTCTCATCCATAGCTTTCTCCCAACACACATTTCCAATAGCCTCATCAATGCATGTGGGCTCTACAACCTGCACAACCTTTGCCATATATGCATAATGATGTGCCACATAACCATCATAGGTAAACCTCTGCACAGGGTTTTTCACTCTCCCAGATCTTCGCAGCTTTTCATTCATGGCTTCCATAGCCTTCTTTACACCAAGTGTTCTCATAGCTGGGATCCCAAGCTCCTCATCAAGGCTCATCTCTGAGCCACTAGACTCTCCATCAACATGAGAATGTCCTGCAGAAATGTCAGGCATACCAAGGGGCTCAACCACTTTCTGTTTTCCTTTACGTGATGTACTAATCGCATTTGCAGGACTGGTATTATGACGCAGCTTGCCACTCCATGGTCTATCAACAGACCCACTAGATGAGGACTCTCCTGGTCCACTCAAAGACTATGATTGCTGACCTGCATTCTATGCAACCACACTTCCACTCACATCAACCCCAACAGCTTCTTTTTCAGCAGCATACCAGCTGCTCATCTCATCAAAGAAAACATCCCTGCTTACCCTCAACTCACGTGTAGCAGGGTTATAACACCTGTATCCCTTTTGCTCAAGCGAATATCCAATAAACACACATTTTTCAGCTTTTGGATCCAGCTTAGTTCTCAGCTCATCTGGCACATGCACATATGCAATGCATCCAAAGACTTTCAGATGAGACAAATCAGGTTTTTTGCCAGTAAACCTCTCCTCTGGAGTTACATCATGTATGGATGCAGTTGGAGTCCTGTTCATGATGTATACTGCTATAGAAACAGCCTCAGCCCAATAGCTATGCGGCATATTCTTCTCTTCCATCAATGCTCGTGCAATCTCAGTAATGTGCCTGTTTTTTTGCTCAGCAACTCCATTTTGCTGCAGAGTGTATCTGCATGTAAACTGTCTCCGAATACCATTCTTCTTCAAAAATTCAGAGAACTCATTGGAGAAGTACTCTCCCCCTCTATCTGGCCTTAGGCACTTTACACATTTTTCTGTTTGCTTTTCAACCAAAACTCTGAAATTCTGAAAGTGAGTGAACACCTCACTCTTCTCCTTCATGAAATATACCCACACTTTCCTTGTGTGGTCATCAATGAATGTCACATAATACCTGCAGCCTCCCATAGACATGGTCTTCATAGGACCCCATACATCTGAATGCACAACATCTAGTGCATTTCTGCTCACATATCTGTTACGTGGAAATACATGCTTTGTTTGCTTTCCAAATTGAACACCATATTGGGGAATATGGGAA
This sequence comes from Cibotium barometz, assembly GCF_041138505.1. Taxonomy (NCBI): domain Eukaryota; kingdom Viridiplantae; phylum Streptophyta; class Polypodiopsida; order Cyatheales; family Cibotiaceae; genus Cibotium; species Cibotium barometz. The sequence continues at coordinate 25,839,147 of NC_141064.1, read as the reverse complement.
TTTCCCACAAGTTTGGGACACGTGGTCAAAAGTTTGGATTAACCATAACTTGAACACCACTAATCCAAAATGAGCGCTTTATAGCTCTTTAGATTCCATTTTTCAAGCGCTTTCCAATGCTAGGTCATATGATAGGGTTTTGAGAAACTTACAAACATGTTATCCATGTCCCCCTTTTTTAAGTATTCAAAAATGGGAATTGGGAAATTCCCAAATTCACTAATATGGTGTTATTGGCATGCTTCACATATTCTCTGCATACCTTCCACTTTAAACTTTGGCAGCCCTGTCACAATTCCTTTAGTTTGCATAGACTTCATTCTCTGCACATTCACATGTCCAATTCTTTTATGCCAAATGTCTGTGTCTGCAACAGTTCCTGAACCGTTTACAAACATCGCAGCACTCATTTCAGACATGTCTACATTCAATGTAAACATTCTGCCCACTCTGTTGCCTTTTGCAACCAACCTGCACTTGTCTTTAAAGTCTTCAACATAACAACCATCAGGGTTAAATTGAACCTGCAAACCCTGCTCAATCATCTCACCAACTGAAACCAGATTCTTTGTTATGTTCGGAACGTGAAGTACATCTGCAAGGTACTTCACTTTGCCATCCTGCATAGACAATGGCACATCTCCAACATGGGCAATTGGATGAGCAGTGTCATACCTTGTTTCCACAAAACCTGGTCTTTCAAGGTTTTTCATCTCCTTGAACCACTCCCCATGACTTGTCATGTGGTTCGAAGCACTGCTTCAACGTTTTCAGACATGGCATTCACGACATGCTGCATAACAAACAACCTTTCATTATCCTCATTGTTTCTGCTTGAGGATGCATAGTTGTTCTGTTGCACTTTTCCATTTTGCATGTCAGCCTGCTTCTTATAACATTCTGCCTGCACATGTCCAAGTTTACCACAATAAAAGCATTCACGTGCATCATTATATTGCCTTTGCCAATTTCCACGTCCTCTTTGACTCCCCCTGCCTCTCTGAATTTGCCTCTTCCACCTGTGTGTTGTTGATGTTGTTGTTGTGTATTCTGGGACTGTTGTTGTTGCTGATGCTGACCATAATTCTGATTACCTGTTCGGCCACCTTCTTAACCACATCCACGGCCTCCTCTACCTCGTCCTCTTCCTGAACTTGTGTAGAAAGCATGTTGCTTTGAACTGTTTTTGTTTTGTGAAGACTGTTGGTCTTCACCCAAGCTCTTCTCTTCTATAATCAGCATAGACACCAAATCTGTAAAGTTGGGAATGTTTTCCCGAGTCTGAAGATGTCTTGAGCGCCTTGTATTGTGGCCCGAGACCACGTAGACAGACTTCCACCTTATCATCATCATCTACTGACACACCAATAGATGCAAGGGATTCCACAATACCCTTTATCTTCAATGCATAGTCATTCACAGACATGCTCTTTTTCTCCATAGTATGGAGTTCATTCGTGCCTTGGTATTTGTTTCATAGAGTTTTACCAAGGTGTCCCACGCCTCCTTGGGAGACTTCTCATCCTGAATGTGCCCAATCATGGTGTCCTGTATACTAATGGAGAGCCAATACATAACTTTCCTGGCTCCTTGGTTCCACTGTTTAAACTCTTTCACATCTGCAGCCAGCAGTCGGATTTATGTTCGGTATCTCCGGTGCCTCTTCATGCTCACCTTCTATGTAGTCCCAATAGCCCTTTCCCATCAGGAAATTCATCAACCTAGACCTCCAAGCATGGAAGTTATTCTTATCAAGCTTCTCAGCCACAATCTGGGTTATGCCATCATTTGACATCTTGCCAGACACACAAATTTACCAGAAACAGCACTCTGGTTTGTCCTGCACAAACTGCTGTATTTCCTACAGCGGTACTGTAGTACTCTCAAATGTCACAACCAGTGACTTCAATATGCATACATACACCCAATGGCAACTGTTGACCTCTTTGCAGCACCCACAGTGTCTGCACAGCCAATCTGTCTTCCTGTAGTTCTTAAAACAGAGTTCTGCAGAGAATCGATGACTTACCCACAGTGCTCGAAATCGCCTGCTTTTTGAAAAACGGAGGTCCAGACGCGCCCGAAATGCGTTTTCGGCCGAGAAAATGTTGTCCGATAGGACGGTATAGTTGCCCTATAGCTTTACCTGGGCTTGACATCTCAACATTAATGAGTTCATTTCTATAGGGAGTGTCTTCCTCTTGAAAGGGAAGTGATCCTCCTCTGGTTTTTATATTTAGGTTGCTTTTTTAGGTTTGACATTATGAGGTTCAATCACAACCAGTGATCCTGTATGACACTCAATAATGCTAAGCATGCTCTCCTGAGCTTTCTTTTTGCGTTTCGCATATATCATGTGATTATGATTTTCAATTTGGGATGGTTGGGAGGGTTCTATTTTCAAGATTGGTCTAAGAAGTACACCTAGTGACGAATCAGAACTTGGTTCATCCTCACTTAACGATGTACTAGAACTTGTTTCATCTTCTGACTTTCCTTGGATTGTCAGGTTTTCATTATGTTCGCCCATGTGGCGAGAACAAACTTACTTTCAGGCTTTTGCATTCTATGTCGCACATGTAGGTTTTGTGGTTTGATAGTTTCAAGATTGGTCTAAGAAGTACACCTAGTGACGAATCAGAACTTAGTTCATCCTCACTTAACGATGTACTAGAACTTGTTTCATCTTTTGACTTTCCTTGGATTGTCAGGTTTTCATTATGTTTGCCCATGTGGCGAGAACAAACTTACTTTCAGGCTTTTGCATTCTATGTCGCACATGTGGGTTTTGTGGTTTGAGTGGTAGCCTTTGAGGTGGATGCTTCCACATCATGTGTAGCTTTTAGCTCTTTTGGGGTTATGTCTTCAAGAGGCTCTTTTCCCTTGTCCCTCCTCTATCCTTTATTTCAACCCTTGTTTCGACAGTTTGTTGCTCCTTGTTTTTCTTGGGTTTAGAAGGTTTTGTTTTCTGTTTTAGTCTCTGCTTTAAAATGTGCTCTTCTACCCATTTCGAAGTGTTTTCTTTTGCATTCTTTTTTACTATTTCTTGTGTCTTGGATTGTAAGCATGTAAGCAGATTCAAGGGTACCATGGACAATTGCCTTTTTTTTTTTGCACACTCAAGATGTTAAGAGTTGTATTTTTTGAGACAAGTTGCCTCAAAGTTGCAATGAGGCAACTTGTCTTGGGAAACCTTGAAATATGTGATTGATGCCAAATCATTCACATATGGGTTGCAAAGTGTCACTTATGGCCCATGGGCATGGAGGTATTCCAAACTGTGCCTTTTGCCACTTTGTGTGTCCACAACAATAGAAACACTGAAGTGCATGCTTAACTACTTCCTCAACAATTTCTATCCTTTGGACTATTTTTTCTTGGGACACGGGAGATGGAGGTTTTAAGTTAATTGTAGATGAATTGAGACATTGCGATGTGTCATGACTAAAGGTTTTGCAATATATACAGTACAAAAAAATAGGTGCCTTTTACGCACAATGGGGATTTGTATAGACGTAGCGATTGCAATGAACACAAGGTATTTCGTCCATCACTTGGGGGACATACTATTTTTCGAGCTAAAACCCACGAGTTCCTGAGCTAAGGTATCACAAAGAGGAGAAATTACTAACTTTTTAATAAAAATCACATGATCCCGCTAGCATGTTTATCCAAGAAATATGGATATATTATTAAATTATGTATTTTTTACATTCCAAGAAAGAAACATTGATAATACATGATGGCTAGAAAACAAGCACAACTCAATATTAGGAATTACATGTGAGGGTGGTATATGTAAAGGAGATCATGCACATGTAAGAGACTCCTATCAATTCACTTAAGAAAAAAAAGTAGGAAGGACAAGGAGTTCATGGGTTTGTAGAGGAGATCATCCCTAGATACATAGTAGGATAGACTTAAGTAATGTCATTGAAAAAAACATAAGAAATGGATTATAAACTTATCCAATCATAGATTTAGATATTTATTTTCTTTAATTCATATTAAATCATTTTTTATAAGATTTAACCCATTGAATGTGCTCAAATGGAATTTTTGCTTCGATTTGAGTGGTTGGATGACTATATTTGAACATTATGTGAGAGTTATGGCAATTTTGAAAAGTTATCCCAAGTACTTTCACCAGCGAAAGTACTTGGGCTTGCCTTCTTTCACAAGATATCCCAAGTATTAATTTATCTAGAGAAAGTACTTAGACTTGCTTTCTTTCACACCAAGTTATCCTAGTTCATGTGCATGCAAAGGAGATCTTGCTATCTTAGGGACTCCTCTTTAAGTACTTTCCCTAAGGGGAAAGTAGAGAGGAAAAGGATGTCATGATAATGTAATGGAGAATATAGCCATGCTAGGGACTCTTTCCCCTAGGTACTTTCAAGAAGTAAATAGGAAGGATATGGAGGTCATGTGTGCTTGTAGAGGAGGCCATGCCAAGAAATTCTATTGAGCATGTATCCCCACTGACCCTTTTTTATGGGATGTTGCATGATTTCTTGGATAAATATATGAATTAATACATGTGGAAAATTATAGCTCGGCATTTTTAACTTAGAGGTTTTAGCTCAGTAAATGCGCATACCCATCACTTAGAGAGGCATTAAGGATATTTGATTTTGATGAAGCTCATCCTCTCTTGGAGATGTTAGCTCAAAGCTTTTAAGCAAGGCTTTATAGAATTCAAGGAATGACAATTCCGAGATCAATTTTTCTTTAGCCATTACTTCACTTGGTTTAGATGAGGAACATCTCGTATCGTGATCATCCTCCATCATGTTGTCATCCAAACGTGTCTTTACAACATTGATCGAATGTTTTCGGATTGGATACAATGATCAAGTTGTGTAAGATGTTATTATTTAAGCCCACCATGAAACATATCTTCAATTGAGCATCGTTTAGTTTCTCCCATGGCTCACATCGTGAGGCCAAGATTTTTATTCGAAGGATAAAATCTAATGGTTTCATTTTGTTTCCACTCAATTGAATAGAGTTCTTTCGTTGCACTCTACCGATCACCTTGTCTTGAAAAGCCATCATTGGATAAAAGCTATTTTTAGGTCCTAAAGTTTGTCTTAATCGTTAGCATCAATGTGACGAATCATCGACTAGCCTTTCCCATTAAGCATAGGGTCAACATGTGTACCTTGGTGGGGTAGTTTGGATTTCCAAAGTCTTCGCATAGTTGTTCAAACATTTGTATGAATTAAATAGGAACAGTTGTTCCATCATATTTGCCCATGATTTTGGAAATGTGTACGGTCGTGTTTTTGTATGTGTGGGGGTAGGGACTCACTTACATCCACAGATCTTCTCACCCATCTGACAATGTAACTCTTGAGCCCTCAGATGAAGCAGAATCAAACTCGTCTATTGGAGACCTTGTTACATCACGATATGAGTGATTCTCTAGGTTGACCCTTGTGATGACAGAATCATGTCGGAGGTACAAATAATTGTATCCCCAATCTTGAATCATTTGAAATTGTCGCATGAATGGTCTACCCAATATCACTTCATAGTTTGGATACTTTCCAAAGTCCACTACTGCAAATGTGTGCTCATATTCAATCCCACATGTGGTGACCATGTTCTCTAATAGCACAATGGGATGTTCTAAGCTTCCATCTGCCAACTGCAAGCGCATCCTTGTACTCCTAATAGCTGGTTTGCTCCACTTCTCCCAAATGGACCTTGTCACAATGCCCACTCCTGCACCACTATCAAGTATTGCAGTTGAAGCTACTTTTTGCACTTCTAATGGGAGGGTAGCATTTCCCTGATCGTCCTCACAAAATTTTCCTACTTTATTGATAGGAACTGGCATAACATGCTTTGTCTCAGGGTGTATAGTACATTGATGGTGACCCTTTTGTAGCAATACCTGCTCTGACAAACATGTGGCAATATCATTCCACAACTCTGGTCGAAGGTTTATCAAATCAAGCAAAGGTAAGGTACAAGCCACTGGTGCTGACAAAATAGCTTGCACGATACCTATGTATGGAGGGTATCCTCAAGGTTTGAGAACAGTTCTCATATTCTCCCAAATAAGATGGTAAGGTTTTCATTGTATGCTTACTTCTAGGAGAAACAATTGTTTGAACTTCCTCCTGGATGCTTGGGCGTCTAAAGTTGTTTTCTGTGCCCCTAGTAAAATCCACTTCAGAGAATGGAGGTGAAATAATAGAGGACATATTCTCATTAACTTTCTCATGAACTGCTGTCCACATCTCATTTGCCATGTCCTCATTAGCATCAATAACTTCATCATTGCATGGGAAGACAAGACTAGGTGGTGGCAGAATGCCTTCTTTCAATGGGGTGTCAATTGGTGCAAACTTCTCGCTATGAGCTTGTGAGATTAGCTCACTTTTCATTTTCCAACTTGATGACACTTCTGGTATGGTTTCTAATGTTGGCTTAAGAGAGGTTGGGCCCCAAGGGATAGATGGAGGTGGGCCCTGAAGTATTGATTGAGCTTCCCTAATGAGTTGCTGATGTACAGCTAGATTGATCTTCTCCTCACGAGGGTTTGGGAATTCTTGAAGCTTCTTGGGTAGCTCAAATAAAGCTGCAATGCAACTTCTATGAGCATCAATGATGGCATCTAGAGTCTCGTTCACCTTATTCACAAAAACAGAACCCCCAGAACTATCCTCGGTTGTACTAGCCTCATCTTGTTTAGCACTAGGCCCAAGTTGAGGTTGATGCTCCTCATGCACTTCTTGGGATGTAAAAGCTTGATCCTTCATGTTTTGTTTAGAGACTTCTTGAGAACTAGTGGATGCACTCTTAGTTTGCTTGTTGCGGTTCTTTTTCCTCCTAGTGGTCCTTTTTCTATTGGAATGTAGGGTCTTGTCCACTAGATTTGCCTTTGCATCCCTAGTTCGAGGTGTCTCATCAGTTGTCTCATCGGTCTATATTTCGGCATTTCGTGTCTGTGATCTAGTCATGACTCTAAGTGTGGCACGACATCCTCATTCTCTGATGAAGGTGGCAATGGAACTGCCTCTACAAAGTTGAGTGAGACCTTTGGTTGAGAGGTGCCTTCCTCATGTGGTTTCAGCAAACAATCCTTTGGAAAGTGTTCTACACAACACCCTAGGCAATATCTTTCAATTGGTGGAAACTGTGGTACAGTTGTATTGGATCGAGCTGCTTGCCTTGGGCGATGTGGACAATCACGTGCCCAATGGGGTTCTCCGCACTCATAACAGGGGCCCATTAGTTTGGCTTCTACTTTCCTTTGCTGCCATTGACCTGAGGAGCCTGGAGTCCTAGGTTGGTAGCTGCCTAGCAACATCAAAGAATTTTGTTCCCCCGGTTGAGGCTCCAGTGCTTGGCTTGGATATGCGAGACTTTCAAAGAGATTTTCCTTGGATGAATATGATGCATATTCCTCCTCCACATAGCTTGGGTTTACCAAGTCTCTACACATATTTGAATTGTCGTAGTCAACAAACCTCACAGGAGCAGTCCCAGGAGCAGGAGGTTGAGCTCCAAGTACAGGTCGTGCTTGCTCTTGTGCCATCGGTGGTTTACGTTCAAAATTAGTATGCTGTTAATGCATTTGTGGAGCCACTGCACCCCTTTGCTGCTCATGCTCCCGTCTCATTCTTGCAATGCGAGTACATTCCTGTGTGGTGTGGGTATAATTCCAGGCACAGGCCTGGCACCACTTCTTTGTGGGTTGGTTTGTGACTAGAGGAGAAAAGGTATTACATTCTTCGGTTTTATGGTTACCGCCACACAAAGATGAGAACCTATAGGTAGTACACTCCTCATTTGCTGCTGCTGTTGTTGTGGCTGCATGGGTGGGCGATAGGTTTGTCCCAATCTCCTTAGTACTAGGTTAGCTATCTGGTCTGGATTTACTATTGCGCTAGACCCTGAACTTTGGTCATCACCCCACTGATCTCTAGGTTGCACCTCAGGTCCAGTACCATTTTGGAATTTGAAGTTATGTGTGAAATCCATAGCATCATGGCAACACTCATTGAAATTTGTATGCTTCTTTGCATAGAGATGTGTGTGCAGTGTTGAATTTTTGAGTCCTTTTAAGAAGAGAGAAATTAATCGACTCTGGGTGGGCTTCTCATCTTCTGGGCAGCAACGATTAATGTACTGCTTCATCCTGTTTACACAGTCTCTAACGCTCTCAGTCTCGCCTTGCTTGAAAGAGTAGATGTTTGCTACTATGTCATGTTGAATCCCCATCAAGGAAAAAGCAGCAATGAATCTCTCTTCCAAAACTCATAAAGAAGATTTGTCTGAAGCCTCTAGTGCCTGAAACCAAGCCAGGGCCTTTCCCTCAAGAGTGAGCCCAAATCCTTCAATTTGCGTATGCTTGTCAGTCACTTGCTCAGCTCGAACTGCTTGCCTAAATGCTGCTACATGGTCATATGGATCTCCCGACCCTTCGTACTTATTTACCAGTTTCTGAAGAGTTGATGGCCTTATCTTGAATACTCATCATCGGGCCTACGGCCTCTCACTCTTAGTGGGAACTGTTCCTCTCTTTGGTAAGATGGTCCACATGCATCCCAAATTGGTGTGGGTCCCCTATTACCTACCTCACCAACCCCCTCCAAAGATCTTGTTACCCGCATTTCAGGAGGTGCAGTTATGGGAGGCCGAGTTGGCTCCCCTACCCTCCGATTGTCATAGTGAGAGAAACATTGTTGTGGTGTGATCTGTGGTCGCACTTTTGGTGTAGGATAATATCTTGGTGCTAGAGTTGGGCTACTTGCAGTGGTCCACTTTGATGTTGAGGGTCCCTCTCTAGTGAACTCTCTTAGGGGAGGAGCAACAGTTTCTCCAAGAAAGGCTGTCTCTCCTGGTTTAGCTGTATTAGTTGAGAACACTTCCATGAATAATGGTTGTCTTCTCCACGTGAGCTCACGAATCTCCTTCCAATCTAAGGTTCGGTATTCATTGGCCCATTTATCAACGATTCGGTTCTTGTATCCTACAAGCTTCTCGACTACCACCATAAGTGCTAGAGGAAGATCTAGCTCTGGCAATCAAGTTGTGGCATAATATCCTTCTAAAGAGTCCTTATAGATCTCTTGAAGTGGGTCATCCTAAAAGACCTTTGTCACTGGAATTTGTCGTACAAACTCCCATTGGTTCTCAACCCCCTGATCCATTTTGCTCTTGCCTTTCCTGTCCCTTTCCAAATTTAGATCTACAAAAAGTAAATCATCTATGGATGGTTTTGAGGACTGGGCATTGGATGGTCCAGGCATGTCCGGCTCAATGAGCCAATCATCTCTAGACTCCCTTGCTCCGGAAGGCTTTGATAAATCTAGGAACTCACTCTTAGAGAGCTCTCCTAATTTGTCTACATTCTCTGGATAATAGGTGACTTCATAGCGAACACCATCTCCACCCATGTACATGCTACCCTGGTCATTGACTAGAGGTGCTCTATCAAGCTCTGAGAAAAAGTCTGCAATCTTAACGAGATACCGTTGTTGTGGATCCCTAAAGATCTCAGCTCCTTGAGCATTCGTGTGGACATATTGAAGTCTCACATTGAGTGGTAACCCCATGATTTTGGCTTCAAATGGATTAAAAGATCTTCTGGGTGTCCTATTTGGGGCTAAGGGATGGCCCTAGGTTGTCCATAGACAATGAGCTAGTTGTCCTTGAAAGGGTATCAGATTGGGATTCGGAAAAGGTTTCAGCAATATCTGCCAAATTTCCTACCGATTGGGTCCCACTTTCCTGCGTAGGTACTCTAGAAGGTGCCCTAGACCCTATGGCAGTATCTATATGACGTCCCAACCGCAAGTGCATAAGGTCAAATTTTTAGTTTTTTTTTTAATCCAAAAATTTTCAAGTTGGCTCAAACTTTGCCAGAACCCATTTTGAACCCCCTCGAACACATTAGGCCAAAAAAATAGCGTATTTTTCAGAATCGAAAATCGCCTAAAATTTACCAGTTTTCCATACTGACTCACTATGGAAAAATGGTTCCGGGACCGAAATTTTGACGATGGGTGTCTTCTAACTCCTCTCGAAAAGTTAGATAACCTCTCAATTTTTTGCGGCAGAAAATGAAAAATTTTCCAGACTTTTTTTTTTGCACCCCCTTATCCGGTGGCGGTCTTTATGGTGCAGTGTGTGGGTCTCTCCGCGCGGTGCGCTGTTCACACACAACCGCCTTCTTTTATTATTATTATTATTCTCTTTTTTGAAATGCGTGTGCAGCTATGAGATTTGCAGCAAATTCGAAATGTTCAATCTTCATGTGTGTGTACAGATTTCAGTTTCTCTACAGGTGCAAGTTTAACAGAATGTAGAAAATTAAAGATGCAAAAAACTAAACTAAGCTAAGAACAGAAAATAAAACGAACATGCAGAAAATTGAAACTGTAAAAATTAACCTCAGACAGCAAAAATTATCCTCAAACAGAATGACAAAAATGCAAAAACATGCCTCTCTTTCGCACACAAATTGAAATTTACAGGTTTAGCGCCTACCTCCAATCCTTCCCGTGTGTTGAATCCTTGTCTTGACCTCAAGGGAGAAGCATAGCTAGCCAATCGCACTCAAATTGCAAGACAAATAAAGAGAATTTAACAACAGACTAGTCTTAAATAAATACCAAAATTAGTCCCAAAGCCTGCTCTCCTATCCAACAGTTTTGCAACCGATTGGAGCTTAACAAGGAGTGGTAGTGTGTGTATGGTGCTCAACTAATGTAGGCACTCGTTCCCTGGCAGCGGTGCCATTGTAGAGCGGTTCTCTCTACCGTGCAATATAATACTCATAGAGTACTACCGACCAACAAATGTGTTAAGAAACACAATGTCAATCCGAGGACTCGACCCGATTAGTGCATGAAGGCTTATCCCATGAGGGAGAGCTCACATACACAAACCACCACTTGACGATTCAACCGTTCAACACCTCAATCAATCTCTCAATCCCTTAAATCCACTACACTAATCAAGAGAACAAGCAATGCATAGCAATCTCTTAATCCCATTCAAACATTGATTAAATCTTAGCTTTCCCTAATGCCTGCAAACCCATAAGCATGCATCTACTAACCCACAAGCTTAAGCAAGCATAGAATGTAACATTCACAAACCCACAAGCTCATAGAGAGAGTGTATCCATGAATAACTCATTGCCAATGAAGTGGGCAAGAGCTTGCATCAATGGAGACTACACACACACACACTACAAGCATGCAGCATACACAAGAGAAAGAAAGAAGCATTCAACTAATCATAGATTAATCTACTTCAATGATGCTAAAATAGATTAAGAGAATAAAGTGGAGCTATACTCATTGGAGCTTGATGCTCATTAGAGTACAATAGAGAGAGAGTTAGAGAGTTGCCAAAGCTTGAGAGCTCAAGAGCTTCACTCAATAGCTTATGAGAATGGCCAAAAATGTCCCCTTTCTTTAGCTAACATCTCTTTTATAAAGATGTCATTAACCCTAACCCTAGGCCTCTTTCACACATGGGCGGACAACCCCATAAGTGAGCCTTGCTTAATACACTTAGAACTCTCATTTAGAACCCACATTGACCAAAAACGATTTACATTGCACTTCGGCACAAAAATATGGAAAAATTATGTGCATCTTTATGTTCCCATGGCTACAATCCCGCTCTCTCGCATTAATTGCTTCCGGCCTCCTTTCATAATCCGTGTTCCCGTGGAACAGTAATCACTACGACCATCCCAATCCGCGTATAAGGCACCTGTTTTTCTGTACTGCATATATTGCAAAATCTTTGGTCATGACACTACCCAATGTCCCAACTCATCTACAAATAACTCAAACCCTCCATCTCCTGTGCACCAAGCAAAAATAGTCCAAAGGGTTGAAACTGATCAAGAAGCAGTTAATCGAACACTTCAGTGTTTCTATTATCATGGACCGCACAAGGTGGCTGATGCACAGTTTTGAATACTTCCATACCCCCACAGTGACTAAGACTTTGCAACCCCTGTGTAAACGTTGTGGCATCAACCACATGTTCCAAGATTGCTCAAGACGAGTTGCTTCACCGCAACCTATCTCACAGAATACAACTCTAAACATCTTAAGTGTACAAAATGAGCAATTGTCCACAGTACCCTTGAATGTGCTTACATGATTGCAAGCCAAGGCACCAAAAACTGTCAAAAAGAATGTAAAAGATAACACCTCGAAATGGGTAGAAGAACATGCCTTAAAGCAGAAACCAAAACCTTCTAAACCCAAGAAAAACAAGGGACAACAAACTATCAAAACCAAGGTTGAAAGAGAGGACAGGGAAAAGGAACTTTTGAAAAACATAAACCCAAAAGAGCCAGAAGCTACACATGATGCAAAAGCATCCATCTCAAAGACCACCACTCAAACCACAACACCCACATGTGTGACAGGATACAAAAATCGTTGGAAATGGGATTCATACAACCAATCCAATCACCTTTTGTCTCACCCATTTTGTTGGTGAAGAAGAAGGATGGATCTTATAGAATGTGCATCGATTATAGGGATCTCAACAAGATCACTATAAAGAATCGATATCCCATTCCAAGGATTGATGATTTACTTGATGAATTAAAAGGAGAAAAATATTTCTCCAAGATAGATCTCAAGTCCGGGTATCATCAAATAAGGATGAAATATGGTGATGAGTTTAAGACAGTATTCCGGACTGAACGGGGTCTATTTCAATTCATGGTTACCTTTTGGATTATCAAATGCCCTGGCCACATTTCAAGCTCTCATGAACAAAGTTTTTAAGCCATTCCTCTACAAATCAATTTTGGTTGTGTATAGCAAGTCAAGGGAAGAGCACTTGATGCATGTGGAGCAAGTATTGAAGGTATTGAGAGAGAACAAGTTGTTTGCTAAGCAAAGCAAGTGCACCTTTATGTCACAAAGAAGTGGAATACTTGGGTCACATTGTGAGCAATGATGGTATTAAGATGGATCCCAAGAAGGTACAATGTGTAAAAGAGTGATCTACACCCACCAACACTACTCCACTAAGGGGATTATTGGAATTATCATCGTTTTATAGAAGGTTCATATGCCACATGGCAGTCCCACTTACCGATAGGTTTAAGAGAAGGAAGCATTTTTTGGGATGTCGTGGTGGCTGATAAGAGCTTTCAAGAGCTCAAGCAAGCACTCATTTCATCTCCAATATTGGTTTGCCCTCATTTTTCTACGCCTTTCACTATATGGGTTAATGCAAGTGGGAGAGGAATTGGTGCCTTGCTATATCAAGAGCATGGGGTAGTTTCTTATGAGAGTAGAAAGCTCACCGAGAAGGAGAGGGAGCTTCATGATTATGATCAAGAAATGTTGGCCATTTTGCATGCCGTAAAGAAGTGGCATCACTATTTGTATGGTGGGCATTTCAAAGTAAGGACCGATATCGAGTACTCCAATTTTTCCTCACAAAAAAAAACCTTTCTCCCAAGCAAAAGAGATGGCTTTCTACCTTGCAAAATTATGATTTCGAGATCTCTTACATGGCAGGAAAGGACAATGTTGTGGCAGATGCACTTTCCAAGATATGGGCTTGCACTATACATGCTATTTCGGAGGTGCCTTATGATTGGATTCATGAGATACAAGAGGAGTATTTGGTGGATAACATGGTTAGTCTAATCTTTTAGAAATTACAGCAAGGATTATGTGATCAATATCCACATTTTGAGGTGCGCAATGGGTTGCTGTGGTACAAGGAAAAGGTCTATTTAATTCCTCACTCGTTCTTCAAGTTGAAAATCCTGCAAGAGATGCACTCTTCACCAATGTGGCGGGACATTTGGGAGTGTTCAAGACCTATGATAAGATACAGAAGAGTTTCTTTTGGAAAGGACTTTGGAAGTATGTGCATGACTATGTGTAAAAGTGTTTCCCTTGCCAACAAAACAAGGATCCCAATCAATTGTCGGGAGGATTGTTGCAACCATTGCCTATTCCGGAAGGAAAGTGGACCCACATAGCCATGGATCTCATTACCGAGTTGCCCACTACTAAGCAAGGGTGGAATAGCATCTATGTGGTAGTGGATAGATTAACAAAGGCGACTCACTTCATAGCCACAAAGGTGCAATATACAGCTTCTATGGTGGCTCAACAATTTATGGAGCATGTGTTTAGGTTGCATGGAAGGCCTAAGCAAGTGGTGAGTGATAGGGATGTCAAGTTCATGAGCCATTTTTGGAAGAGTGTCTTTGATTCCATGGGGACTCACTCCAAGTATGACCTATCATCCCCGCAAACGGATGGCCAAACCGAGAGGGTGAACAAGTGGCTCAAAATCTATTTGAGACACTATTGATATGACACCCAAGCTTCGTAGAATAAATGGCTGCACTTAGCTTAATTTTGCCATAACAACACATATCACATGAGTATTGATATGTCTGCATTTAAAGCCATGTATGGATATAAGGTGCATGTACCTTCCATTGCATTCAATGAAGAAAAGGTGAATCCTCAAGACAAAGAGGAGATTGATAAGATGTGTGCTTTCAAGATTATGTGGCCTAAGTATTGAATTTCTTTTACGAAGAATTCACATTTACTTTCTTTGGCATAAAGTGAATGCTTCCTAAGTAACTCAAATACTTGACATACATGTTCAAGATGCTCTTTCTTGGCACGACTATATATAAGGATATCGTCTAGGAAAACCACAACAAATGTTCCTAAATAGGATTTCAAGACACTATCTATGAGTGTCATGAATGTGGTTGGAGCATTATTCAAGCTAAAGGGCATGACTGAAAACTCATAGTGACCAAACTTAGTTCGAAAAGCTATCTTTTGGACATCCGCTTCTTGAATTCTCACTTGATGATATGTGGATCATAAATCAATTTTTGTAAAGTACTTTTTCCCTTGGATTTTATCAAACAACTCATTTATTCATGGCAAAGGATACTTATTCTTAATCGTGAATTGATTCAAACCCTGGTAGTCTACACATAACCGCATAGACCCATCTTTTTTCTTCACCAATAATGAATCCACTTTTAAGGTAGTCTTTTAATTGTCGTTTGACTTCTTGTGCTTCCTTAAAACTAAGCCGATAAGGAGGCTTACTTACTAGCTTTGAGCCAAGCATCACTTTGATTGGATGCTCAACATTCTGAACAAGAGGTAATCCTTCTGATAATTCATTTGGAAACACATCTTTAAATTGTTATAACAATTTCTTTAAGGATTCATTAACTTTTTTATTATTAACATGCTTTTATTGAAAAGAAGTCATGTAAACACTATGCTTACTTAAACCACTTATGTTTTCACATGCGAAAAAAGAAACAACATCATCAAGACTCATGTAGCACAAAAAGATGTTTTCTACTTCATTAGCTTGTACAAGGAGATTGTTCCGGTGGTGAGAGTAGTAGAGAATGGAAGCAGGGGATTGGTTTCTACTTGTAGTTCACAATATGTGATCTAGTGGTGTAGGTTGAAAACTTGATAAGTTTATGAGTCTTTTAAGTTGAGTTCCCATGGAAACAATTTTAGGAGGGTACATGGAGGCCTTTGTGCTTCTAGAAATTACACCCATGCTAATTACGTGGACTGCATCTTACCACATGTATTGTAGTAATACCTACTATCTGATTTTAAACCTTAATTAATAGGGTGTAATTGAGTTTCATAATTAGGAATCATAAGCTTAGAAAGAGGTATAGTTTTTTTAGAAAAACTTAAATAGGGGTTTTTTATGAGTTTCATGCACATGCAAGTAATGTCCCCTTTCTATTGAAAGTGAATCCCCTAGGCCTATACTTTTCATTGCATCATGGATTTCTCAAAGTCAATTACAAATGCTTCTATATGTTATGCCTTAATGACTAGATGCTCAAAAATAGTACCAATCAAGCAAATTGTGGAATCACAAAAAAAAATTGCAACTTTGACATTGTAGGTCTTGATCATGATATTTTCCTTTCATAAATACTTGTTTGTATTTTGTAAGAGGGCATAGCAATATATATGAAATAACATCATATAAACTAATGATCCCCTTGAAACCCTCACCTACTAACCAACTAGCATGTTTTATTTTAGCCAAATTGGTGGTTGGCATGTGCAACAAAGTAGTATTATCCACATCTTACAAGTATATAATAAGTTAAAACAAGATTATTTTTTATAAATGAGAATCAAACTATATTCTCTAAATGCAAATAAAAAAGAGAACAAGTACTATTTACCCCTACAAAGTGCTTCCTACAATGGGGGGGAGTGTTTTTTATTTATTTTGCAAAGTTCACCTTATATCCATAAAGTTGTTACCATAATTCCCATGGAAACATGTTGGCTAGGGGGGCTCCATATAATTTTTTGTGCATGGTTTGGCCCAAAGTCTCTCAAGCACCATGGGGAGTCCTCCTCTACATGCTTGGTGGGAATTGGAAAAAAAGTCCCCCACCTAACCTTGGATTTAGTGGGGTGGAGGGGAGGGAGGTTTTTTTACATTACATGACCACCAAGCATGCAAGAGTCTCCCCTCGATGCATGGGAGACCCCAAACCAAACCATGCACCCACCTTTTTTAATAGGGACCACATTAAAAGTGGGATAACTTTTAAAGGAAACCATAGAGTAACTCTAAAAGTAGAGGGTACCACCAATGTTATAGTTGTGTGCAAATGGCATCTTTCTATTGGCCCTTGACTTAATCCCCATCTGACTAAAGAGATTAAACCCCATCTTCCTATTGACCCTTGACTTAATTCCCATCTAAATAAGATATTTAACCTTGGTCCATGACTTTATCAAATATTGAGTCATTTTTTGTCAACACTTGCCTCTTTGCATATTATATGTTCTTCTTCATTTGTAATTCTTCTTTTTTGCAAAGGATGGTTGTCTCATTTTTTTTAACCACTTTTCTTAGTGACTGTTGTCATGCATGCTCTGGTTCATTTGCAAAGGATTGGTGTCTCATTTTTTCAACCACTTTCACCTCCTCTCATAAACAAGGGAGTGTTGGTTATGTGTTAGGAGTCAAATATGACTAGGTCCCAAATATTGTGAGCTCAACCCACCAACAATTGTAACAAATGGGTTGGCAGTCTCTCTAGGGGGGAACAACCCCTTCACTGTGACTTCCATCTATGCAGCAGAACTAGCTGCCTCTCCAAACCTGGCTTATGGGAATCAAGCATCTCCCTGCCCCTCTTATCCTAACATGTGACTTTAACATGGTTGAAAACATTTTTGACACATATCAAGGTTTAGGCCTTACTATACAAGGAAGGGAAAAAGCCACCTAGGATAACCTCGTCTCCTATTATGACCTCTTTGATCAAGACACATCCCAGGAATTCACTTGGGGCAATAATAGATAAAGGAATGAGCTGAGGAAAGCCAAGCTTGATAGATGCTATATAGCCATGCCCATTTGTAATAGATATATCAAGGTCTCTGTTCTCAAGAATATAATCCTCTCAAATCACTACCCACTTTTGTCTACATTAGATGACCATAACCATAAGGTTAGGGCTTCATGGTTCCATACAAACCCCCAGCTCTTCAAACTTCACTCAATCCAAGAGGCAAATCAAAAAATCTGGTCCTCTCATTTCTTAGGCAACCTCTATCCAACTAGGTAATGGTCAGCAGTTAAAGAAACTCAAAACTTTCTCTCCCTCACAAGAAAAAAAGTTATTGAGATCAAGAAAGATAGAAGAAATTTCAAATACAAAAGGCTACAAGAATTAGAAGTCCTCATCAATGAGAGCACCTCCTCCCTTCACGCTAAGGCCCTAATGCTCAGGGAAAGCTTTTTTGTTTAGAAAACGAAATCAAATGTTCCCATCTAAAGCTCTACCTTAGAGAGTGGTGGGCAGGTAAAGTCGACATACCTTCCAAAGGGATGTACACATCTTGAAGAAAAAACAAGCCAAGGAAGTCATCCTCCTTCTTCCAAATGTAGATGGCTCTAGGGCCTCTAATCAATATGAAAATGTCAATCTGGTCACCAGCACTTTTTTAATATCTTCCCCTCTCCCTAGGTCACTTTGACCTTTTGAAGACGTTAATATAACATTTCATTTCATTTCATTTCTCCCCTAACAAAGAAAAGAACATGCAAAAAATCTCTACTTGTCAGAAGGAAAGTTGTTCCCTCCTCTTTGGCTCTACAATTAGACTCAAACATCAGTCTCTATGAGATTAAGGATGCTATAGACTGCCTCAAAACTAGGAAAAGCCCTAGTATTGATGGCCTTCCCTCTCAATTCGCATCAAGGCTTAATAAGCTTAATTTTGAGAGACTTAGCAAGGTGAAATTACATGTGTAATGCTTTAATGATGGTGTCAGAAATGATGACCTAATAATGATGTGAGTAATGAAGAGTGATGGTATTAATATTAATGATGACCTAATAATTATATGAGCAATGAAGGATGATGGTATTAATATTAATGATGCAATCTAATAGAGAGTAATAATGATGATATTGATATTACTGCTGGTATTAACATTAGAATAAACCCTCATCCAGCTTTTTACATTGAGGTTTAATAACCTTAATATTGGGAGCCTTAGCAAGATATAATGAAAATGTGTAATGCTTTAATAATGGTGACCTAATCATGATGAGTGATGAATACATTATGGTATTAATATTAATGATGCAATCTAACTAATATAAACATTAATGATGATATTAATATTAATGATAATTATGCCTTAGGCTACATTAAACCCCCTTAAGGAGCACAAGTCCCAACACCCACACTCATATCCAAGAAGAGGCATAGTTTGGTACATGATGTGTATTTCTCGTTGATTTCCCTCTCAACAAAATGGCAAGCCGGCAGTCTGTGGTGACAGACTAGTCTGTGGTGAGACTAGTCAAGCAGTGTCATTAGAGACATGCACTCACCCACCACTAGAGTTTTCGGGTATGAACATCAACATGGTCACAGGGACACAGAGAACACCACTCTACTAAGAAAGCCTTCACTCTCACTCTCTCAGTTCTCACTTTGCATCTCTCCACTAACCATCTCACTCACTCTCTCATACATAGACAACATGTTCAATAGAACAAAGACACTACAGACTTAATCCACATAATGTAGAGAACTACAATGAAATGGACAGCTTGCTCTTAGTTATATTTTAGAAGCATTTCAGGCTAATCCAAAGCAATTGCCCAACACAAACTAACATTTCTTGAGTACTATCACTATAACAAGCTTCATGACACAACTATCAACTATCAATTAAGAGCATACAATGACTGCACCCTTCATACATTCCTTCTATCCGAGCATCTATCTCTATTCATGTCTAACACTGCATTACCCTTCGTCTCACTATTTGTAGTGACCGCAAAACCATAGATCTCCACAACCAATCAAAGCCAAGATAGTAAAAAAGCAAGTGACCGAGTGTGTGCCAGCCCGATCCACATTAACAACTCAAAAGGCTACAATGTGGCATAAGCAACTGCATATAGGACAAGTGTCACAACATCACTAAAACCCTACTCGCTATGGTAAGACAGGAAGACATCAAGAATGCTTTAATACCATTAAGCCGAGATGGCGGCCATGATATGAATCAAGGGTATCATCACATCAAAAATCGAAAAACTGAAAGCAACAATGCCCAAAAAAAGGAAGCGAAAAGGAGAAAACATCGCAAAAAAGAATGCAAGGAGTCTAAAAATGGACATTCACAATCTGCCCTCTTGCTCACAACTCTCGTACCCATCTGCAACACTTCCTCAAAAAACATCACCATGCCGAAGATCAACAAATCCCAGAGGTCAGATAAAAGGCTTGAGAAAAGTCTTTGCATGCCCATGATCATCCCCGATATGAGGAAGAAAGAGCATCAAGAGTGGGCAAGGAAGTGTAGGTTCGAAAAAATGCTAGAGCACCAGTGGGAAGAGCTAGAGGACCCCGAGGATGGAGGAACACTAATAAATCAGTTCCTGGAGACAAACACAGTTCACATAGAGGGGAAGGAGCCTACAAAAGTTTTAGAGCTCGTAGTGCATCATGCACTGTGATTACCAATGGATGGTGCGATGGACACAAATTTGAAGCCGAGGCTAGAAGAAGAAATTCCTAAGATTGGAAACATGCATCAGGTGAAGGACGTGGCAGATGAAACCCGACGAGAACAATTCACATTCTTCTTGCAGAACGTCATGTTTATGGACAAGACGGAGGACATGTCCAATAAAAATTACAGATTGCTTAGAGCAACAGAAGTAAGAGAAAAAATAAACTAAGCCACCATTTACAAAGAAAATTTGACGAAGAGGACAACCACCTAGGCTAAGGAGAAATAGCCCACTGTAGTACATGCACATCTACGAGCAATTGCTCAAGCTGCCAATAATCAGTGGATCGTCGGACAAGAGACGTCCATGTCAGACACCAACACAAGGAAGTCGAAGGTTCCTCGAAAGCTGCCAAGGTCACTTTCAGTTCATCTGAGGATGACATAGATGATGAGGAAGAATGGCAAAAAATTGCTCAAAAAGCCAGTGCACAAGAAGAGAAAACACAAGGTAGATGAAGAGATGCTACCTAACCCAGAAGAGGTCAAGAAACAAAGGGCAGAAGAAGAAAGAAAAAGGGAGCTGGAGGAGAGACAGAAGCAAGAAGCCGCTACAGAAGAAAGGAAGAAGAAACTTGAAGAAGAGGAAAAGAAGAAGGAAGAAGGAAGAAAAGAGAAAAAGGAAGAAGAAGAAAAGAGAAGGAAGAAGGAAGAAGAGAAAAAAAGGAAAGAAGGAGAACAATAGAAAAAGAAAGAAAAATCTCAAAAGGTAGAAGTGTTTATTCTAGCAGCAGATTTAAAGCCTTGGGTAGCAAATCTAGCATAGAAGGTGCAGGAAGAACCAAGCCACAACTTCAATCTACCCGAACATTGGAAGCAGGACTTCCCAGCTAGCATATAAACAAAGGGTTGTATCTATAGCCTAGACATCCTCTCACAGGCTCTCTCATCTGCGGAGGAGTATGAAAAGAAGGCCCAGAGCGCAATCAATGACGTGTGCCCAAAATCATAAGTAGCATGGAATGCTAGTGAACACCATGGCTAAAGCCAAAGAGTTAGAGAGCAAGTCACAGATAATGGCATAGAAAACGACGAGATGCAGAAAACGATTTCCATGGCAAAGAGGTCATTATTGCAACAAAAAGAGCTGAGTGAGGGGAACATCAGATCCCTCATCAGCAAAAGACACCTACTCCAAGCTCAAGTGGAGGGACTCCATGAAAAATTAGTAGAAGCAAGAAAGCTACCAAAGGTCTGGGGGCTGATACCATACAAGGACTGAAGAATGAAGTGTTGGATAGCACAACAGCGTTGGCTATAGCGCAATCAAGAGTCCAAGCCTTGAAAAACCAAGAAAAAGAAGAAGTTATGTGCCTACGCCAAAACAACAATGATAAAAACAACAAAGGCCAGACTTAGCAAGGTTTGGGATCAAGCGCTACAAGCCCTAATAGAGATTCATGAATAGATATCTTCCAAGCTGCAACAAGTCATCCATGACCTAGATAAAGATGATGATGCTGACGGGGAGCCGTAACCACAACAGCAACAGTGATAGCAAGCAAGTAAGCCAGGAGTCCCCCAAAACAATTACTTCATTAAAAGAAAAGCAAGTGGAAAATGAGAACCATAATCTAGCACAAGCTCTGAAGGCCATCACTTTGAAAGCGGAACATTGGGAAAAGGAGGTGAAGAAGTTAGCTGAAAGAAATAAGGTGTTGTAGCAAGAGTTGCAAGATGCCACATCCTCCAAAGAATATGCAAATATATTGAGAGAAGCTCTCCAAGACAAAGATAAGGCCAAAGATCAAGCAGAGGAGTATAAACAAAGGCTTGAAAGGAGTACTAAATTTGAAATAGACACCATCAATGAGCTGAATGCACTGGAATTAGAAATGCAACACTGCATGGAAAATGAGAATCAGCTCAAAGAAGAAGGGTCTAGAGATTGGGAAAGTTACAAAGCTGTCCTCCACATGCAAATAGAGGAGGCAAATCAGATGGCAAAAAGAGTGCAACAGACCCAAAAGACAAGGCTATAATGGAAGATAGAGCTAAGGGAAGTAAAAGAAGAAGTAGCCAGACTTCAAGCAGAACTCGCAAAGGTAAAGACCGATGCTGAGCTAGCCACTGAGAGCACAACAATGCTATCACCTGAAGTACCCAGAAAGGAAAGAGAAGAGCTATTGGTTGAGGTCCGAAAATTGAACGATGCCAACCAAGCCTTGCACAAAGAGAATGAGCACCTCAAAGACCTACTGGTCAACAGCTCAACAGCTCCGTGGGCCAGCCTGGACAATCCATTCTTTAAAGCTTTGCACGTGATGCTTTTGTATTTTCTCATCTTGAAGCCATTTACTGTCTTTGGAAAAGGTGTACCATCCAAGTTTTCTAAGGGTGAAGGCATTCTAGTTGATCGGATCTTTCACTATGAATGGTCCGATCCACCGGATTTTGAATTTTCCAAGGTGAGGAGGTTCCAGCTTGGCATTGTAGACCAATACAAGATCTCCTTTCTCAAAAATCTTGTGCTTGAGATGCCTATCATTCCAAGCCTTTCTTCTTAGATGCACTATCTCCACCTTTAGAGAGCTAATTTGCCTTTCTTCCTCTAAGGCTAAGAGTTCCTGTATTATGATCTCCCAGAATTCTTCCATTAGCAACTTCTCTTGAATGGCCACTCTCAGACTGGGTACCACAAATTCCATAGACATAACTGCTTCCAACTTGAATGGTGTTTGCCCAATTGAGATTTTGTAGGATGTGCAGCATGCCCATAGGGTGGCATCAGCTTATGGTCCCAATAATTTTTGTTAGCATTTACAATTTTATTTAGAATCTTGGTCAGAACCTTGTTGGTCGATTCCGCCTGGCCGTTGCACTGTGGGTAGTAGGGTGAGGACTTCTTGTGATTGATCAGGTATCTCTCCATCAACCCTTTCATTACTTTGTTCATGAAATGCATGCCCTGGTCTCTTTACCGCTCTAGCTTTCGGCCACTTGGTAAAATAGTCAGTAGCCACAATGATGTACTCACATTTGCTGCTTTTTGTGGGTGGCTTAATTGGTCCAATAAAATCCAATCCCCACTTAGAGATAGCGGCAGCATAGGTGAGATGGGTAATCTATCAGAATCCTTGGGGTGACCCATTCGCTAACAGACATCACAGTTCTTTGCTTCACTATTGGCATCCCTTATGACAGTTGGCCACCACAAGGTTGCTTGCAAAATTTTTCGAGCTATTATTTCTCCGCCATGTATCCTCCGGTGATCCCACAATGTGCTTCTCTTAACACAACTTGCTACTCATGATTCGGGACATATCTGCATAATATCTGGTCTATTTCTCTTTTGTAGAGCTTCCCAGTAATCATGGTGAAATTTATGCTTCTTAAGAAAATTCTCTTTTTCCTCTCAGTGGTTTACCCTTCCGAAAAAGTCCCATCTTTTAGAAACTGCATCATGTCACAATACCAGTTTATTGTGAATAAGTTGGTATCTGGGAGTTGATCTTCTACACCCCCCAAGGCAGGTTCTCCAAAATCTAGTCTGGACAAAAAATATGCCATTGCATTTTCTTTTTCGAGTGTGTGCTAGATGGTGAACTCAAATTCTTGAAGTAGGAGCATCTATCTTGCCATTTTTCCCACTAGAAAAGCTTTGTTCATCACCAAATAAATGAGATCTTAATGGTCCACATGGAAAACAATTTTTTTCCCAAGAGAGTGCGGGAACTTGTTCACAGCATAGATCAATGACACCATGCTTTTCAGCCAATGAAATGCTTTCTGACATTTCAGACTCCATTTATACTTTACATCCTTCTTCGTAAGTGCATATAATGGGTAAGCTACATGTGCTAGATGCTTCAAAAATCTCGCATGTCACTTCACCTTGCCAAAGGAATCTTTCAAGTTGCTTAATGTTCTGGGGAGTAGACATTTTGGATATGGCCTCCGCCTTAACCAGATCTATAACCAATCCTTGGGCTGACACAATGTGTCCTAACAGTGTTCCAAATTTTATTGCAAAAGCACACTTGGCCAGATTCAACTTTAACCTTGTATCTCTGCACCTCTGCAAACATAGCCTTAAATGATAGATGTGCTTTGCTTTATCTTCGAACACGCTGAAATCATCCACAAAAGCTTTCATGAAGTCTGTCAGATAGTCATAGAAAATCTCCTGCACCATTCTCTCAAAGGTGACAGGTGCATTTTTAAAGCCAAACATCATAACGGTCTCCACAAAGACACCCCATTCGTTGGTGATGAATGTGGTCTTCTCCCTGTCTTCTCGAGCCATCTTCACCTAATTTTATCCGTTGAAGCCATCTAAATAGGAGTACATCTCCTTTCTGGCTACATCATCCAGCAAGGAGTTCGTGAATGAGAGTGGAAAGGAATTTGAGTGAGTTGCGACATTCAACTTGCGATAGTCCACAGATTCTTATTTTCATATTCTTTTTGGGGACTACCACGATCGGGGATATCCAGGCAGCTTTTTCCACTAGCACTATAAAACCCACTCTTATTAATCTGTCAATTTCTTCTTTGACTTGTTTTGCATAATTTGGGTTCATTTTGTACCTCTCTTGTCTAACAGGTATAACTCCCTCTTTCAAGTTGATGCTGTGCTGGAAGAATAAGGTCAATGCCCTCCATGTTTTCGTATAACCAAGCAAAGACATCTTGGTATTCCTTTAGTAAGGATACCAACTCCCATTTGAATTCATCTTCCAATTCAAGATTGATCTTTACATGCTTTTCTTCTTTTCCATCCCCTAGATTTACCTCTTGTAGTTTGTCCGAGCTTACTTTTAGAGCATTGTTTTCCTGGTTCTCCTTTTGCTTTTGCACCCAGTCTCGAATCTCCTGGATCTCTTCTTCTTGCTCCAAATTTCGAGCCCATTTGATTTCTTTCGAGGCTTTTTCCTACAATTTCAAAATGTGCTTCTTTCTTCATTTGATTGTCTGGTGCCTCCTTATTTTCACCCTTTACTTCTACATAATGCCTTATTACTTCATCCACATTCAATATGTACAAGGACACCAAGTCCGAGTGTTCACAGAGTATTTTGTTCTCTTCGTCATCATCAAAGCCTTCTGACATGTTGAATGTTTCAACATGGACTGGTCTTTGAACAGGCTTTATTGATCCCCTTGCATCAAAGAGATCAACATGCACTTTTTCTTACAATTTCAAAATCTGCTTCTTTCTTCTTTTGATTGTCTGGGGCCTCCTTATTTTCACCCTTTACTTCTACATAATGCCTTATTACTTCATCCACATTCAACATGTATAAGGACACCAAGTCCGAGTGTTCACGGAGTATTCTGTTCTCTTCGTCATCATCAAAGCCTTCTGACATGTTGAATGTTTCAACATGGACAAGCTTTATTGATCCCCTTGCATCAGAGAGATCAACATGCACTTTCAACTTTTCTTTTCTGATGGTGATTCTATTCTTGCCCTAGTCTTACTTCACCTTGCCATGTCTCAACTAGAGCCTTCCCAATAACACCTGGTGTGATTTTCGGTGGTAATAACCACTAAGTTGTGACCTTTAAGTCATCTTATTTACATGGGACATTTTTTATGATTCCTTTAGATACTACTACCCTATTATCCACCATTATTATGTTGAACGGAATGGTCTCCCACTTAAGACCCAATCCCAATGCAGTTTCCTCAGTGATAACATTCACTCTGGATTCTTCATCCAGCAGCACTACATCATTGATAAGTACATTGTTCAGTTAAATTCTGACTTTTTCCACTTTATCATCTCTAGATACTAGGGGTTCTTTCACTTGCATATTGCTGCATTTCAAGATTTCTTTCTCTATTGAGTTCTTCAATTCCTTACTCAATCCTTCAATGCCTGCCATCAAGATTTTGGCCTTGAATCTTGGACATAAGTCCAACACTTGTCTTAGCTGAACCTGACTATCCACCAACAGCATTGACATTACATTGGTTTGTAACCAGTCAGCATTCTTCTGGATTTCTTCCAAGCATTCCTTATTGATAAACCCTTTCTCTTTTTTATTTATTGCATCAATTGCTTTACCTGCAACATCAATTCTCCGAGGCTTGCTTGTGCCTTCTCGATTTTCTTCTTCTTATCTTTCTTCTTTTTCACTGCCACTGGAGTGTCCTTCGAGGAGTCACTTGAATCGTCCTCTTCAGTAGTAACACTCTTTCTAGGCTTCTTCTTTTGTCTCCTTTCTCAACTTCTTTTTTCTGCCATTTTGACCAGCTCCACCAGTTCCTCGAACTCCTCTTCAGTTTTCGCTTGTTTTGTGCTAACTGCTACATAGATATCTAGCTTAAGCCCTTCGACAAACCAATCAATAACAATTTGCATAGAGAGTTAGGTTTGTTCTGCCACTCTCTACCTCAAGCTTAACAACTTTGTTAAATAAGCTTCCACATGCATATCCTCTTGTCGGACCTCTCTCATTTGATCACAAAGTTGAGTTGCACACTTTATTTTGCGAAATCTTCCCAAAAAAGCAATCATTACCTCCTCATAGATCTGGGAATGGACGTCGTGATATCTTGACACCCACTTCGTGGCTCTTTCTTTGAAAAGGTATTCATGAAAGCATCTTTGCGAATTTCACTCAACTCTGGCTCTTCCACATCCCGAGGTCTGGTGACTTTTCAATATTTCTCAAACCTCCTCACATGTAGATCTCGATCTTCCCCTTTCTCTCCTGAGAACACCAATAAATTTTTGACTAATGATGCCATTGCTCCCTTAAACCTTCTTCGAGGGTTTTGTTGTGGTTGTTCTTCTCGATTTTGCTGCTCCACCCTTCTTAGGATTTCCACACCTGAACTTTGCTCGGCTTCTCGCTCTTGGTACTCCTTTTCTTGGTCCAAGTTATGCCTGAATTCTGACACTTCTCGCTCGTGCAAGGCTGCAGAAGTCTCAGCAATGCCTTCTTGATCGTAAGGGTGCAAGGCACTCCCACCAGCTGCAAGATTCCTAGAGAGTCTCTTGGAAGGCATTACTTTTCACCATTTTTAGATCCATAAACATACATGAAGCATACCTAAAGCTGGTTGAGTTTTGTGTAGTGAGAAGCTCTCCATATTGACTTCTCCGAAAAGTTCCTTCCATGCTATGGTTTCTCCTCAGACTTGTTCTAAGCGAACCTACACTTTCCTTTGGCTGATGGTGAAGAATACTACTCGACAGAGGTTTTTCCTAATAATATGCTTGTTGTTCCTTAACAAGATCACCAGGTGTTTCTCATTGATTTCCCTCTCAGCGGAATGGCAAGACAACAATCTGTAGTATCAAACTAGTCAAGCAATACCATGGGAGATGTGCAATCACCCACCAGAGTTTTCGG
Organism: Cibotium barometz; assembly: GCF_041138505.1. Taxonomy (NCBI): domain Eukaryota; kingdom Viridiplantae; phylum Streptophyta; class Polypodiopsida; order Cyatheales; family Cibotiaceae; genus Cibotium; species Cibotium barometz. The sequence continues at coordinate 25,811,730 of NC_141064.1, read as the reverse complement.
GTACGAACACCAACTCTCAAATGGTAACGAGGACACACAGTACACCTCTACTGAGCAAACCTTCACTCCCATTCTCTCAATTCTCACTCTGCATCTCTGCACTAACTATCTCACTCACTCTCATACATAGATACCATGTTCACTAGAACAAAGACGCTACAGACTTAATCCACATAATGTAGAGAATAACTCAAAACAATGATGAAATGGCAAGCTTGCTCTTAGTTATATTCCAAAAGCATTTCACACTAATACAGAGCAATTGTCCAACACAGACATTTCTTGAGTACTATCACTATAACAAGCTTCATGACAACTATCAACTATCAGTTAAGAGCATAAAACGACTATACCCTTCATACATTTCTTCTATCTGAGCATTTATCTCTATTCCTGCCTAACATTGCATTACCCTTTGTCACTACCTATAGTGACCACTTGCCCTTTTATGTTGAGTCTTCTTGTGCTTGATAATGGCTCTCTGGTGGTTGCAGTTCGCCACCTCCACACGTGTGATACCGAGGTGGTGCTCATGACGTGGAAAGTGGATTGCCAACACCTTCTTCCACCACTGAGCTGCTGGGCATAACAATGTGTCACCAAAACTATACAAGTATATAATGTGCACATTTAAGACCAAGGTCTCTCTTGTATTGTGTGCTCTACAAGTATCTTGAAAAAAATAAGACTTCACAGTGTCATGGCCAATGTAATCCTCAAGAATGGCCAGTGCCTGCTATCTCCTCAAAGCTATAGATAACGCTTAATGGCCCTATTAGTGCTATCTACCACACAACCTCAAGTTGTCAATGCAACTCAAATCATGCCTAATGCTACCCAAATCATGCCCAATACTGCTCAAATCATGCCCAATGCTACACAAGGAGACATTCTAAGGGTTCAAGAAGTACCTCTACCTCCCCTTGTTTTGCTAACACAACTAGCCACAAGTCCAAGAATAACTCTTGTGAATCGTTTTCATGTGAAAGGATAATAGCAGATCAATTAAGATTACCTAGAGCAATTTCAGCAACCCAAGCTTAGTTACTGGCCATATTGAGAACCCAATTCCTATGTTTAAGCATAATGTTACTCAACCTCCGACAAGAGACATAATAATCTAATGTAGACACCGCCATTATAATATGTTTGCATCATCAAGGCCCACAAAGAGTGGCTAAGCATCCAAAGAAAGGGATATGCCAAACCAGAGACATTAAACCCAACACATGTAACCCCCATTGCACATTGGATCATATTTACTCCTCTAAGAACACCAGTTGCTCTAGTGTCCAAGCTCATTCTAACAGTTGTTAGGTGTAAGAAACGAATTCGTTTATTTATTTTTTTAAAGAACCAGGACAATTGCTGATTGGGGCTTGATTAGGGCAGGTTTAAGCGGATCGTTAGGGGCTAACGAGGCTGGATATGAGGGAGTCAAGGAGGGATCGCCCAAGGAGCTCATTGGTAGCCTCAGTAGGGTGGAAGGCATCCCACCAAACGTAGTCGGCCCTGTCGGGACAGGGCTTCAGCACGGGGAGGCAGAGCAGCTGCCCCTTGTACTTCCCGGCACCGCAGCAAGCCTCAGAAGCGAATAATTTTGCACCACAAGAGCACACCATTAGAACTTCCACTATAGCTACATAAATCTTAATGATGTAACTAATTAGTTTGATTAGGGTAATCAACATGATTGATACCGTATTTGCTAGGGTTGTGGACGTAGTCGAGCACGGGGTCGAAGGCATCTGCATAGATGAATCTCACACCCGGGAGCTTGGAGTTGAGCTGCTGGATGACCTCCTTGAGGCCAACATTGAAGTCCTGGCAAAGCGTGTTCACAAAATCAGAGCACTCCCCATTAACGCTCTTCTGCCTCACCAGCTGCGACGGAATGCAACCCAACGGCCCCACCCCCGACACAGCAATCCGGCGAGCCCCCAAATTGTACAATTGCTGCATCCAAAACGACACAATTTAGAGAGAGAGTGAGAGAGAGAGACACACACACACACCCCTCAGCCCTATGCTGAGGCATCCAAGAAATCTCGATGTCCAGTGGCACTTACTGCTTTAGTTTCACAATTCACATTCTTCTTTTTTTAGTCACTCTTCTTGTTTTTTAAGTGACTCAAAATAACTGGTTGTATTTTACTGTTATCACGCTCAAAATAAGTGGCTGTATTTTACTGGTATCACGCTCAAAATAAGTGGCTGTATTTTACTGGGTATGACATTCGTCAAAAAGCAACTTTGATATGGCCCCCTGTTTGCAATAGGGAGGTTCACTGTTCAAATTTACCCACTCTCAAAATGAAAATTGATGGCATTTAATTTAAGTATCTTACCTCTCATTATTAAAGAATAAATAAATATTCACATTTTGTAGAGAAAATTCAAGGCTTTTCTACTTAGGGTTTGTCAAAGCTCACTTTGATTCCTAGATAACCTCAATGCCATAGTCTCTAGCGTATTCAACCAATATCCAAGTGCACACTGCTCATGGTGGATGAAGTTCTCATGAGGTATTTGATTAGACTTAGATGTTGTGTCCAAGAGATATATCGATTTGGACTTGGATGAAGTGCCTAGGGTTTGATGGATTGATTCTAGAAGGATTTCCAAGTACGTGATGATCACAATGGATTTTTTTTTAAGGATTCTCTAAAATTAAGGGACTGTTTTCAATAGATATTGAAGTCACAAAATTATCCATACCAATATATGGCAGAGTTGGAGGGACTGAAGTCTAGGACCTACGAGTGGTTCATCTAAGCTTGACCACTTGGTCTTATTTTGAAAAAATAGATTTTGAAACCATCAAGCTTATGTGGTCTGATGATGTTCTTGGCCAATGGCATGCATGGAATTGCTATAAGAGCTATGTTAAGCCAAAAAAGGTGATCTTTGAAAACAAAAAGCTTAATGTTTCTCAACAAAAATACCCCTACTCATGAATTTGAGTTATAATGTGATTCTAGAGCCTTTAAAGGCATGTAGGCGGCGTTATCTGTTGGAAATTATTTCATCCCCAGATGGACTTTCCTGCATATTCAGCATATCTTAGCAGAGATTATTCTACATTTTTTCTACTATTTTTTTTGGTATTTTTTAGGCATTTTTAGCATTTCTTTGCTACAATCAAGTTGTCGCCCTGCTACAGCTGGCCGGCCAGCTCCTCTCCCACATATATAGGTGGCTTGGCTTAGCATCATTATCATCTCATTTTTTAGCTTTTGCAGTGATGATAGGCAGCATCTACGAGACCTCCCTCATGCTGCTCACATGATGTACTACCTTTTCTGGTGATATTAAGCAGTGATCTTCTTTTCTCCTTTATACTTGCTGTCCATATACAGTGTTGCAGTATTTTTGCGTGGGTATCTCAGCATAGTACCCATTCTTTCATGGTATCAGAGCATGTAGCATCTACACAAACCTGCATTTCTTTTCCCATGCTACTGTTGACTATTTTCAGCATATAGGAGCTGTTTACTCTACTGCATTTCCTCATCAGCAACCTGCGTTTTACAATGGATCCCTTGCTAGTCCCGCTCCATCACAACCTGGATCCCCTACTCCCGCCGCTCCACAAGTGGTTCCTATTCCCAATCTTTCCTCTCTGAGTTTCTCTCATCCAAGTCTTGCTCCCACCCCTGCCAACATACCATCCTACAATCCTCCGCAAAAAGTCAATGACTCCATGAAGCTTACAGCAACTAGCTATCATACGTGGTCCTTCTACACTCAGTTTTTGCTGGAAGGAGCCGGTGTGTGGATGGCCATCTCCACACCTCCCTTGGTGGATCCTACTTTGCAAAGCATATTGGATGCTTGGACTCGTCTTATCATCATCCATTGCATGATTCCATCCATACAGGCACAGTTTGTCTCCTCTCAGAGTAATGCTCATCAGATGTGGACAGAGATCCAGAGGAGGCATGGGAGAGTTTCGATAGTGAAGATTGCCAAATTGGAGTCAGATCTAGAGAAGCTTACCCCATCACTGAGTCAAATAACTTGATTAAGAAGATTGGAGAGTTCTCCCGTATTAAGCTGCAACAACTTGAGGAGTACGGGAGCACCATCAACAATCCCATCCATAACCTTCTTGGTAAGTTGCCTGCTTCCTTTGATTCTTTCATGGATAATATTTATTTCCGTGATCCTCTGTCCCCTTTTGAGGAAGTCGTGAGTTATCTCGATGACAATTGCATGCTTCATGAAAAAGGCAAGTCGGAGTCTGCTTTTGTTTCCTCTAACAAGGGCAAGGGTAAAGGCAAAGACAAAAAAGGAAACTCCAATAACAACAAGCAAAAGTCACCGCAAAGTCATCTTCTGACGATAACAATTCTAACAACTGGTCATTCAGAGGCCAAATGTTTTGCCCGACAGGTTGCTTCCACAAAGCTAAAGCAAAACAGGAGTCCTCCTCCGATGGCTCACACACTTCACCCCCACGACAGATGGCTCAGATACTTCAATCACATTCATCCATCCATTCATTCCCATCTATCTGATTCTTCACATCACATCCCATCACCTCTATTCACATGCCTTTTATAATCCGAAGGCCCACATGTCCTAGCACCACATGTGTAAATGCCCCTAAGCCCCATGTGCCTAGGCTATACATGTGCATACTAAAATCCCCTCTGTTTATAGCCACGATACTATCCAGTATGATTTGCACACATAAACTTCCTTCCCCTTCAAGAACATGGCTAGTAAGGACCTCCACCAACCAATCAAACAAAAGGTTGAACACATGAGCATCCTCTTCCACAAGGCATTCACCATCAAACATTAAGCTCAACTGAAATCCTCTTCAAGGCATTTATCTGCCACATCATCATCATAAGCATCCGATTAGGCAAAGCATTCAAATCATTACATTGATTAGTCTGACGTCAATGGCATTGGCATGAGACTGGCAGGCCTTCTGCAGTCTCCCAGAGGAGATCCAGGTGGAGAGGTTGAGTCACTTCAGAGGGGGGTTGATTATGAGGGATGATATTCAGGAGGCACTCACAGAGGAGTGGTTCACGCCTCTCGAGCCAGTGGCCCCACGGTGGATGGGAGCCTTTACACAGTTGGAGATCCTGATTGCTGTCAGAGCTTGCACTAAGGATGGCAGATGCCTCTACTATGAGATTCAGGATGAGGGCAGACTTCAGAGAGTGGAGGTGGAGTCGCCTTTGGTTGCAGAGTGCACCTTTCAGAGGATACGGGTAGTGGCCGCCGCTTCTCGGAAGTGGCATATTGACCCCGACCCTGCTGATGTGCTCCCGGATTGGTGCATATGGGCATATGCAGCGCGCCCCTTGGCCCGGCTACAGTGGGACCCCGGGGAGTACGAGTGGAAACTAGGCAACAACTCACACATATGTACATGCTGCTACTCTTCCTCTTCAAAAATTGCATGCACATGGCACATGTGGCTTTTCATCTCCAATGCTATAAACTACTTGTTGACCTTCAGTTCTTCTTGGACAATTGTCTTATTCCCATGCAACGCACAAGCTGCAAACAACTTCCCCTCCAAGTCTTGAAACATAGAACTTGATCCTTAAGACCAACAAACCTCTCCATTCATGATTCAATAGTAACAACCCGATTAGAAGTTTAAGAGGTACTCACTTTTGCATGACTTTCATCCAAACTAGCTACCAAGCTTATCTTTTTCTCCTTCTCCTTCGCAATCTTCACAGCTTCAATGTAATCCCTCAGATCTTTGGTATATACCTCTCCTTTCTAATCTTGGGGTCACTTCAATGTAATCGCTCGGATCTTTGGTATATACCTTCTTTCTAATCTTGAGGTCATGAGACATAACAAAACAATCTAGCTTCATAAACTCCTCATGGGATGATTTGACAACAACCCCATTCCCTCTAGCCTTGACAAAGCCACTGCATTTTTCAACCTTCTCCAAATTCGTGCAAACCTCAATTCATACCTTTGAATTGTCTCTTTCTCCCCCTTGCTCAAACCATGGAGTTCTTTCCACACTTTCTCCAAAGATTCTACCAAAGCAAAAGCATGTTCTACGGCCCTGTTAACATAAACCCAATATTGAGTCACTTTAACAAGTAGCCCTTAGAACCAACAACCCTCAAGAAATAAAGGAATAACCTCCGCCACATCCCTCCAAAATTTGGAAACCCTCTCCTACCCCCCGCGAGGGGATCGCCAAGTGATAATAAATTTAGAAACATTAGAGCATAAGTCAAAATGGTTTGGGATAGGGTAAAATCCTTGTGAGAGGGTAAAGGAGAGGTGAAAGTAAACTCCATGTGAGTGGGTTAAGGATAGGCACAAGTAAATATTAGATAGACACCATAATAAAACAACACTCAGAGCTAAATTCCATTATGTTTCTTATTCTCATTCATAAAACCCTTTTAATGATCCCTTTAAAGACCATGTAAACACTCTCTAAAAGCTCCCATATAAAAATTCTTTAGCTTCTTGTTTGAATGACCTTCAAGGAGGGTGGTTGCAAGATCAAGAGGGCACGAGAGAGAGAGAGAGAGAGAGAGAGAGAGAGAGAGAGAGAGAGAGATTCCTCCTCATTCCTCCTAGAGCAAGATCTCAAGATTGCCTTGTGCACATAAAGCCATGTGAGAGATGTATGTAATGTGAGGATCTAGCTAATAAAGCCATATTTGATTAAAAGAATTTGAATCTTTTCCTCTTAGTATCTCAAAATGCTTCCCATTTATTTTAGTGACCTTAAAAGCATCATGGATACTATGTAGATATGAAAATATATACATATCTACAACATCAAGGTTGCTTTTTAACAACAACATCATTCCTATTTTTGAGCATTTGGCCATTAAAAAACCAATATGGATCCCAAATTTCTTTTTGCTATTAATTAATTAGTTGAGGTAAAAGGACCTTAGGCTTATGTTTAATTTTCTTTAGTTTTATTAACTTTAAGCGGGAGATTAAAAAAGAGAAAAATCTAGAATGTTCTCAACTCGTCCGAGAACTGCCTCAACGTAAGTATAAGACAACGCAACTCATCCTGGTCAAAAGGCCACGAGGGAGAGGGGATATGATGAGAGAGAGAGAGAGAGGATGCGGTAACAAATGAGTAGACAAACTCATCTTGGGCGAAAGGCCACGAGAGAGACAGGGGACACGGTGAGAGAGAGGATGTAGAGTTCTGAGAGACTAGCTACATTGAAGTGAAGATGGACGAAGAGAGAGCCAAGAGAGACACTAAGGTATAAACCTTAGAATGCTAAGGTTTAAACCTTAAAATTCCATTAATTAATTAGTGCCCAACGGGCAATAATTAATTAATTGAAGTCATGCCTGAATAAGTAGTGTTAATATTATAAATATCCATTCATATTGAGTGGCCATCAAAAAATAAGGTAAAAGACCATTTATTTTGAGTAGCCCTCAACTAGTAAACCAATCAATTTAACGGGAGAACCAGCCCATAAAAAATAATGGCATGTCCAAGAAAAGTCCTCTATGCCTACCTCCACATCCCTTTGTTCATACTTCACCATAAGAGAAAGGGTGAAAATACGAACATACCTTTCAATAATAAAACACTAGGGAAGAAAACCATAAAGAAAGATCGGCCTATTTAATTTGGCTGCTACAAAAGAGATTTGGTGCCCTATTTGGGAAAAGATCTGTAGCTTAGCCTAGAATTTGTTCAATTTCTAAAAATTGCATGAGAAAACATCTTTAGATTCATCCATCAAAAATTTGGAGAAAGAAAAATGTATTTTAAGATTTAATTATATTTAGATTGAAGTATGAAGAAAATGCTTGTTCAAAATTACAATTTGGTGAAAATGGTTTTAGGAACACGGATATTACATGCAATTGCAAAGGATAGCGCATATAATTATAATTACATATAAAAAGAGAGAATTAAAGATAGCCATGCAAGAAGGAGAAGGCATAGATGATTGCACTCACCGTGAGTTGTGCTGCTGTTTTTTGAAGGACCACGTTTTGGAACTGGGTCGGGGTGTAGACCTTATTGAGGGGGGAGTAGCTGAGCAGGTAATTGTTCACGTAGTCGTTGCTCCCAAACACAGTGGCAAACAAGGACCTGCCAAGTAGCTCCTTGGTTGCCTGCTCTCCTAGAATCTGTTGCAGCTGTTGCACGTTGTTCTGGAACCAAATCAGTTGTGTGTCGAAATCAATTCGCCCAACCTGAAATTATTAACAACCCAAGGTCTTAAATACCTTTATGATCCTACACAATAAGATACAAAATGAAGTTAACATTGGAATTTTGCCTTGTGGAAGCATTTATAAGAAAAGGCCAATCCTTCATCCTCCAGGTGAAACAATGTTTTACCCAAAACAATTTTAAAAGTGATAAAAAGAACTGTGCCCCAAGCTCACTTTCCTTCTTCTTTTTTTCATGGAAATACCAATGTCAAATTTCTAAAAAATGAAATATGCTTGGAATAAAGATAGGGTTGCTTTTTTAGATTAGATAAAAACTTAACGTTTTCTCATTTCTATTGGTTATTCAATGATTGTACAATAAAATACAATATAAATAATACAAAAATCTCTGGTTTCGGTTTTAAAAAAATTAAAATAAAATACAATATCAAACCCAAAAAGTTTATTGCAAAATTCTAAGGGCCATACTCAATTGAAAGTTGTTTTTTAAAGACTCATTAAGAATTATTTTTTTTGTTATGCAACCCTCAACATGATGTTGTTAACTACAACATTAACGATACTCATCACCACTAATAGTTTTTAGGCAACATGTGACAATGGCTCTAAATGCCTTATAAACCCTGTCATCTCTTAAGATTTGGCATTGGGTGAGATTAACAATCAAAAGTTAGGCACACCACACTCATGGTAACCAAACAATGAATCATGAAAAAAAGGAGTACTTTAAGAACAAGCTTCAAATAATTGTGAGTGGCAAGGGAGTCACAAAGAAGATGACTAATGGGGTCCTTCTAAAAAACATGTCCTCAAGTATGCTTTTTCTAGAGTCACTCTCAATGGTTGTCAATAAAGGGTTATGGGTTTACACACTTCCCCTGGTCATGGAATTCTAGCTTAAAAAATTCCATGATTTTTCACTTTTGGGGGAGATCTTCTCACCCAAGCCCTGCAAATAAGTGTAGCAAATTAGAGGTGGAAGTACGGTCACAACCATGTTCAACAAAAAAAGTGAGAGAAAAATGTAACTCAAAGAGTTTTGAATCCTCAACCTCTAGGGCTCTAGTGATGCTCAAGCCACTTGGCCCAATCCTTGGATAAAGTCTAAGACACATAAACTATAAACTATGTCCAATGTGGTTTGTAAGAAGCCTAATCCTTGGATAAAGTCAAAATACATAAACTATGTCCAATGTCGACACCCTTTGTAGACCCCACTTGCAACGAAAGAATTCCATGTAAGTTCTTAGATGTAGTGGTTAAATTTATAGGAGACGCATTTTCCTAACATTGTTTACGAAATGCAAATTGCTAACAAAACGATGTAGAGCTACTGATAGTGCTAGCTATCAACACCGATTAAAAAGCAAAGTGCTAGCTAATGCAAGCAGGAGGTTGATTTGCGTGGGTTTTGAGGGAAGCAGAGGGCGCTTACAAAGTTGAAACCGCTGCTACGAAGGATGCCTCCAGCTGCGGAGGCGTAGTTTACTCCTTGAAGCAAGGCTTGGCCCTTGGTGGTAGGATCAAGGTATGGGGGAGGGAAAGGCACGTTGATATGCTCAGCTGCATTACAAAAGACCCTCCACAATGGTTAAGCTTCAACAACAACAACAACACACACGAGGAAACCTATCTCTCTCTCTCTCTCACACACGCACGCACGTGTACAAGGGAAACCTATCCCTCTTTTTCTCTCTCTAGCGCACGCACGCACACGTACAAGAAAACCTACCCCCTCTCTCTCTATAACACACACGCGCACGCACATGTACAGTATTTCAGGTTAGATACATTGCGTGAGTGAGTGAGCGAGCCATCTTTTTACCAACAACGTCAAGAACCGTCTTGCCATTGCAAAACCTCCCAGTAGGGCCTTTGGGGAAGTCAATCCCGAAGGGAGGCTGGTTGGCCCGGGCCACAGACACAATGTAGTTGTTGTTGCCGACATCTACAAGGGAGTCACCAAAGATGAAGAAGGCAGGGAAAGGCTGAGTCGAAGAGGCCCCGTGTTGCCCTTGACCTTGTGCTCCTGCTACTCCAAAGCTGATCACAATTGAGAGACAAACAACAAAGGCGACGTTTCTGCAGCAGCCCATGGTGATGGTGCCAGAAGGATCAGCTGCTACACTCAAAACATCAAGCTATGGATGGCCAGAGAGATCAGCTACCCCAAAAAACATCAAGCTGGCAATTAATGGAAGGCCATGTAGTATGCATGCACTCGCTAGACACGTCAAGCTAGCACTTAATGGCAGGCTATGCACTAGCTAGCTGTGTCCGAGGGAGAGAGAAAAAAAAAACTCAGTGCTCCTGTAAAATTCATAATCTCATTTGTAAATTTTATTTTTACAATTTTAAAGATCACAAAATTTTAACCATTTTAGTTATATTTTAGAAGAAAAACTTGTAAATTTTAAAATTGCAAGTTTTAAGATGTTAGAATAAAATATTCTCAATGAACACTGACTCTTATCGGGAAAAAAAAGGAAAAAGAAAAAACCTTACCGTAGCATTTTAAATGTCGATGTTAAGTAAAACCTTAATAATGTGACAGCCGAATCAACGACCACCCCCACCCGTCAAATCAAGTCACAGCCACACTGTGACATTATAAATGCCAATGTTAAATAAACTCTTATTGTTACAATAAACTAGCGGCTAGCCGAATCACCGACCTCTGGAACCCGGTCAAATCTAGTCCCTCCAAGTTCCAACCGAACATTCGTGAAGGTTGCTAAACCCGGGGGTGAAAAATGTAACCTTGCTAATGAAAGGGATGTTTAAAAAATTATTGCACTTGTACATATCATGATTTTAATCATTTTTTTACTTGTGCCTATCCTTTTCTTGGCTCTATTTTGAAATCTATGGTTCTTTTTCAAATCTTTAAAAACAAATTAAATTTATGTTTGTTGGAAAAACTATGAAATATCATTCAAAGGGAACATTTGTATTAACCCATATATCGAATATATTGTTGGGCAAATTAAAAACTTTCGAGAAGGTCAAAAATTCAGTACAAATATTTACTCGTTACACCCTTGAAACTTGAAAGTTGAGTGGACAGCCTATTACCTAGGTAGCAATTCCCAATGTTCCAAAAAAAAAACAAAAATATTGACAAACCGTAAAACTTTTAAATTAACACCTCCCCCTCCAATTGTTAGTACAACTAACCGATGTCTAGTGTCACATGAGTGATAAATTTAGAGGGTTGCCCTTGAAAGAAAAAAGGTTCTTTAGTATTGAAAAATTCTGGAGTATAATTATTAATACCTTTTGATCGATTAGGAAAAAACAACCCTTTGTTTCATCTCATGCTTTTGGAAGGATATAAAAGGTCTTTAAAATTTATCTTCAATATTTTTCTTTTTTGTACGGTTTAAAATTTAAGTATAGGGACTGAAGCAATGCCATAAATAATTATTTTTTTCTAACCAATGAAAAAAAGGACAACCTTTAAGCTCAACCGATTTTTATCAAAAATTTGTATAGATTAATCGGTTTTATAACTTCTTCTTTTTTTAATCTTTAAAATTCAGTCTAAGCAAAATTCTAAGCAATTTTTCTCAATTTGAGAGGTCAAATTTACATTAAAGTTTTTCTAACACTAGACTGGAGAGTGGAGCCCAAAGGTGCCACTACCTAATCGGTTGATGCCCACATGGCCATGCCTCAAAAATTAATAGCATGGGTGCCTCACAATAAGTGAAGATTCATTGTGGTATCAAATGAGTACTACAAGTTTTTTCATCTCCCTCTTTAATGTTAAAATTTCTTATGAATGTATAGATGTATCTCTTAAAAGAATTTAAAAGCTTATTGAAATCTTTAAATTTCTCATGAATGTACACATTTCATTGAAATATTTTTTAAAGGCATAGTTTTACAATTAAAAAAATAACTTCTTACTATGTTGAAATGATTTTGGGCTTTTTGCTTTATGTCAAAAACTTGAAATCTTACATGTACAAGCTTTTCATATTTGTTATAGGAAAAGAACTACATAAAATGAGAAGGGGTTGGTGGCCTAGGATTGATCAAATGGCTAGGACTTTTTTGCATGTTAACTTAATATTTTATGCTAAGTCCTGCATGCTTGGCTAACTATAGTTAATATGTTTTTTGTGATTTAAGTAGCATATCTCATATTCGTCATTTTGGTGGGCAAGTTAATTGATTGCATGATGGCGGAATGTATGTGAAAGAAGGGTAGTCTCTAATATTTAATTGTTGAGGATTTTGTATGTGTGCTACCTCTAATAGCAATTACAACTTAAAATACGTACAATTGTTTTATTTGTTTTCTTGTTGGTGATCCCTTTCTCTTGGCTATTTTTTAATGTGTAGCATTAAGGGTATTCACTAGTGGCACTTAATGTTAATTTCACTTTCAAATAGAAGTTTAATATTTACATTTTAGAATGATTTGTTAACCATTTAGTTTATTCTTCAATTATTTTAACTATTATATTTTCTAATACATTAGTTCTTTGTTTTCAAATATATCTTTGTTTATGTATTCTATTCCATAGGTATATGTTAAAGTATGTTTTGTAGTATATGTTAAAGTATGTTTTGTAGCTTATTTGCACTAGTTTAGAATTTAAATCTGTTTAGAGCTTGTTTATACTTAGCTTGAGATTAGTTGCTACTTGTTTACTAAATTTCTTTTAGGGTTGTATGTACTACAACCTTAATGTGGTCTTGATATGTTGTGCTAAGTTCATATGTATTTTTTTCTTGATTGAAATTTTCATTATTAATACTTCTACTTTGAAATGGCTTCCAAAGCTTCTCTTAATAGTTTTTAACTAAGCATAAAGAATGAAACAATTGCAAATAAAAGGACATTATGTGCAAATGCATTTTATAACTTGTTTTTTTATAGATTTTAAAATTTTTAAATAAAATATAAATAAAAATCCTTGAATTTTATGATTTTTAATAGCTGAGAAAATATTTTCACATGAGAATAAAAATGTTGCAACATAATTCTATAAAGCTTTACAATTGTAAGATGCTTTACAAATGGCCTTGCAATTCTGCCTAGATGAAAGGCACTATAAAAGGTTGCACAATATTGGGGCTATTTTCCTAAGTTATTTGTAGACTTAGCCAAAGTTTCAATAGAGGTATATAAAATCATGGGCCTTTTTATATACCTCAGAAGTCTGTAAAAGCTATGGGCCCATCATGGAGGCTATTTTCCTAAGTTTTTTCTATACTTAGCCAAATTTTTAATATAAATCTAAAAAAGTTACATGCCTTGTTATACATCTCGAGAAAAAGCCTCGGTATAAACCAAAGTTTATACCAAGGCACAATTTATTATCCTCATTTAGGGGTATGTCATGATTATACAATGAGCCTTAACAATGGTGTATTATAAAAGGGTGGCACAAGCCCTTCACTAATCATTGAATATAATCTACTAAACATGGAAAAGACATAACACTAGTAGTTATTCCTTAAGAACATGTGCATGAGATTCAAGATTGGTTATCAGAAGAGTAAGATCAAATGTCCTTGTTCATGATCCAAGTACTCTATTAGGAGACTATGTAAAACCATGTATATAATTTTGAGGAGTTTGAGAAGTCATTATTGGATTTTAATGATTGATTTACGAGTGCAAGCATGTGCAACTTGCATAGTGGAGGCATCTTCTACAAACTCGTGAACAACAAGGAATACAGAAAGAACGTCCTAGTCAAGACATGGAGGTGTAGTTTAAGGAAGATGTAACAAAGTGTTCTTAGGATGCACATGCACATGGGCTTAGGGTCATTTACATGTCAGATTAGGACACATGGGCCTTGGGACTATAAATGGCATGTGCTCTAAGAGTATTATACCTTTTTGGCATCTTGTGATACTCATTACATTTTACTTTCCATGCTCTTTAGTGTTAATCTCTCTTACTTTTCCTAATCCAAGCTAATTAAGATAATCCTAAGCTAATCTAGATGTACCTTTTTTTCATTGGTATCATAGCTCTTGGCTTAGATCTTTGCTTAGGTAGTGATTAGTGACAATCATTTTTGGATTACTATTAATCTAATTTTTTAAAATATATTTTTTAAATCTTGATTAGTGTTAATCATTTTTGAAATTAATTTTTACATAGTTTTCAGATTTGTTAATTTCTTGTTTGACAAGATTAGCAATGAAATTTATGTTAATCATTTTCGAATTTGAATTAAACATTGTTTTCAAAACCCTAATTCACTTTACTGTTTGATTTTTTGAACTTCTTGATCTTAATTTTCGTGATTTTTAAAATTAGGGATTGTAGAGATTTTACAAACCAATTTGAAATGATTTTCTTGCATTATCTTGATTAGAGAGCCTACAGTTTCAAATATTAATCCTTTGAACTCTTATTTCTTCAAGAACAAACCCTAAATTCCCAGATCTTGAATTCTTGGATTTCCATCCTTTACAACAAGTGAGTTTTTGTTGGCATCATCTGCTCCTACTACAACGGCAGCTGGTCCGACAGTTACTGCAAGTGCTACTAGTGGACAAACAAGCAATTCACCAGCTACACAGGCTCGCAGGGCCCTGATGTCTTGCGGATGAAGCACAGCTTCAAAGGCACCAACAGTTAGAAAGGCTCTACATATCTACAAGAGCAGGAAAGCATTTTCAAAGAGAAATTGTGAGGGGCATTGAAGGTTTCATCTCTCTCGGCTCAAAATAGCTTGAAGCCTATACAAAGTTGTCAGAAGATTGTTGCAAGTATGCGATCGACGGACCTAATCCAATAGGAGCTCTTACACGATCTTCTAACGTTTTCAGCAAGCGCAGATAGGTCTGGTCTATCGTTTGCATCACAAGCACTTCAGCAAGCATATCACCCTTTGCAGCACTTCAGCAACCGTATCACGGTTTGTAGCACTTCAGCAAGGGTATCACTATGTGACAAGCTGACAAAAACGTACATTTAGGAGCATGCAAGCATAAGCCCAATGCAAGCGACTACGGCCCTGTTTTTCTTTGTCTGCGTGTGATGTAAGCTTGCATTGCTGGGTGCTCTGGTCGAGATAGAGCTAGGGAGTTTGCAGCTCCCATTTTGCTTTGTCTACGTATATTATAACCGTGTGTTGCTTTTTCTATGTATGCTATAGTCTGGGCTTGCCAACGAAGGCCAACAAAGCGACCGCAAACTACCCAGAGGTTTTTTTTTAAAAGAGCAGACATGATTCAAGTGGAAGCAGCCATCGCCTTCAGCACACAAGTAGGAAATACAATTAGCTTTATCACTTGAGAAGATCAGCTCAGTGTAAGGTTGGCATCGTTTATCCTGCAGCCTTTGCTGGCGTCAGTGCAGCAAGCATCACAACTGAGCGCTTAGCTCAGTTCAGCTCAGCAACGCCACATATTCTGTAACGTCTATAGATCTTTCAAAGTTTTCTTGAATGAGCACCCACATTACGGCAACATCTACAGTATCACAATCCCTTACCATCACTAAGCTTAGAAGAGCTCTAGGTATCATTGGAAAGGGCAATAGAATAGATGAGAATGCACTGTGGAGAAAGAGAGAAAGCGCATGAGTGAGAAGAACAAGAAGGAAAAATAAAAGTTGTAGATGCCCTTAGGGTTTTCTATTTTTCTTTTCACATTTCACCACCTTCCACACCATTTTCACTTTGTCCAACCCATTTCTTTCGCCCATACTCCAATTGTCCACACCTCTTCACATTTATTCCTTCGCCCATTTGCATGGTTGTGTAGCCACCGACCATTGGGTCATTTCACCTGCATTGTGATGTGGGTGTGTTTATACATTTTTAGGGATTTTGTGGAGGGTGTTCACGTACGCTTGACACATTGGGTGATTTAGTGTCAATTTGGTGTCGTTCACACAGATTTTTGGCCATTTGGTGTTTTTTTTTTGGGACGTTCACATACATATTTTTGGCCATTTGGTGTATTTCAAGTGTTCACGTGCATCTTGGCCCTTGTTCACACGACGCGAGTGGACATTTTGAGCATTTTGATCATTCTTTTGACCTTTGTTTATGTGCGGGTGGTCATTTGAGCATATTGGTGCCTTTTTCACACGTTGTGTGGCATTCTTGAGCACATTTGGGGATGTTTCCACACTTTCGAGCATTGGCGGACGACATGGGAATCCATTACTACCTCCACCCCGCCTATGATCGTCGTGCTACCGACCATCATTGTCGCCGATATCACTATGACTCCATCCCAAACGCTGATCATGTGGCATCCGCTCATACCCTATCACTCTGGCTTCATGTCCACCATTTTGATTTACCATTTCAGGTGTGGAGATACATATCATTTAACGAGTTCATACATACATTTGGCACATCACGACTTCGACCTCTAGATTCTTCTTCACTGACATCATGCTATGATGACACATCATATTCATGTGACATATGGATGTTTAAGCTTCAAATGTTGTTGCCTAGCCGGTTTAGACACTTATTTGATGTGGAGAATGTTTGTACTAGATGGTCCATACATTCTACACATAGTGATTTTGTTGAGGATCTATGTGGTTATCTTTACGGGGATGGTTCGGTATTGCTTGCATGGGATGATGTATGTGGGGACTTGATTGAGTGCCCTACACCCATGAGCAGAGATGACTATATACCTGAGAATGGGTATCATGATGGCATGCATTTAGGGAATACTGATGTGAATAGTGATGATAATCATCATGTTGATGATGATTTGATGTTGACACATGTACACATGGTGATGATCATACACACACATGTGATGACATTGATGTATCACACCCACATACCCATGATAATGTATTGTGCACACATACACATGATGATATTAATGTATTGCACACACAAACACATGATGATATTAATGTATCGCACACACATACACATGATGATAGTGATACACGTGCACATGTTGCCACTAACACATATGCACATGATGATGATATGGTAATAGTGAGAGTGACGTGTGTGAGTTAGATCATGTGAGCATGATCTTGATGGGAGGGATGGCAACGAGCACATCGAGCATCATAGAGCTACCTATCTCTATTCCTAGTGATCATAGGGATACATTAGATGACCATAGTGATGCATCCAATGATCTTGATGGGCATTTGATTAATCATGATCATTCGGCTAGTCATACTTCCCTAGTTACACATGGGGATGACACTTCACATGTTGATGAGCACATCATAGACCATGAAGAGCATAGACCGAAGGTTTTAGTATTAGATGTGTCGGGCTACTCCTCTAGAATTGTCACATGTGGAGAGATTTTGGATACGACCACTACTCCTAGTTTTCATAGCATTCCTAGCACCATTCGTGTGGATCGAGTTGTTGTGATTGAGCACAGTAGGGGATAGTTCATGAGAGTAGTGAGATGAGTTCGTGGAGGTGAGACATCGTAGGAGTATGCATATCGATCATATTTTTAGCATATCCTATGACATTGACCTTGAGAGGTTTACAGTTGATCTAATTATTTTCTTAGATCCAGTGTTATTGGAGATTGATTTATCATGGGATTTAGGTCATACAGGGGTCACACCATTGATAAAGTTTGTCTATACCTTTGGGGATGACCTTAGTGGCATAGTGAGTTGGTTGATAGTGAGTTGGTTGATACCACTTATCTCTCGTGTAGACACTTTGTCAGTGCTTAGTGATGGTGATCTTTATGATGATCCAGTTTTTTATCTTAAAGAGACACACACATATAGAGTGTCTTGCACATGGAGATATTGTGCATGGGTCGGATCATACTCATACAGACATTGATATGGTAGATCGTTCCTTTGACTTTTGAGTGGTGGTACATGGGACAGTGGCATGAGTTCACATTTTACTCTACATGAGGCCGACCTTGAGCTATGTTCATTTGGCTTCCACGAATATCGACACGAGCCTATGTTCTTTGGAGCTAGGACATTTTCCTTTGGATGCATCTTTGCCATTTGAGGAGCATAGTTTTTGGATATGTGGCTCAACATTCAGATGCATCTATGACATATTTCAATCTTGGCCTACACGATGATTCTTTTGTGCCAAGACCATTTGACATTCTGGCGAGGAGTTTCAAGCTTCTTCGATGGATACCTTTCGTGCCAGATTCACACTATGGTCATGAGGATGGGCTTACAAGTTTTCCTTTCGACCCTGGAGCTACTATCTCTTTGGAGTCGAGCTTTCCATTTGATCTAGGAGCTACCATTACTTTGGCTTCAGAGTTGAGCTTTCCTTTTGACCCAGGAGCTACTACCATTTTGGCATATCCCTTTGATCTTGGAGGATACTCGACTAGCTTCATCATCAAGAGTGGTTCCTTATCCTCTCCACTTGCACTAGATTATCATGGGACCATTGTCTTGGATTTTGCATGCCTCGGATTTCCTTTCGATCCAAGCGGTTACATAGATGCCCTCATCATCGACGGGATCCCTTTATCCTTTCCATTTGACCCTAGGGGTCATATGATTCATGTATGAGTTTCTGCTACATTGACATTCAGTCTCATGGATGTGATTTTTGGTTTTTGTACGTAGCCACTTGTATATGTCTTTTCTTTGGGCATGACCACCCTTTGATTTCGAGGATGAAATCATGTTAGGAGAGGATAGTTTGTAACAAAGTGTTCTTAGGATGCACATGCACATTGGATGGGCCTAGGCACATGGGCTTAGGGTCATTTACATGTGGGATTAGTGCACATGGACCTTGGGACTATAAATGGCATGTGCTCTAGGAGTATTGTACCTTTTTGACATCTTGTGATACTCATTACATTTTACTTTCCATGTTCCTTAGTGCTAATCTCTCTTACTTTTCCTAATCCAAGATAATTAAGATAATCCTAGGCTAATCTAGATGCACCTTTCTTTCAAAAGATTTACCCCATGATGTAGATTTGCTTAAAGAGCCATTGAAGGAGACAACACACATTATTGGTTCCCATCTTAAAGAAACAAATATATTAGAGGAGGAAGCAAGGATAAGAAGTCTAGTGTCAACGCCTTTATATGAAGGAGAAAAAATATCAAAGTTTAAGGAGAATTCATGGGAAGAGGGAGCTTGAATTCAAGCAAACATACATACACACAAGAGAGAGCAAGACATAATAGAGAGGTGGATGGTTGAATTTTCTTCCATCTTCTTCTTTTCTCTACAACCATTTAAAAATAAAGAGATAAGAGTATATATTCTAAGGAAAAGTGTATACTAAAGAATATATACTATAATATATAATGGTCAGTCCATAGTGTGAGCCCCATTATATGAGCTAGCACTATAACTATGCCTTATTGTAGTAATCCAAATATGGCTGTCACACAGTCTATCATCCACCACTGGCGGCATATCAACCATATCTCACCAATCGTGCCAGTGGTATAAGTGTGAAAGCTATAACATATAATAGTCAGTCCATAGTGTGAACCCAATAATATTAGCTAGCACTATAACTATGCCTTATTGTAGTAATTCAAATATGGCTGTCACACAGCCTATAAGAGTATATACTATAATATATAATGGTCAGTCCATAGTGTGAACCCAATTATATGAGCTAGTACTATAACTATGCCTTATTATAGTAATCCAAATATGGCTGTCACACAGCCTATAATCCACCACTGGCAGCATATCAACCATATCTCACTAATCGTGCCAGTGGTATAAGTGTGAAAGCTATCACCTAAGGAGGTCATTAATGTCCACACACTAGTTGAGCTCAATATGTCAACATTACCCCTCGAGCTCAACTCTACACATTCCACTCAAAATCACTCCAAGTAGACTTCTAAACCTATGGAGCTTCTCTATACTAAGTGTCTTCGTGAAGATGTCTACCACCTAATGCTCTATGCTAACACATACCAAATCTACATCACCTACTAGACTTTCTCCCTCACAAAGTGATAATGCACCTCAATGTGCTTCGTCTAGCATGGTTAGTAGCCAAATATATGCTATTCATATTGCCATAATCAATGACAATAGACCTATTGATGAGCTTACCCATATGAGCAAAGTAGCTTCTGAAACTAAGGTACCGCACAAGCTGCCATTAGCAGTGTCCTTGTTGTACTTTGTGCTATACTCAACAAGGCAACTATCGGCTATTTCTTGCTACTCCGACTCACAATAGTACCTCTTTAAAAAACATAAAGCCATTGGTAGATTTCATTTTGGGACACTACCAACCCAATCAGTATCTGTGTACCCATGTAGTTGTACCTCTATGCCAGCCTCATGGAAAAGTCCATAATCAACTGTGAAGTTTATGTCCCTGAGAATCCATCTAGCCATATCCAAGTGTGGCTTCCTAGGGACTTGCATAAACTGGCTCATAAGTCCAACAGCATAGCCTAAATCTGGCCTAGTAATAATCATGTCGATCAAGCTATCCACTATGCACCTATACATAGTGGGGTCCTCCAAAAGCTCACATGTATTTGCAAAAAACTTTGTGTTCTACTCTAATGGCACTGAAATAGGATTATAGCCCGTCATACCATACTTCAACAATCTGGAAGTGATCCAGGTGTACATAGGTCTATGAGGATTAGATACCCTATTGATAGGTTGAGATATGAGAGATATACAGCCCATCATTATGCGTGCATGGTTAAAGAAATATAGAAGATATAGCCCACTTGTATCGAGTAATATGCTCATAGGGTTGCTGTCAGTTTATGTTCCCCGTCCGTTCGACTTTCTTCCAAGGTTTTTGTCAAGATAGTACACACAAAATTTTGTTTGTACTCTCTGCTTGACCATTAGCCTGTGAGAGTAATAAGGTGATATTTCCAATGGACCACTAAGAACCTAGCAAGTAAATGTTCAATCACCTCATTAATAAAATGTGAGCCGCGATCACTAACTAATTCTAATGGGCAGTCGAACCTTGAGATAATTTACTTGTATAAGAATTCTGCTGTTGTTCGTGCATCAGCTCGCTTTGAGGCTCTGGTTCTACCCATTTTGTGAAATAGTCCGTGGCCCCACGATCACATATCGGGCTTGTGATGGATGTGTTGCGAGACTAATAGGTCTAACAAAATCTACTCCCCATTTTTCCAAGGGTTACAAAATAATAGGGATGAGCGGCATCTTGTCTTTTTGTTGTGGGATAGCAAAACGCTGGCATTCTTCGTATCTTTTGACAAATTCTATGGCGTCTCCGAATAACATAGGCCACCATAATCGTGCTTGAAGTACCTTTGCGAGTCGTGATCTCTCCGGCAAAATGCCTACCCTGCTATCCCTGAATGAGCTTCATCCAATATCATGAGACGAACTCATCTTCTCTCACACATCTTCTTAGCACATTATCTTTACCTAGCTTATATAGTTCTCCTGCAATCAATTGATAACATGCAGCAAGCTTGATAAGCCGCCGCATTTTATCTTTGTTCAAGGGTATTCCTTGTGTGGAAAACCATGAGCTAGATAATCAGATATCTCCTTGCTCCATTTGGGTACCATGTCCAGTTTGAACAAACAAGCATCAGGGAGATCATCTTTGACACCAACATTAGGGAAAAAGGGAGCTCATTTTGGGGCCTTTTACGGTTTGGAAAAATAAGCTCTCAACCAATGAACAGAGGGCCAACGTAACGTTGGAAATTCACAAAAATAAAAGAAAATAGATAAAAGAAACAATATTTTATGTAGGTACAAGCGTGCTACATTAATGTGGAGATTGGTTTTTTATTCTCACAAGATCTTTGGACATGAAGATAGAATCTAGTCTGACATTTTCTCTGACAAGGGCCTTCCCGCTTCCACCTCCCTTTGAACTTTGAATTGTTGTGCTGCCTTTCCTTCGAAAGGTCTACCATTCTACACCACTACCTCATTGTGCAGTAACCTCTTCTTTTCCAAAACTGCTCCCTTGATCCAGTTTGGCTTAGAGTAAGATGTTTCTTGTCAACTATCTATCTGCCTACTTTCTCTTACTTGAAACTTCACTTTGTTATCTTGTTTACATTACTTTGCTGTGGTTACAGATTCACAAGGTATCCATGGTGAATAAAAACTATGGTCGTTCTTGTGGAAGACGCTCTGTGGATGATAATGCTATGAAGGCAGAATTATACCACACATCCTTACCCCGTCGACCTGCTTCTTCTATTTCTTCGGTAGAGAATTCAAGTACAGTCAAAACGGAAGGAACTTGGGAAAGGTTTACTGTTTCGAAAGGAGCATGGGTGCTCATGCAACCTAGTAAAAGAAAGAGACCCCAGACAAAAAATATTTTCTTGGCATCATGGAAGGGAAGAGTACGAGATTTTAAAATCACCAGAGGAAAGATATCGGTGAAAGAAGTTTTGATTCAGCATGTGTACATGCATAAAGAACTTGTCTTGCGAGACTATCCAAATGATCTTCCGCAACACAGGCCTAATTGTATATTTTTCTATTGTGGTTTTGTTTTTTATGAGGTGCATGGATTTTTAAGACAAAGCTTTCTTTCTTTGCTTATTGATATTCTTGTGTTATTTTATTCCAGATTTATACCCTTCATCGTATGAGACATGGCAAAACATCGATTGTATTCTGGGATTTATAGATGTTTTGCATGGATCGATAGGAGAACAACAATACGAAGGTCGATGTGCAACAGAGCTAGCTCAATCCGGTATATTTTTTACTGATCATTTTTATCAGTTTTGCTGGACAATGCAAACACACATGGTGTGTTAAGAAAACAAGACCTTCCAGCATGGAATTCAGTGGATTGGCCTCTCCCACATTTTAGTGTTACAGAGGCATATAGAGCCAAGCTTTTCAAAGAAGTACAGAAAGCTCTTAGGCCCAATATTGCCACAAGGATAATAAAAATTTCTTTGTGCATGCCTCTCACAGTTTTTGTAGACTTGTTTAATACCTTTCCAGTGAAGGTTTCAAAAACAATGTTCACAGTTAAAGCAACAAGTCTGGCATGCATGCCACAATTTTTGGATAAAGGTTGGGATAAGAAGACATGTAGTTCAGTGTTTTGTGAGGTTGTCCAACCTTCTATGCAACTGAAGTACATGGTTGCATCACAAAATTTCATTTTTTCTTTTTATTATAAGCGCAGTCGAATTCTAGGTACAAAACTAGTCCCTATGGATCAAGATGAAGATTCTTTTGGTGTAGAAAATAAACTTCTTGATATTGATGTTGTTGAGAATGGTGATGTGCTAGTCAATATCACATTAAGACAATGCTGCTCCCTAGCTCAATTGCGCAATGACATTCTATTTGAGACAGAAGGTTCTATTTCAAAGGACTTTTTATTTATCTACAACAATAAGAAGGTATACCATGTGACTTATCCTAGTCTCATTAAGCACTGCTATTAGTTTACTTTACCCTATTGTTTCATATTGCTTTTTTGCAGGTGCTCAAAAGAAGAGAGAGATCAATAAAATGCAAAGACATTGAAAATTTTAAAATTGAGATAACACAGACTCCATAAACAAAGGTATTATATTCAAAAATGTAAAATTCTGTACAGAAGTGTTTAATTACATATGTAGAACATATTCTTGACAACAATTTTCTATTTATCTACAGGTTGATCTAGAGGCTGCTCTACATGGTCCAAGCTCACCGTATCATCTTTATTTGGAGAATCTACTTTCTGTTGCTCCATCTTGTCGTGTACAGTCTCTTGGTGCTGCTCCATTGTCTCCTCTACTACCCTTGGAGCATCTGTTTGCTGTTGCTCCATCATTTCCTCAATAACATCAGCAGCAACAGGTCCTTGTTCTTGTGGCTTCTCCTCATCAGCACTAGGTCTTTGTTCTTGTGGCACCACATCTGCATCATCTGTGTCATCAAGGTGTATGACACCTTCTCGGACTTTAGAGCTCTCACCTAACTCGACAGTGTAGCTGGTACAATAGGTTTGGGGAAGGCATACTTCAAAAACTTCCAAATTATATCAGCTCTGAAACTATACACATAGCTCGAGTTGAAGCTATCTTCTCTCATCTGCAATGAGATATGATGATTTAGAACACTTTGTACCAATATCAAATTTTTTGAAGCTAAATGAAAATTATTTTTTCTTACAAGCTCTGGCTGTCCTATCTCAAAATAGCTTGAAAGTATATATTTGGCACTAATCAGCACTCTCCAGCCACAGCTACTTGAATCATCTTGTTGTGGTGTCTGGATAGTTGGAAAGATATGTTAGAAACTGTTAATGTCTGAACAAAATAAAAATATTCAATAAGTTCAAAGGCATAGCATGAAATAGACATCAGTAGAGGGAGCAACTTTCTACCTCTAAATCTATTGGCTCTATTGAATCCAAAAGATTGACATTAGGAGGACACTGATCCAATGCATCTAGAAGTCTTCTAATACAACTGCAATACATATAATTCAGTTAGTGTGCATTAAATCCAAATAATGAAGTTTAAAGTTAAAAATAGCACACAAACCACTTACAATTTAACCTCTCTGTGTGTGTTTCTAAGAGAGTTGAATAAAAAGCATTGCTTCTGCTGGATGTCAATAGAAGCAAAGCTCCAGTGGTCACTGCATAAGGAAAAAAGCATTAAAAAATCAAAGGCTACAAGAGTACTCAATCTTGAAGGAAAATCCCAAAAGAAGCAGCCACACACATACTTGTTATGGTATGGAAGTAGCAAAATATCAACATGATCAAAATCACAGTGTCTGAACCAATTGGAAATATCCATGGGAGTTTCCTTTGGATCTCTCAACTTGAAGGAAATTGCAGGATCAATAATATAAACTGTATGCTGTACAGCATGGTTCAGCCAGCTTCTCATCATGCTACATTGGACAAAACAATAATTAAGGTAAGGTGTAAGGGAGGAGGTACAATAAGGATTGTTTTGCAAACAAATGTAAAATAAAAGACACTTACTAGAGCATTGCAAGAATGATAGTATCTGAGCAATACTCATTCTTATGAGCCAATGCTGCCAAGCATGCTCTTGTCAAGTCAAAATTATTCTCTGAAAAATCATCTTCAATATGGACAACTATGTTAGGGCCCAGCTCCTGCAACCTTCTCTGTATCTGTAGCTCCATCTGTACAGTCTCCACATTTATAGCAGACTTGGATTCCTCTATTTGCTGCTTCAGTGACTCCTCATAAGCAGCTTTCCCTCTGGTGCTCATTGAGTGGGTCACTTCAACAACCTTCACCTTGTCTGCCTTCAATTTCCTTGTAGGTGGAATTAATAATATGTCTCTCATTTTTATGTCCTGCCATTCCACAGGATGGACCAGCTTGTCATACCTCCACCTCACTCTGGACAATGTGTTGAAGTCCTTGGCCATCAGAGTTACCCTGTGAGCATGGGCTGCTACAAGCATTGCATCTTCAAAGTACTTCTCCAGGTAATCCTCTGCCATTTCCTGTAAGGAAAGAATGGCAGTCCTGTTCCACCTGAAACCAAGGTGCCAGCTATCACAAATTTCTCTGACTAGCCTCTGGAAAGGTGCCTTGGGGATTGCAAAGCCTATAGCTTTTTGCTGTTTCCTGATCTCCTTTAGCACACCAGCAGAATGCTTTAACCTCTTGGAATTCTGCTGTAGCATGCTCATTGGCTTCCCCTTCCTGCCATGTGCAACTCTTCCTTTTGTAGGCACACTAGATTCCTTGACATCAGGCCCAGCTGCTGCTGCTGCAAGCCCTGGCCCCTTGCCAGTCCTCCTTGCAGTTGCCTTGGTTCTTGCCATCACTCTGAAAAGGTCCATATAAAACAATAGTAAAAGATTAGAAACATAGAGAACATAGAATGATTAAAGAAGGTGATGACAACTTGGATGAAGCAAAATTGAACAATTTGCAACAAAAGGCGATTATGAACATTTGAAATTTGTAACAGCTCAAAATCACGTTTTTCTGCAAATGCTTGAAACAACATGCTTTTGCATTCATATGATGAATTCTCTATCTTTCCAACTATAAACTATATGTATTGTGTCTATAGAAGAACTATGCAGGCTTGAAATGGGTGGATGAAGAAGATTTTTGAAATTTGCAACAAAATGCGATTTGCACTATTTTGAGATTTCTAAAATACCCTCCTCGCGTTTTGCTGCAAATCCTAGAGACAACATACTTTATCATGCATTTAGTCATTTCAGTGTGTATGCAGCTTGGTGCAACATGGATTGAGCATATAGACATCAAGAAGTGATCAAACTCTCATTCAACAGGGCCAAATAAAAAGTCTTCCTACTTCTACATGCAGTGGAGAAAATCTAAAAAATGCATATAGTATTTATCATAATATGTAACCTACATCACATCAATCAATTCCTTTCCCTAATATACTATTAAACAAGAAGAAGAGGAAAAAGATTTTCTTACTAACCTGGAAGCTATCTGCAAGTGTTCTGTGCTGATGATGAGTATCCTGTGCTGGGTATGAATCTCTGCTGCTGGTCTGGATGCTGATGCTGTGGAGTAGAGAGGTAGAGATGCAAGAGAACTGAGTTAGGAGAGTAGATTATTACCAAATACAAATAATGGAGTTATTAATACCACACGTGTGAGATATAGTCGTTTTTTAACACGTGTGGGTCCCACCAAATCTTTTGGGATTTTAAATTTGTGGGTCACTTTTTGCCTTGGAAATTGTGCCAATCATGATTTCATAATTAGATCCATTAACACTTTTCCCTCCCCGTATTCCATCCCTGCCAGCACCCTCCCATCATCCTCTTCTCTCCCACCTTGACCACTTTCTACCCAACACACTCCATCCACTCTGCAACCTGTCTGAAGACTACTACCATTACCAGATCTCCAGGTTACCAGTGCTACAGCTCAGTTTTGGAAGAGAGCAGGACAATCTCCAGGGCTATTTCATCAGTATGGAAGAGGAAAAGAAAGGTCAGAGATATATACCATTTCCAATGTTTTCTGACATATGTTTCTTCCATCTGTAGAATTCTTAAATCTCAGTGCCTAGAAATCTGGCAGATCACCCTAGGATTTGATTAGAGATGGATATGAGTAGGACATAGAATTTTGCAACAAAATGCGATTAGACAGGTTTATATTTTCCAAATGCTCCAAATCGCGTTTTGCTACAAATTCTGATACTTGTTCTAGTTTTTCTTTTTTCTCCTTCTTTTAATCTCTTTTGCACTGGGGAATAGCTCCTTGCATCATTTACTGTCCTGAACATTGTGAGATATCCCTAGCATTAGATTGGAAATGGATGTCAGTAGAAATTCAGAATTTGTAATAAAATGCGAGGAGAACACTTTACATTTTTCAAATGGATCTGCATCGCGTTTTGTTGCAAAGTCTTGTGTCTCTTTTGGTTTTTACTGTTTGCTCATTGTTTTGCTTTCTATGTCCATGGAGATGTCTTTCTTGATGATGAGAAATGTTTCTGCTTTGGAATAGTTGATCCTCAGGCCCATCCTTTCAAGAGGAAGTTGGACTTCTCTGCTGTTGTACTCAGACCACAGCAATCACCAGGTGATTCATGTGTGCTAATGAAGAGTTTTGTTTGGTGATATCCTATACATTATCTGATTGCATATGTGAGCATATAGAATTCATGTTATATAAATTTTGCTTCAGGCAAAAGCAAGAGACTAGAGCAGAAAGCTGAGTCTTCCCTTTCAAAACAAAGGGAACCAGAAGAGGACAAATCTCCAGATTTGCTCCTATTTGACTTTCTTCACAAGTGCAAGGCTCAAAGGAACTTCCACATATACCACAGTATTTTCAACAGGGAGTTCACTATGAGCTCTCTTTTGGACCATCACAGAGATTTCCTTTCAGACCATTGGGATACCTTCAAACAACTGACAGAGGCAGGAAGGATTGTGGAAGGTGAAAAGGTTTTTGTGCATTTAAATCATATTGTCTCCATTGACAAGCTGAGGTACCATGTGAATAGAAGGTTTGACAGCCTGCCTGAGGAATATAAATTCAGTTGTAACTTGCACACCAGAAAGTGTAGAGTGCTTGAGGAAAACATGGCATTCCTTATGTACATTGTCTTCCAACAGCAATCTCTAGAAGAGCAAGGGCAGGAGACTGAAGAAGAAGATATATCTATAGCAGAGGTAAAAGAGGATATTCCTATGGCAACAGATATAGCAGAGCAGGAAGAAGATATCAACCTCGAGGATGAGGGGCTGCAAGTGGCTGCTCTTGACCTTGTTCAGCTAAGGACTGAGACTCTTAGGGCAGCACAGCCAGTTGAAGACTTTGATGTTCAGAGCAGCAACTATGCAGTGCCCATGCTTCCAGGTGTCTTGATTGGTGGTAAAGATTATGTTTTCCTCCATGATATAGAGTGTATGTTCAATTTGAGGGAGGACTATGCCATTTCCCTTATTGCCTAGGCTTCAAGGCTTGACAAGGAGGTTGGCATAGAGGATGACCATTCACTGCTAGCTTTGGAAACAACCTTTGATCCTGCAGAGGCCCTTACTATTTGTTTCAAAGAGGCTGAAAGTTTCCAAGAGCCAGATGAAGCTGCCTTCCAGCTCACCCAGGAAGCTATGAATCTCTCATCACTTCATAAGGAAAAACTTAAAGAAGAGGCTGGACTGGAGGGGAGAGGAATAAATCTTTGGAAAGATGAACTTCTTGTTGCTGATGAAAATGAGAGGGTATGATATTATTACTTCAAATCAAATACTTTATGTTGTGTTTAAATGTTTTGTAGTTATGTATCATTGTCTCACTATAATCTTTTGATACATGGCAGCTACAAATTGAGGATGACACATTCCTCCAGAGATCAAGTGGAAGCAGGCCAGCTGGGTTTGGCAAAATGTCAAGCCTAGCTCATTATATTCATGATCTAGGTAGTGCTAAGATCTTGATTTACCATAGGCAGTTGAGCAACAATGGAGAAGCCATTGTTTACTTCTTTAAATGTTTGTCTAGGGTATTAGGTGGACATGATCTTCCATGGCAAAAGGAAAAGATCATTTTAATAGAGAGGTTGTCCGCCATAGATATATTTGGGGATTATGTGAATAAGCAGGCCTCTCGGGCCTCTTACTTTTTGTCTTACACTTCTTATGCATTAGCATGTGGTGTTAAGGAGCCCAAATGTCTAGAGGGCTATGGAAAACACAAGCTCATAAGGTTTCGAGAGCCACCCATGATTGCATCAGGCCACACAATCCAAGAAGAAGAACATGTGGAGATAGCTGAAGACAAGGATACCCCTCTCAGACAAGCAACAGAGGCAAGCATTGATAAACAGAAAGTCGACATCAAGCCAATAAGGAAGAAAAAGAGTCCAATCAAGTTCAAAAAGAGAGTTCCGACTCGCAAGCCTTGGGAGTAATAGGATTTAGTCATCAAATATAGCACAAACATTATGTTGAAGTTGAACTGATTTGTACAAAGTCTTTGATCCTCATCAGTTCCTTGTCCTTAGACACTTCAGTACTCTTCCCACACTCAAAAGCTTCTAAAAGTGTTTGACACTCAGTATTTTATTGGTAAGGATCAACAGTATGTCTAGCATAATTAAGTAGTATTGATTGAATTTTTTGTGTGTTAATATATGGATGTATTGATGCTTGTTAATATAGATCACATGTTTCACAAAAGACTTACTTTTGATGGAGTCTCAAAACATATAGGCATTACACCAAGAGTCACTTGTTCCACAGAATAAAAATCTATTGATTGAGTTTGAAAACATGTGGACATAACACCAATAAGTTACAAACTGCTATTCATGTTTACTTGTCCATTTATGGTTTCTAAATATCTTCGAATCCCTCCACTGTCTATGTCTCTCTGCTGCCATTGAATTGTCCAAAGTTTGTCTTCGTCTTTGCTTTTGGGCTAGAATAAAAGCAAGCTTGACTTTGGAGCTAGCAACTTTTCTTTTAGCATGCAGCCTTTGTAGAATGCCTCGGTAAAACCATTGGAAGACTTCCTTCAGACTATTTGCCTTTTGACTCCCTCCATAGTGTTGTGTGTGTCTGAAAAATGCATTACGTGCCATGTAGTGAGACTTCTCCATGCCTTGGGTAGACCAAATTGCTGGGCATCCATACTTTTTGACAAAATAGGGAAGGTGGTTGTAGATGATATGCTGTTTTCACAAAGACATAAGAATGCATAGTAAGTTATAAAAGAAAAGAGGATCACACTTAAGTAAAAAAAAGAAGACATCACTTTACCATGTAGTGAGTTATATTGCAGGCTGTCCATGCGTCTTTCATTGACTTCCCAAAATGTTTTATTGCCTCTTCAAAGTTCTTGTAATCACTCTTTGTCCATGTTACATTGTCACAGAACATGAAGAGTTGATCAAGAGACCTCCACACCTCTGCCTTCACATTTCGTGCTTCCCCATCTGCCTCATGATCTTTCACGGCATTATGGACTTGCTTCCACAATCCATAACTAATCCTTGAAACTGTTTTACCTTGCCTTACTTGCTTACTATTGTGTTTGGGTCGAGACAAGAATCTTCTTGCCTTAACACCACCAATAGAGGGCTTGATTGGTACCTCCTTGCCATTGCTAGACTTTTTAAAATCCTTTGTGATATGAACATCACCTCCATGCAGACCTATATCGGATAACACTTTTTCCAATGCATGAAGAGCATCCTTTCTATTTCTTTCGGGACGGAGTTTCCAAGCAAATCCAATATACAAAAATACCAATTTCTCAATAATTCGACATAGAGCGTGCAATGTGCATATGTGAACATTACATAGTGGAATGTCAAGAATGGCCTTGAAGTCAGGGTCAACTTTATCTCTATTAGGTGCTCTCTTCCACCATTTAGAATCCATTACTTGCGCTGATTCTTTGCAGTAAAGACAAGGAGACTTTGAGTTACCTCCTTTACTAACGTTATACATGCACTTAAGTGTTTTAAGATCCCCCGCCATGTGCCACTCTACTTGAAAATCACCTTTTCCTGCAACATGGAGATTCTCTCCCTGCACCTGTCTTTTAATTATTCTTGGTATTTCCGTGTGGTGAAACACCCAATCCAGTGTTTCATGGTCTTCTGTCTTTACCTGTGGTTATACAAAACAAAAGTCTTACTATAAAAGATTTGAAAACATTGACTAAAATCAAGTACGAAATAAAAAATGATCATACCTGGAATGAGCCCAACCACCATATGTGTTTCTCCGACTGCACACTAAAATACTTCGAACTCGCTTCATTCAATGATGTATCAAGTGCTCCATTCATCAATGTGATAGTAATCCTTTCCATTTTCTTTTCCTTTACAACCTCACACTCATCCAGTTTGATAACAAATTTCAAAATGCCTTTGCACTCTTCAAATGTTATTCCATAAAACTCGACCATTCTTCTTTGAAGTTGTTGTAGATCTACAAATATATTGTTCCAAGGGTCATACACGGTGGTTCCTTTAGCACCATGAAATATATCTTCAATATGGATATATGGTCCAATAAACTCATCTATACTTTCATTCAAATGACCTCTTATCTTCCACACTGTTGCTGGATTTGGCAGTAAAACTCGTTTAATCCTTTGATCTCTCAAAGTTGAGGATATCGCATGGAAAATCGAACTATATCCCTTCCTGCTAACTCCACTAACATCAAGAGCCTCTTGGATTGTAGTACCATCAACTTGATTATTGGATATAAAGTCCTCTACAACATTGCGTTTGATTGTTTTGTATTTTTTTTCTTCAATCAAACCTTTTGCTACACCACAAGAAAGCAATCCTTTCATTTGTTTAATTGGAAGAAGGTTGGGATCCATATTTTCTTTTGCAGGCTCCAATAATTTCCTATAGTAACAATATAGTAACAACACAATATGCCTATATTATTCAACACTTCCAATCCTGTTTTGCATTAATGGACAAAATACATAGTCATTTGAGAGTATTTTTGAGTTTAAAAAATAAAAAATTACAAACTAACCTTGCTTCCTGAATTCTTCGCTTGCATCCACCAGTCCCAGCCTTCAAATTTGCAATGTTTTTAATCTTCCTACTTCGTTGTCTGTCTCCAAGCATGGTTCTCTTCCTTCTTGATCTTGTTAACTCTTTTTTACTCTTTGAATGCTCCTCAATTTCATTCTGCAACTGCTGCTCCAATTTTGCACGAATAGCTATCTCTTGAATCCTGGCTCCCTTTTCTTGTAGATACATTGTTTTATATGTTTCTGCAAATGCAGACTGTGCTGAAATATAACCAAGAAGTCCATTTTGTCCATCGCCCGCAAACCTCAATAGTGTGGTTGGATTGACAAATGGAGGTGTAGAGTTTACTACTAGACATTTTGGATATATACTTCCATCACACCATAAGTCAATATGTTGGAGCCCTTCTCTTCTCATATTTTCCTGTTGTTGAGCATTTAGCACCGTATCCTTTCGTCTTTTTTGTGCTGGAGCATATTGTTCTTCTAAGTCGATGTGAAGATGATATAATCGCTTCTTCTGAGATTGTACTTCACTAGTATCGGCCATTTTTGTGCTTCTGAGGTTGCAAAGTTGGCTTGTCAATCTCATAGTCTTTTTGTAACATGAATTGTGGAAGTGTGGCGGTATCCATACAATCATTAAGTTCAGTGATGGATTCTTTATGAGAGGCCTGCACACGTCGTCAAAAGAGATGCGAAATCTTCGAGAAACAAAAAAAATTAAGGAGATATTTAATGCAAAATCGTGTTAGTTAGATAAAAGATTATCTTATTCTTTTCTGAACTGACAGTTCAGTGGTCCTTACTGACAGTTCTGAGCCACGTTTCCATATTTTATTATTTTTGAGATCTTTTAGGAGAGAAATAAATCGAGAAATAGTGAATTTCTTACAGGGCCCCAAAATGAGCTCCGTTTTTCCCTAATGTTACTGGTTCCCCATTTGGAATTCTTGACATATGATCGGCTAACACATGCTGTGTCCCTTTTCTTAGCGTAATTGTAAAGTCAAATTCCAGCAATTAATAGCAACCATTGTGTGATTCTTCCCATGGTGCAAGGCTTATTCACAAGTATAATAAGGCTTGATGGTCCACAAAGAATATGAATTTGTTGGCCCAATAGGTAATGTCGATACTTCTTGAGATAACGTAAACCATTGTCAATCCTTCTGTCACGTAGGTTGTAATGCCTGTGAACCGACGGCAGACCGGATGGCCATGTCCGGGGTTCAGTGGGAGAGGACGCCCATGCGGAGTCATGGGCGGCCAGGCTAGTGTGGACGGTAGGCCACACACTATATAGCCTGGGGGATGAGGGGCAATCCTCATTCTTCCTCTATGGCTGGGTGGTGAGCCAGAGGCCGTCCCCTCTTGTGGTAATGCCCGTAGATAGCGGCGTTACGGATATCTAACACTGGTATCAAAGCGTGGTTCGAGGGGATCATGAGAGTCCGTGCGTGAACGGGGGACCAGAGCCCACTCGATGGTTTTCATCCACAATCTTCTCACCCTTATCTCCTCAAGGGAGTGTGTGGAGGGAGGCGAAAAACACACGTTTTGAAGGGAAGAACTCTTTCTCTCTCTCTCTCACTCTCTCTCCCCGTCACGCACACAGCAAGCAGCATCGCAGGCATTTTTCTCGTGGATCGGAGCATCCCGAAAGCGTCCTTGTAGAGGCTCGCAACGCAACACAAATCCACAGGCAACCGTAAAGGGGGGTGACTATTATTCTCTCTCCAACACTGCTCATTTTTATTAGCATTTTTTTTAGTAATTTCCGAGTTCTCGCATTATTTTTTTGCAAGAATTAAAATGTCTGCTAGGCATAGTGTGTCCCCACCGCCTTCTACTTCTCTAGGTTTTTCCAGTCTCTTGTCCTCGGTCGACCCTGACCGAATTGTCAGGCCGTACACGCCCGACTGTTGTTCGGTCCGGAGCGCGCTCGTCGATCACTCGTGATCCGCCAGTGCCCTCCTCGTTTATTGACCCTGCCTTAGGACCCAGCGAGCCCGCAAAGCGGCCGCATTGGCTGATGACCCCTTTCTGGCCGATGAGCCCAGAGAACATGAATACTGACGTCGCCGAGGGGACCGAGGAGGACCTCTTGGATTATGACGACAACGACTATGACCTATTGGACCCTGCTGATGTCCTGACAGAGACGGAGCTCTCTAGTGGACTGTTTAAATATCTTAATGCCAAATTGAACACTATGGGTAAAGTCCAGGCTGATTTAGTCACAATGCTACAGAGCATCTCCACACGGTTAGATGCACTGACAGCCGCCTCCGCTAGTACTCCAACTCCTCGTGGTAGCCGAGCTCCTACGGCATGGGTGAGCGTAGCCTCACCAGTAATTGCAGGAGTACAGGCCGATGCGCCTGCAGGGCCATCCGTAGTAAGCGACAGCTTCGTCGTTGTTAAAAGACTTAAAGCCGCCTAGTTTTGGTGGCGAGGAAAAGGAGAGAAACAAGGACTCAGTCAATATGTTTCTAGCAAAGTGGTCAGATTTGCACACGCTGCAATAGCAGCCTAGCCGTATACAGCCCGTAAAGGCTAGTCTCTCATTAACCGGCAAAGCGTACAAGTGGTGTGGATGAGTTTGACAACTCGCCGCCCTGCCACTTGGACGGAATTTGAAACAATGTTTCGAAAAGAATTTTTGCCTATTAATGAGACAGAGAGAAGCTAGGAGTTATGGGACAAGTGCTCGATGGAGAACAAATCCCTAACTCAGTACATCTCAAACTACAGGGAGATAGTACTCAAGCTAAAGGGAATCGATGCATTCCAGACATTGCGAGGCTTTAAGAGAGGCCTCAAAGATGATTACCTTGAGTACGTAGAACCCTTACAGCCTAAAGACTTAGCAGAGGCAATTCAATATGCACAGATATTCGATGACATCAAGCACCGTAGTGCGCGTGGTGGTTCTAGTAGGCCGAGGGTAGTGAAAAGAAAAGGTCAGGCCTCAAAAGAAAAGGGTTTCGCAGTGATAAACAAGGGGATAGGACGGACCAGGAAGGATAGGGTGGTCATTGGTCTAAAAAACCGCGACCATCCAGGAAGAGAAGAGACACTGAAATCCAAAAGAAAGAGCAGTATATTAAAGCGCAAAAGGAAAATTGCTGCTTTAATTGCAATGAAGTAGGGCACACGAAGGCTGAGTGTCCAAAGCCTAAAGCCAGCACGAGTGGCAACGAGCCCAAAAAAGATGGTAAATCTTCTAGGCAGTTGCATACAGTGCAGAGACTCCCTCTCAGTTCCGGAGAGTTCAGAGAGGTGACAGTGTGTCATTGTGATGAGCATCACGCTTGTTCAGTGACACCAGCGATGTGGCAGCCTACTGTAGGTCCGCATGACATGGTGCACATATATGGCACCATAGGTGGCCGTAGAGTCATAGTTTTTATTGATGATGGAGCTAACCACAACTTCTTGAACTACTCGTTAGTCAAGAAGTTGGGATTGACTGAGACCCGGAGTGATCATGAGTATACTGTTGGCCTAGCCAACGGATACGACAAAACGGTATGGAATACCGTAGTATTGGGGGTCCCATTATCTATGCAGGACTACGAAGCTCCACTTGACTTTCAGGTCATGCACTTAGCCAGAGCAGATGTATATCTAGGCAGGGAGTGGCTGTATGGCTTGGGCCCTAGTCTAGCTCGGAATTACTTACATAATACGCTATGTTTTGAGCACGGAGGTAGAGTCATCACCCTGCAGGGCGACCGTACTATCCCTGCCATACCACTTATTTCTTCCATGGAGCTATGTACAGCGGTCCGCAGAGACCAGATAGCAGAGGTATATGCTTGTTACCCTCTTTTGAATTCTGTTTCTATAGATGAAACGATAAATGATGTTTGCGTAGACAAACAAGAAAAACAAAATAACCTTGGACGAGACCCACTGTTTGAAAACCCTGTTTGGCATGCATGCAAACAAGAAAAAATCCAAGGTGAATGAGACATTAAAGAAAAAGTACGTAGATACTTTAATGAATTTATTAGAGGAATTTCATGATGTTTTTCCTGATGATTTACCAGATGGTTTACCACCATCTAGAGAAGTAGACCATGGCATCGAAGTTATGCCAGGATCAAAACCTATAAGCAAACCTGCTTATAGATTAAGCCACTCCGAGGCACAGGAGGTGGAAAAACAATTAACGGAATATTTGAACAAAGGCTTTATTTGGCCTAGTTCAAGTCCGTGGGCATCGCCTATTCTTCTGGTAAAGAAGAAAGACAGATCTATGCGGATGTGCATAGACTATAGGGCTCTTAATCAGATAACGATTAAGAACAAGTATCCGATGCCACGCATGGATGAGTTGTTTGATCAACTCTATGGATCGAGATACTTCACAAAAATAGACCTGAGATCTAGGTATCATCAGGTTAGAATTAAACAAGAAGATGTTGCGAAGACAACATTTAGGACCTGTTTCGGGCATTTTGAGTTTTTGGTTATGCCATTTGGGCTAACCAATGCTCCAGCAACGTTTATGACGCTAATGGACAGTATTTTACGTCCATATCTGGGAAAATTCGTAGTAGTTTTCCTAGATGATATTCTTGTGTACAGTAAGACACAGAAAGAACACATAGAGCATTTGCGTCTAGTAATGAGGCCATTGGGGCCGTACTTATGCAAAGGGGACGCCCAATTGCATTTGAGAGTAAAAAGTTAGATCGTGCGCAACGTAACTACTCGGCTTACGAGCGAGAGTTACTAGCGATAGTTCATGCACTGAAAAAGTGGAGACACTATTTATATGGTGCTACTTTTGAGGTCTGGACGGACCATGAAAGTCTGAAATGGCTTTCAAGTCAAAATGAACTGAAGGGTAGAAAAGCTCGGTGGGCGGAGATTCTACATGAGTTTGACCTTCAGATACGTTACCAAAAAGGTAAGTATAACGTGGTGGCAGATGCACTTAGTCGCATGCCACAGATTAATGAACTTAGTTTCACAGTCTTCAAGAATGATTTCTTGGAGTCCCTACGTGGTTTATGTGAGCACGATCCATCTTTTACAGAGGTCTGGCGCGCTGTACGCGTAAACACTTCTTCACAGATGTGACCACCTCCCTCGTTGGCAAGTATTGCTAGTCCGGAGAGACTGGCCGAAGGTGCAACGGGAAGGGAAGCGAGAGTTAGTCCGGAGAGACTAGCCGTGTCTTCTGGGTACAGTTTGGAGCCGGAGAGCTCTGACATAGGCCCTTCATCACCTTTGACTGCCACCACGGCTTCAAAGGGAAGTGATAAACTTCGTCGGGGGGAGAAATATGCTAATTACTCCATTGACGACGGGTACTTACTCTACACGGGTAGAATATGTGTACCAACTATTGGTGACTTTCGGGCCCAAATTCTTAAAGAAAGTCATGATAGTCCAAGTGCGGGTCATCCTGGGATTCAGAAGACCTATGCACTAGTAAAAAGACAGTTTTATTGGCCTAGTTTGTTTAAGGACGTCCAGACTTATGTGTTGAAATGCAATAAGTGCCAGGTCAATAAACATGAACGTCTTAAGGTTGGAGGACTACTCCATCCGCCGCTGGAGATTCCTCAAGGGAAATGGGAAAGCATTTCCATGGATTTTA
Source organism: Cibotium barometz (assembly GCF_041138505.1). NCBI lineage: Eukaryota > Viridiplantae > Streptophyta > Polypodiopsida > Cyatheales > Cibotiaceae > Cibotium > Cibotium barometz. The sequence goes on along the minus strand of NC_141064.1, from coordinate 25,774,022 downwards.
TTACCGGTTTACCCAAGACGAGCCGAGGGAATGACTCGGTGTGGGTGGTAGTGGACAGGTTAACTAAAATGGCAAAGTTTATTGCCACGAAGAAAACTGTTAAAACGCCAGAGTTGGAAAAACTCTTTATTGAACATCTCTACAAGCTATATGGCCCGCTGCCCGCAGATATAGTGTCGGATAGAGATAGAAAGTTCAACAGTCATTTTTGGAGGGAAGTCTTCAAAAAGTTGGATACTACTCTGAGTATGAGTACGGCAGATCATCCGGAGTCTGATGGTCAAACTGAAAGAGTTAACCAAATTCTAGAGGATATGTTGCGTTCTTATGTTAGTAAGAAGCAATCTAATTGGGAAGAGTACTTGCCCTTATTGGAGTTTGCCTATAACAGCTCCAAACACTCACCGACTGGATTTACACCATTCATGTTAATGTATGGATTCCAGTCGAGATCTCCAATGGCTGTAGGCCTAGAAAAGGAGAAGATTCAATCTGTCAAGGATTTCCTTGAAGATATGAATGATATGCTCAGAGCCGCACGTGAGAGCATTCGTAGCGCTCAGGATCGCGCTAAAACTTATGCGGATAAAGGACGAAGAAAGGTGACCTTTGCAAAAGGTGACTTTGTATTCCTCAAGGTTCCTGCGCAGTCAGAAACCATGAAAACGGGAAAGTGTGATAAACTTTCTCCAAGATATTGTGGTCCTTTTAAAATCCTTAAGAAGATTGGGGACGTAGCATATCAACTTGAGTTACCGGAGAGTTCTCAAGTCCATCCTGTCTTCCATGTCAGTAAACTGAAGAAATCAGTTCACGGGTTAGAGAATGCAGTTTCTCCAGAGATTTTGGTGGACTTGATAGAGCCACCAAAGATACCACATGAACCTGAAAAGATTCTACAGTATCATGATAGACAAACCCGACATAAAGTGTACCAGGAGGTACTTGTTAAATGGACAGATAAAGATGAGGAGGTAGCAACCTGGGAACGTCGTAGTGCAATTTCCAAAAGGTTTCCCCAGTTTATTTTCGAGGACAAAAACTCTTCTTAAGGGGGGGTAATGTCACGTAGGCTGTAATGCCTGTGTGACCGACGGGCAGACGGGATGGCCATGTCCGGGGTTCAGTGGGAGAGGACGCCCATGCGGAGTCATGGGCGGCCAGGCTAGTGTGGACAGCAGGCCGCCACACACTATATAGCCTGGGGGATGAGGGGCAATCCTCATTCTTCCTCTATGGCTGGGTGGTGAGCTAGAGGCCATCCCCTCTTGTGGTAACGCCCGTTTTAGCGGTGTTACGGATATCTAACACCTTCTCTCTCTGTGGTGGTGTAGTTCACCTCTGCATCATTTAATTGACGACTAGCAAAGCAGACTGGATAGTCTAATTTGAACTCACCGGACTGGACTAGTATATGCATCCAATAGCAAAGTTTGATGCATCAATATGCACATGAAATATGAGATCCCAATTGGGGGGTCATAGAATTGGCATGCTAACCAATGCTTTCTTCAGTCAATCATATGCTTCCTGGCATTCCTCAGTCCATTCAAAGAAAATGAGTAGCTTGTACAATGGTCTGGTGATTTTAGCATAGAAAATTATGAAGCGGCGGTAATACCCCATGTGGCCCATAAATCTTTACACACCTTTGTAATTAGTGTGTGGTGGCAACTCCAATATCAACTTGACCTTGCTATCATCCGTGGATATACCGTTCTCTGAGACAATGTGTCCCAATATCACACCATGTTTGACCCAAAATTGACACTTTAAAGGGTTGAGGGATATAGGATATAATCGACATTGCTCGAACACTTTCCTTAAGCAAGCCAGATGGTCCGCCCATCGAGAGTGTGCACATAGATCATCAATGAATACCTCCAATCACTTCTGTAAGTAGTCTTTGAAGGCTGTGCACATCAATCGTTGGAATGTTGTTGGGGCATTGGCGAGACCGAAGGGCATAACCTTATATGCAAATGTCCCCCACATTGTATTGAAAGTTGTCTTATGTTGGTCTTCTGGTGCTATGGACACATAATTGTAGCTGGAGAATCCATCCAAGAAGTTATAAGCTTCTTCACCAACCACTCTTTCCAAAACATGTTCCGTAGGGTAATCGATAATGGTCTTTCTTTAGTAGCTGCATTGACCTTTTTAAGATCGACACATACCCTAAGTTTTCCATTATTTTTTGGCACTATTACGATTGGTGACACCAATCCGCATTTTCTATCTCATAGATGAAATCCGCAGGTAATGAGCTTGTCTATTTCCTCATTTATAATTTTTGCATACTTAGGATTCATTTGGTATGGTTTCTGCCTGGTTGGTCTTGATCCTTCCATGATTAGAATCGTATGTTGCACTACCTCAGGCGGTACACCCTTTATCTCCTTGTAATTCTAGGAAAAATACTCCTTAAATTCCTTAAGAAGGGCAACGAGCTCATCTTCTTCAGTCGAAGTCAAGTCCTTAGCAATGTATACAGGTCTGGCTTCCTCCCCTGGTCCCGCAATATCAACTTCCTTGACTTTTGCCAAGCCATCGTATGATGTGGATAGCCCATCCTCCTTAACCCTTATTGCCGTCAGTCGGACCTCTTTCCGTTCGTTCAACAGTGTAGGTTTTGAAGTGGTCGGGTACTAAGAAAAAGTCTGGTTTATCCTCATTTTTACTTTTTTTTTAGTCATGATCTTTCTAGCCTCACGATGTATTGCTTTATGCAAAGATGATTTGGAAGCGATGGCATTAGAATCAAAGTGCTCTGCTCTTTTAGACGGTCACCCGTCCTTGCAAGAGTGGTGTGGTGCAAGTGGCGGCACAAAAAAAGCAAACACTAGATGATGTAGAAAAAGAGAACCTTCAAAATCTTCACATTGACGACCCACCAAGTACAGAGGAGGAAGATGAAGGTGATGATATTGACAACAAAAAAGACACAGATGATGATAAAGAAGTTGGGGATGCTATAGACTTTGAAGATGCAGGGCAAAGGAATGAAGAGGACCAAGGGAATGATGCTCTATTCATCAATGAGGATGCCAAGACAATTTTGAAGATATTGGAAGGCATGAAAATGATGATGAAGGTGGGAATGGTGATGATATATTGGATACTGCAAAAGCCATGGAAGCTACAAATGTTGGGGTTGCTATGGCCATTGAGAAGATTAGGGATACAGATGTCAACAAGGCTTTTCATGCTCATAGCCCATCAAGCTCTCAACCAAAGAAAGGTAGAAAAGTGCATTGATAGTGCTTATTATGAATGTACAACGAATGGTGATCATTGAAAGGAGCTTATCAACAACTAATATTAGCATAGGTTTTGTTCAAAGTGTGGATTTGTTGAAATAATTATTAGTCTTTTGATTAATACATTGGCTTTTTTGGATTCACTTTTAACATTTTTCTATTAAAGTGAATATTTCTATTCTATTTATCCTTTATTTCATGCCACGTCTGGTACAAATGATGATGCACACTTACTATTAAGAAATTACTCCATATTCTAGTGTAGCAGTGAGGCTCAAAATTAAGTTTGAGCCTAATACAAATGATGACGCACACTTACTATTAAGAAATTACACTTACTCCATATCCTAGTGTACCTCCACTTATGTCCAACCTTGGGGATGTCTTCCAACACAAGGTACAATCTCAAGTTGAGCGATCTTTACGTTGCCCTTGTAAGTGAGGCTCAAACTCAAGTTTGACCCTTATGTTATGGTTCCTAATTCATTATGGTACATCACTCGAAGTTGAGTAATCTAAGTTTGGATACAAAGTATATGTGTAGATATAAAAATGACTAGTATTGTATTAGCCTTGGTGTATTATTTAAATCCTAAAAGTAATAGCATTTTATTTTAATCTTACAGATATATACAAAAAGAAGGGAAAGACGAAGATAACATTTCTCAACTAGAACATCATCATGAAAGCCCTACTAGAGAGATCAACTCTCATGATTCAAATGCTAGAAATAATGAAGACAACATGGTGAGGTAGATCACATCGATGATTCAGCTTTGCAAACATCTTCAAGGCCTTCAAGTGATAGGACTAAAGAGACTAAGGACGTTCCTGATTTGCAAGTTAATGTTGAGGTTAGTGAGAATAAAGATAAAGTTAATGAAGAGCTTCAAGAGACTTTTGCAACCAAGGAGAGACAAGAAGAGATTGTCGAACAAATTGATGAGGCTACATATGCTACGAATAAAGGAAAAATAGTTGAAATCAAGGACTCTGTGTGGCAAAGGGTGTTGAAGAAATTGAAATTGATGAGGCTACATTTGCTATGAATAAAGAGAGAATAGTTGAAATCAAGGACTATGTGGCACAGGGTGCCAAGAAAACTAAAGGTAGATCTTTTTCAATAGGATGTTATTATTTAAGATGATTTATTCAGCAATTTTGTGTGTTAAAAAGTATGTTTCTCAGAGCAAGAGTTGTTTTTGCAAGTACAGCTGCTTCTAACAATCACAAGTTAAGTGCGCAAGAAATAGAGCAACGTGTTGAGGAGCTATGTTCTGATACACAAAAGAGTAGGCCTCTAGGAAGTTTATATTCTTTTGAGAGAGATGGAGATAGATTAGTATTTCAATCTTCACCAATCAATAGGGAAATGCAATCAAGTCTAGGAGTCAAGTCTAGGAGCCATCGTCTCATAGATGAGTATGGGAGCATGAAACAAAAGTAAACTTGTGGATGTTTTGTTGTAATTAGCTCTCATTGATAATATAGGATCACTTGTTTTAATATTGTTAAGTATGTAAACACATTAAAGTGTTATCATTCTTCTGTATTGTATGCAGAAAATATTCCTCGTGCAATCACCATAAAGAAACATGCACTTATACTTGATCTTAATGGAGTTTTACTCAACAAGGAAGAGAAGAGACATCCACAAACAAATTGTATTCGAATTGATATTGGTCGCACCATAGTTGTTATTCACCCGGGTGTTTTGAATTTTTGGATGAGATTTGCCAGTACTTTCACGTTGGTATTTTGTCCACCATGCTACACAAGAATGTTTGTGCCT